>NW_027271363.1:527500-850000 GCF_040938485.1 Diadema antillarum | reverse complement strand
GCGAGCATGAAAATTTACAGTCAAGCTGCCGTTCTTAGCCATATTTTTTCGCTTTGGAAATTGAAGGGAGGGGGGTGCACCGGGCGGAACTGCTGGCAATTACTGGCAGCAACATCAGGTTAATTGCATAACGATTAAATGCGAGCGAGCGAAGATAGCGAGCTTGAAAATTTTACATTTTACAGTCCAAAAACTGCCGTTCTTAGCTATATTATTTTTTCGCTTTGGAAATTAAGGGAGGGGTGGGGGTGCACCGAGCGGAACTGCTGGCAATTACTGGCAGCAACATCAGGTGACTTGCATGACGATTCAATGCGAGCGAGCGAAGATAGCGAGCTTGAAAATTTTGACATTTTATTCAGTAGAAAAACTGCCGTTTGTAGCTATATTTTTCGCTCTGGAAATTAAGGTGGGGGCGCGCCGGGCGCAACTGCAGACAATTGCTGGCAGTAACATCAGGGAAATTGCATAAAGAATAAATGCGAGCGAGCGAAGAGAGCGAGCTTGAAAATTTTACATTTTACAGTCCAAAAACTGCCGTTCTTAGCCATATTTTTCGCTTTGGAAATTAAGGGGGGGTGAAGCGCATGCCACCGGGCGCAACTGCTGGCAATTTGTGACAGCATCATCAGGTGAATTGCATGACGATTCACTGCGAGCGAGTGAAGAGAGCGAGTTTGAAAATTTTGACATTTTGCAGTAGAAAAACTGCCGTTTGTAGCTATATTTTTTCGCTTTTGAATTAAAGGACAAGTTCACCTTCATAAACATAAGGATTGAGAGAATGCAACAATATTAGTAGAACACATCCGTGAAAGTTTGAGGAAAATTGGACAATCGATGCCAAAGTTATGAATTTTTAAAATTTTTGTGTTGGAACCGCTGGATGAGGAGACTACTACAGCTTGTGAGTCATATGCATACAACAGTATAAAGAAAATATAAAGAAAATTCAACATATTTTCACTTTTTTCGCATAATAAAAGAGCACTTGACTTGTCTCTTTCTAAAGGCAGGGGGAATAATATTACCCATAACATTTGTCGGTAACGAGTCGGGGGAATGTGTACTTTTTTCATAAGATGAAATTTTGTGAAATTCTCTTTATATTTTCCTTATATTGTTGTACGCATGTGACATCTAAGTTTTTCACACACTGCAGTAGTCTTCTCATCCAGCGGTTACTGCACAAAAACTTCAAAAATTCATAACTTTTGAACGGATTGTCCGATTTTCCTCAAACTTTCAGTGATGTGTTCTACTAAAATTGCTACATTCTCTCAATCCTTATGTTTATGAAGGTGAACTTGTCCTTTAAGGGGGGCGCACCGGGCGCAACTTCAGACAATTACTGGCAGTAACATCAGGGGAACTGCATAAAGATTAAACATGTTAAATGCGAGCGAGCTTGAAAATTGTGACATTTTACAGTCAAAAAACTGCCGTTTGAAACTATATCTTTTTTGCTTTCGAAATTAAGGGGGGCGCACCGGGCGCAACTGCTGGCAATTACTGGCAGCAATATCAGGAGAATTTAAATGCGAGCGAGGGGAGCGAGCGAGCTTGAAAATTGTGACATCTTACAGTCCCAAAACTGCCGTTTGTAGCTATATTTTTTGCCGTAAGGGGGGGGGGGCGCACCGGGTGGAACTGCCGGCAATTACTGGCAGCAACTTCAGGAGAATGGCATTACGACTAAATGCCAGCGAGCGAGCTTGAAAATTTTGACATTTTACAGTCCAAAAACTGCCGTTTGTAGCTATACTTTTTCGCTTTGGAAATTAAGAGGGGGCGGGGGGGGGGGGGGACACCCGGTGCGCCCCTCCCCCTGGATCCGCCACTGGTATTCAAGGGTGTCGGTTTATGTTCATGACTGTGGGAGAGGTATAATGACTAGCGAGGTGGCGTCGAAGTGACCAAGCATGGGAAGGATGTCCAAAATCTATCTATATAGTCAACACTGTATAGAATACACTTGTACTAGTAGATATGTATAAAATCAGTGCTGCCAGAACCAGGGGTGCGAATTGCTATTGCCCACGATTTGTTCTTTTTTTTTTGTCCCCGATGCAAAATTTCGAAAAATAAATGAATAGATAAAAAAAAATAATCATCATTTAGGGTCCGGCGTTGTGGTCGCTCGCAGACTGATTTTTTTTTTTTTTTTTTTTAACGGTCTGAAGGGGGGTGCGTTCGCACCCAACGCACCCCCCCTGGTGACGCCCATGACGTTAATGTGATTATATTATCTCGCTTCATTCTTCAGCAAACGTCGTTGAAGTTCTTGTTACATACCTTTACCTACCTATACTCCTTCAATATTATACCATAGCAACAAACAAGGGAGTACTCCAATGGACATGCACATTTATTTATGTATTGCAGTAGTGACACTTTTCGCCCTACCAGACTTGCACACACGTACATTCTTGCAAAAACTCAACGGTGTATCATAGCGAGTTCATTAACCACGTACGTTGCGACACGGATTGTCGCCCCTACACGGATAGTCGCCTCCTGCTCGTGGCGACAATCCGTGACGGGCGTTGGCGGCACGGATTGTCGCCCGCCCTCGAAGCACATTTTGCTGGGTAATATCGTTCTGGACATAATCACTGAAATACTAACACATAACTTACATGGCTACATCCATGCAAACATGCCATGTAAAAAGTCATGGTGAGGTTTCAAGGAAGTGTGTATGTGCGCGTGCACATGATAATTTAGTGTCCGTTTGTGCGTGTGTGTGTGTGTGTGTGTGTGTGATGGAAGAATGTGTTTATTATGTCAGTTTTTTGCGTATGTATTTTTTAGCTGCGCGTGGGGAGGAATACCTAGTAAGCTGTTGCTGGCATAAACGTTGATATTGATTTTATCAGCAGCTTTGAATTTGATGAGTTTGTGTGGCAGATTTGTATATGAATTCGGAGTGGAGCTTGCGTGCGGGCGGATGCTGCTTTTCTGCATACGGTCCATTATGTCTTATTTATCAACATTGGGAAATCGTTTCATCAGGAAGGAATGTGGTATCGGTTCGGGTGTGCGTCGGTATGTGGGAAGGGGGTTACATTTCGTTATTGCAAAAGTTTGTTATTCTGAAGGCTCATTCGTCGAAGGCTCATTCGTCCGAAGGCTCATTATTCCGAAGGTTCGTTATTCCGAATTTCATTTTTGGATCAACGAACCTCTAGGTATAGGGAATTGTGTGTTTCGGATAAATGAAGCCTCGGAAAAAAACGAAACTTCGGAATAAAGAAACTTCGTGTGTGTGTGTGTGTGTGTGTATATATATGTATTTGGGTTGGTGAATGTAGGTGTGGGATGATTTAGGTTTTGTTTAATCAGGGGTTGGTGGGTTGGGGATTGGATTTGAAGAAGGATAGTTATAAATGGTATGACAGATGTTGGTAGGATTTAATATTTAGGATAGATGTAGGCCCTAGATTTGTTTCGGTTGGGGAGGGGAGGGGGTGGTCGGTTTTTTTATGACTGATTTAATTCTAGATTTGTGTAATGTATTTGTGTTTTTTATGTATATGCCCTTGTAAGTAAGAAGGTGTTACATGATCCAAGCCAATATATTCAAGGAATATAGGTTTGGTAGGGCCCTACATGTCAAAACTTTCTCGTGAAGAAATTATTAGTAGGGTTGGTCTATAATCGAGTTATCTATGTTGAACTGAGATTATTTGTGGTATAAATTGATAAATGGATTTGTTTGTGTTTCGAATTGTCGTTTGTAACTTTTTTTGTTCATGTTACACCCAGAATGGGTCGATTTATGAATGATTTGAATGAAATCAATAAATATCAAGGAAAAAAAGTGTTGAGTAGGTTTATTTGCATTATGAGGATTTGTTTGAGTGTTTGTTGGCGTTTGTTTGTATTACGTATGTATTAGCGGTGTGCAATGGCAGTTCGTTTGTGCTAAATTCAACTAACGATTGACAAATTTTCTACAGCGTGTGGAAATTATTCACTCCTGCATAAAACATGCAAAACCTATTCTGGGACAAAGAATAGTGGTATGGACGTTCTAGTTTATAAGACTGATGGAAGAAAATGACTGTAGTGAAAAATAAATAAAAACAAATAACATTTGGGGAGGGTACCTCCCTCGTGTGTATTTTCTCTCGGTCTCTCTCTCGCCTAGCCCGCCTCACCGCTGATATTGGTTGACACACCCATACTATTTTTAGATCAACGCTGGTGTGAATTCTTTAAACACGTGCTCATACACTCTGAAGGCGTTTGTATTGCCACAGTAGCGCCACTATATTCCACATATACACACGTAAGCATACAGGCACACGTATACACACAGACAAACAAACCAAGATTCTACCACTATACAACCACCACACATGCACAGTTTCTACATATTGTATTATTATACTCCAAACACACACACATACACACACACACACACACACACACACAACAAATCATACACATCACATATCAAGCAGCTCACAATACACACACACACACACACGCGCGCGCGCACACACACACACACACACACACACACACATATACGCATAACTTACCAGTCATACCCATCCCACCAAAGCTTAAAGGTACTTGCCCACATTTGTAAACCTGCAGCAATTGGTCTCATAGTTAGCATGGAGTTTGGGTATGATTGCAGTAATACCTGTGCAAAATTTCGTTCCAATTAGTCCATTACTTTCATAAAAATAAATGAAAATGCACCGCATGCATGCGTATAACGCTCGCTAGCTCCGGTCCACGTACGTACTACTTGCATGCGATACATGTGTAAGTTACATGTACGCACTAGTAGCTAGCCCCGGAGACCGCGCCGCAAGGCGCGGTCCTGGCGGCTACCTCGCAGCTGAGCGGGAGCAAAAATCACTGCCACATTCACGGCGACTTCACGAATAAAGCACGGCTAAATTTCTATCATAAACACAGTGACAATTAATGCATTACCTTTTCGACTTGGTTTTTCTCACCCATTTATCTAGAAACTGCAAAATTTTCTACATTTTTTTAGGAGTGATAAGCGGCCTGCCCTAGTGTAACAGTGGAGAGACTTGCTGCTATATCCATTAGTACGCATTACGCATGCTCTCAATGCACTGCACTGCATGCATGCTGTGCGCCTGTGCAAGTGATTGTGAGTTTCAGTGAGCATCGGTGAGCTGAAGATATTCGCGTTATAAGACAGCATTTTCTGCATCATAAGCAATGAAATGCATCAAACAGTCGCCGAAATTAATCATTTAGGTTTAAGCGACCCATGTAAGTATTCCTAGTAGTTTTTGTTGAAAAATTAAGGAAATATAGCGCCGAAACGGCACCCGTTTTGTACAACTCCTCGATCTGAATGCGAAAACGGCACAGCCCCAACGCTGCACGTTGGGGCTGGTCGCAGGTAGTACGTAGCTAGCCCGCGCTCGTAATTCGATTTTGGGTCGGGTTGACCCGGTTTGAAAATTGATTTTAAAACGATGATTTTCTCTCTTTTATCGAATGGTATAGACAAAGAGCAACAGGTGAGGTATGTTACTGTTATAACTTGTACTTGAAGTCATATTGGACCTGTTTTATGCAGTTTTGATTTTCGTGGGTTTGCAAATGTGGGCTAGTACCTTTAACACCGGAGGAACCACCCCGAGCCCGGGGCGGCAATCCGTGACGGGGCGACAATCCGTGTCGCAACAAATTTTTTTTTGCCAATACGGATTGTCGCCTTCGAGGTCAAAAACTGGGAACTGCACAAGCGTCACGGATTGTCGCCCCGAGCAGGAGGCGACAATCCGTGTAGGGGCGACAATCCGTGTCGCAACACACATACGTTAACGCTATCCTAGACGCTCAGATGAAGGATAATGGATTTTTCATCACACAATTTATCGTCCTTTCGTTTGGGATACTTGTGCAGTATAGAAATTATCATTCCGTTCTTGTTTTGTTTTATGTTATTCGCTTAGACATTTGAATGCACATTCCTATATAGAAAGAGTATAATATAACTTGCACGTTTCGTTGCAATATCTTTCAGTCTTTGGTAAATAAAATCTGTAGTGCATGGAAACATTCAAGTTATGCTCGGTATATGATAGGGGAAAACACATTCCACTGTCACTTGTGAATCATAAATTTAATACGTCAGTATTTTAGCAATCATGATTAACCGACTGATGATGTCACTGGCAGAATCTTGATTTCTATTTTGTTTTAGGGGGCGGCCTTATCAAAGTAATCTGAAGAAAAAAAAAGTAGAAATGACTATAGAATATGTAGCACTTATGTAGATATTCATTTTGGCCATCAAATAATTGATGTTGAGGATATGAATCAACAGATATCAGTATGTATTGGCATTACAGTACATAGTTCCTTTAAGTTGGCGAGATCGTTATTAAGTTTCTCCCCTCTTTTTTGCGACTATCGTAAATAATATCGCTATCATACTAGACTTGCGCCGAGTTGTTTTTATTGCGACTGATTAACAAATCGCCCTTCAATGACGGGGAATGTAAACATCTATTAATCAGTGTTTGGGTATTGCCACGATTTAAGAAAAAATCAAAGCAGTTTGTCGATTAGTTGCAATAATATAAAAAGAATCGACAGACGAATGATGATACTGATATGTTGCAGCTCAGTTTCGTATGCATCAATCATTGCTGCAATAAATCATAGCACATGAGTAAAAGATAGTACATGACATGAATTACTGTTTCACTTTCTGCCCAAATTAAAAGATGTAAGTGGGTAACCAATCGTGGTAATAGGACGATGAACAATGAGGCGTTATGATCCGTTCATCGCCTCATACTGTCATCATTGTATACTAATAACCATCTACCACATCCTAACATCGCATTAGATTGCACTACTTCCTCACAGAAGTACTATCGAAAGAAAATTAGTTTCGGGCGGTGAGTTGGCTCAGTCGGTAGCGCGTCTGCCTCACGAACCTAAGGGCCCGGGTTCGAACCCGAGTCTGGACTGAGCAATGTTGTGTGTAAGCATACCGTCCCCTCTAACAAGAGGCAAAACACTCTGCCCCTCGGATAGGACATAAAATGGAGGTCCCGTGTTTGAGAGAGTAACAACTCATGCACGTAAATGACCCCGCTTCATTCATTCATCGCAAAGAGCAGGGTGTTTAACCAGGTGAAGTGGTCTCACCTCACATCCAACTGGACCCTATGGAAGACCAGCTTAATGTAGCTGAATATGGGTTATCCAGCCATCTTCTCAGGTGGAAATGAACAAACAAACAAGCAACAACAGCAAACAAACAAACAAACAAACAAACATTTAGACATTTCAAACTAAGGACTCATAATCTCTTAGACCAATGTAAACTCAAATGTTCTAAGAGATATCTGCAGTGACTGTCTTCTAAATGTTATGACCATGATGACTTTTAATCCGTATTTCCTTTTTACAAAATCTTAAGAGTGACACGTTTGTTCCATCCGGTTTCGTACAGAAATCAATTCTTTCCCGGTCTTTGACATTGTTTGATGACATTGATTGAGGAATGATGCTACTTGTTCATAATCCGCCCTCCCCTAATCATAATGGAGCAACTTTTTTGACGAAAAGCATTTGAACAAAATAGTTCAACAACCTGTGTTTCTACACTCATTAGAATAAGCTCTGTACTCTAAAAAAAATCGAGTGAAAAAAAAAATCACTTTTGAAGGAATGAATAACAAAAAAGAGTGAATTTAAAGTGAAATTGGAGTAAATTTTGAGTGAAAATGTTCATTTTCACTCATTTTGTAGTGACTTCAGGGATCACTCGAAGATTTAATGAACATTTTGTCTGCCAAGAAAGTTTCCTTTTCGAAAGTTAATAAGTTTAGAAACACTCCTTCCAAATTATCCTGTTCAAATCCTTTGTGAGAAAATGTGCCACTTCCAAATGGGTTTACTTTTTTGTTGTTTTAAAGCGGAGGTTGAAAAAAAAGTTTTTATTTTTCTTTATTTTTCTTTATTATCAATTCGTCATTTGCAAGACAATACCAGTGATAACAGATAGGCAGACAAAACAAGCAAAATACAAGGATGTCAGGCTTACCCTAGTGCGCTTCCCTATAAAGTTGCCGGGTTGGAAAAGACGTAGGGAAAACGATGAAGATAATCGTCTATAAGGGATCTTTAGATAATGTATGATTATCAGGAAAAATCTTTGATAATAATGAATATTAATTCAATTCTTCTAAATGCAGGTACATAGCTTTGAACGACAGAAACTACTTATTTTCCCCAGCAGTGACTTAATTTCAAGCACTGTCATTGATTGTCTCAGATAGTTGATTTATAGCCAGCATTCGAACATCACTTTTGTGTAGATATCGCTTGGCTGTTGTTGCTCCTTACCGTCTGCAGAAGTTGCTGTTGGGACATTAACTTCAATGCTATCAATGGCAATTCGTCCTGTTTCGCTCGTCCAAGACGCTGTGAAAATGATCTGTAACGTTATACGAGGCAATTCAACGTTCATGGCAAAGCAAAGCAATGCATGTTCATGATTAAGACGATTCTTGTTCAGTTTTTCTTTTACTCCTATAGCCCTATATGTATACGAATTATACACACTACTTGAGTACGGTACATTAAAAACGATACGCAAACGTTAGATTTGAGATAATGTAGCCGAAGGTAATTTCCCTGGATATTTATCAATTTGAAAGTTTACCATTTCATCGCCTTACTGTCTAGTATTTCAATACACGACGAAATTTATAAACGTACTGACGATAGCAATGACATAAGCCTTGGCACAATACCGATTTCTTTTCCTTAAGATAACACAAATTTTACCAGACTTGTAACATCTTCCCATGCCATAATCCTACGTCTTGATGACGAAAAAACTGCAATTCTAATCCCGGCAGCTGTGACATCACACGTTTAGGTTTATCTTACGAGAAAGTAGCACCAATCAAAAAGAACAAAATGCAGTGATACAAGTTTCATTAACACTGGCCTTTTTTTTTATTGTTTTCACGATACGGAAGCTATTCCATTAGTTTGAACTTTGAAATATTATTATTATTATTATTGTTATTGTTATCATTATCATTATTATTATTATTATTATCATTATTATTATTATCATTATTATCATATTTTTTCGAGCCTCCCGCAGCTGCTACTTGCAACTATTTTGATCTGCAAAATGTTTGCTGCGTTCTTAGGATTATATGAAGCATAACGCAATGAAATAGCATCGAATATGCAGTAAAATGCACAGCAAGCTGCCACTGTTATACAATGATTCAAATTGAATCAATGGATGTCGCTGTAGGGATATTAAAAGATGATATCCAAACTAGGACTTGGGCATTTCTTATATTCAAATATCAATTATCGATCTGCAAATCGCGTCTTACCTCGGGATAAGGCCATTCGTGACCATAGCAACATATTGTTACGTCACTCGATCGGATCCAGCCTTTTCCGACGTTGGAAATGTGACGAAGAGTTTGTCCGCAGACGGAAACGTTCAATTGGCCTTGACGCGACCCGAACATTTTGTAGGAGAACGAGAGAAGCGCTGTTGTTGTGGTCGTGTCAAAGTGAGGTAAAGCAAACTCGGAATTCCCATTTGCAGACCAAGTAAGGAAGAATCCGCCTTCGATGAAAAGAAAGACAAACATAATAAATTGTAGTAAAATTAATGAGCTGAAAATTGTCTTTTAATCACAAGAATTGCAACGAAAGCGTACATCACCACAAAGATAGGTCAATTTGATTGAGTAGTAGTCGCAAGGCTGTATTGTTGAAGGTGTACAAAGGGTGTACAGGAATAACAACATAACGTCAGTATAATCATGTTTGGTAGGTAGTTAATCCTTATGAAATGTGCCCATTCATATTAAATGTGTGTGTGTGTTTGTTGGTTTTTTTTTTTCAGGTCCGAACCTCAAATAAGACAGGCTGAAAAAAAAAAAAACTAATACGCATTTTTATACATGTATATTTGAAGAGTTTGAAGGCAGTAACAGATAACCTTCATTTTCAAAGTTTTACACTTTAGGTCATCATCAAATACTGTGTGGAGCGAAATTCAACCATTGCTCTGATGCCATACTCGTTACATATATATTATCAAGAAATGCTTATCAAGACATAATTAATATGATCAGATTAGTATATATATATACACACATATGTGATATATTTGTCTTGTTTTATTTTATCAACAGCTTCAATCTCAAATACCTTCAGTCTATAAGTAAGGACTTTTAACTATAATGGGCTGCACTTTAGTTCCCTATACTTTTGATAATTTTTGTAACGATTCATTCTTTTTTTTTAATTTATGAGCATTTTTCAAAAAGATATATATTAATACGTAAAACAATACGTATATGTTAAAATGCATTAAATCATAAAACATGATAATAAAAACAAGATACCGTGGTTAACGTCAATTATGAAAAGTGACAATAACATAAGCAAGACTAATCGTAGTTAAAAAGTGTGTCTGCTACAAGAAACAAAACACAATGTACTCCCATTTAATGTTCAGCATTGCTCATCCATCTACACCGTCCAAAAAAAATGATGAAAAGAGTTTATTTGACTTGATTTGTGCGGGAAGAAATTTGCTATGTTTCTGTCACCCTAATGACTGATTGATTGATTGATTAATTTATTGATTGATTGATTGTTGGTTTATTTAAAAATGCAAAACAGCAGCCCAAAGGTTGAGTTAAAATGTATTAAATCATAAAACTTGATTAGAAAAACAAAATACCATGATTATGCAAAACGTCAAATTATAATAAGTGACAATAACATAAGCAAGACTAATCGTAGTTAAAAAGTGTGTCTGCTACAAGAAACATAACTCCAATTTTAATGTTCAGCATTGCTCATCCATCTACACCGTCAAAAAAGATGAAAAGAGTTTATTTGACTTGATTTGTGGGGGAAAAATTCGCGCGTCTGTGTGTAATCAATAAATGTACATGGGTTTCTTATCTTCATTTTTTATCATATTTCCTCTGCCTCTATTGACTGTATGTTGACATCCAATCTTCCTTCCGTTTCAACCATGATATTCTGACTCTGTGTATTATTTTATTCACTTTCTACTTGCATATGATTTCATTTTTTGATTTGTGTAATTCATGTATATATTTCTATGATGAATGAATATGTTTATGAAGAGAAAGACATGCCCAGAGGATGTGAAAATATCATTACTAAATTGAAGCAATACAACGATAAGAGCATACTTTTGGAAAAAATCAAGCCACGCGAGAATTCCGCAAAAAAAAAAAAAAATCCCTTGGATAATATACAAGGAATATAAAATTCCGTCAAGACCGTGATAAGCTATATAAATCATACCGTGTGCTAACCAAAGGCATTTAATTGATATAAGCATGACACGTATAAGCAATATCGAAATAAGCTCACTAAAGCAACTCGTAAATGAGATAATGTATCATACAAAAAAGCCTGCAGAAACAAAGGTCGATATGAATTAAACATGGAAAGGAACAAGGTAACTGTTGAAGTATCTCGTAATAAATAAAGTGATCATGATAACAAATAAAAATACCTCGAGAAATTGCAAATGCAATTACCTCATTTATTTTCCTGTAATGCACATGATTTAGTTTCAAATATATATTTTGACAATCTACTTATTTCTAAATTGTTATCACGTTCATTAATGTTCTATATTTCTATGCTCCAACACGATGCAAATTATCAATCATTTTAACCTCTTCAACCCAAGACTTCAACTGAATACAATGCATTTCGTGTAATTTTACTCAAACAGCCTATTCAAATGAATCCTCTTTCAAATATTTATTCAACTTACTTTTATCGTTTGGAATAGGTCCGAATTTGCTGAAGACTGCAAAAAAGATACCAATATAATCACATGGAAAATGCAGGTAACAAATGATCATCCTGTCTCATTATTACCCCTTATTTCAAAAGTTTAAGAGAAAATGTATATAAAAGAATGATTTTATCTTAGACAGTTAAAAACACCCCTAATTACCTCAATCATAATTACCTCAATCATACGTACTGAGCAATCAAAGTTGAAAATATATCAGTTACAAGAATACTTTGGCGAAAATCATACGTATAGAAAAGAAAAATACTATACTAATCAGTCACAATTTTACAGGCATGATATGCAAAATACATGGAAAGTTTTAAAGCAAGACATGAATATATCAAATGTTAAGTCAAATATTACAAAAATTAGATTCGATGGCGAAATTTTTGAAGATCCTCATCAAATTTGTTATATTTTGATTAATCATTTTTCCTCAATTGGGGAAAGCCTGACAAGTAATATTCCTCCCTCACAAAACATTTTTTCCGAATTGTTGGGTCTGCCAAATTCTAGTTCAATATTTTTTTAATCCAACATACACTCAGGAGATAATTAACATTGTCTCTGATTTTAGTTCCAAAAAAGTGCTGGACACGATGACATCAGCAATTTTCTTTTAAAGGGGGTAATATCGTCAATTGCGGATCCTTTAGCTCATATATTTGATTTATCCTTTTTTAACGGCACCTTCCCGAAAGTATGAAAACAGCAAAAGTCATCCCTTTGTTTAAAAAAAGGCGACAAATTAGACGTAAATAATTACCGACCGATGTCTTTGTTAAGTGCATTGTCAAAAATTCTTGAAAATTTGTTTATAAAAGAACTATCATTTTTTTTTATATTCAATAATATATTTTCGAATTCTCAGTTTGGATTTAGGGAGAAACATAGCACTACACATGCATTATTGAGTTTTATAGAAAAAGTGGCACATGCTATCGATAAATCTTCTCATCTGATAGGTTTGTTCCTGGACTTCTCCAAGGCCTTCGACACCATCAATCATGATGTTTTACTTAACAAATTACATTATCATGGAGTGCGCGGGAAGGCCTTGGAGTGGTTCAGGAGCTACCTCATGAACAGGAAACAAAATGTCTCTCTAAATGGTTGTAATTCACAAATATTAGATATCAAATGTGGGGTGCCACAGGGAAGTTTATTGGGTCTACTGTTGCTTAATGTTTACATAAATGATTTTTGTAGATCATCAGATGTTCTTTCTTTTATTCTCTTTGCAGATGACTCAAATTTCTTTTTTTCATACAGTAATCTTCTTACCCTTGTCAATACAATAAATTCAGAATTAGAAAATGTTGCCCAGTGGATAAAAGCAAATAAGCTATCTCTTAATCTTCAAAAAACAAAATTTATGCTCTTTAGTAATTCTACTGAGGCATTACCTGTTGATATTGTTTTAGATGGTACTCCACTTGAAAATGTTTCCCATGTAAAAATTTCTTGGAATAACAGCTGACAATAAGCTTTCATGTCATATTGACAGTATATGTAAAATTATTTCACGTAATATTGGTAGGTCCTATAATTAATAAGCTTAAGTTCTGTTTTCCTTTGTCGTCTCTGCTTGTACTATCGATATTCATCCTTAATACTGCCATATTCAAATTACGGTATTCTCGCGTGGGGAAATACATATAAAACATTTTTAGATAAATTACTTTTATTGCAAAAGAAATCAATCCGTGTCATATGTCATACTGCATTTTTGTCCCATACTGACCTACTATTTTATGAGCATAAAATATTGAAAATTGATGATTGTGTTTTGTTTAATCTAGGACAATTTATGTATAATTATAACAAAAATAATCTTCCAAATATATTTGAAACAATGTTTCAAAGAAATCAATCCGTTCACAATCATCCAACACGGCGATCAAATAACTTCCATTTGCCATTTCTGAGAACTTTGTTGGCTCAAAACACATTCATCTACGATGGGCGAAATTATTGGAATTCACTTCACAACAATATTACAACAGCTCAATCTCTGAACTCTTCAAGAATAAATCAAAATCATTTTTATTGAAATCATACAACATCCAACCGAGTTAGTTTCCCTTTATCATATCAGTCAAGTCATCATTCTTTTTTACATAAGTCCTCCTTCTAATTATATTCCTGTCTGTGTTCTAAATATAACGATGTGTCTATTCTCTCTCTCCTGCATTCTTACCAACATAGTTACGTATAAAAAAATAATTTGCATTATATTCAATCCAGCTTGTATTTCACCTCTTATTTTACATTATGGAATCCAGATTGCTTGCGTCCACGATGGCACGTGCTGTAGTTTTCCCCCTTTTTTCCCCCTTTTTTTCTCTTTTTTTCTCTCTTTTTTTCTCCTTTCCTTTCTTTTTCCCTTCCAATCATCTTGATGTCAGTTGACATCGGTTCGTTTATTTTGTTTTATATTGCTATCTTGTGTATTTTCTGAGGGTCCCATATCGTACAAGCTCTGCTTCTTAGTGGGACCCTCCATTCCATGCTCATCCTTAATTGACTTGTATTATACGCTTTATGTATATATCAACAAAGATGTAATTGCATCTACTTCTCATTTTCATATGTACCTTGTCAAATTACGTTCTGCAAGTATTACAAATATCCTGTACATATGCAATGTATATAATGTTTTTGTTTATTTGATGGAAGTGAAATTAAAGTTGAATCTTGAATCTTGCATACAACAAACATACATCGATATCCGACTCTTACCTGCAATAACATTCACTTGAATAATCAAATGCTGTACAGTTGTCTTACAAATAGATAATACTCTATAACACGGCCGGCACCACGTTTTTTTTTTTTTTTTTTAAGTTGTTTCATCAGCTGACAAGCAACAAAAAAAAAACAGCAACAAAAACAAAACAAAAACAAAAAAGCAAAGAAACAAAACAAAAACAAAAGGCATTCAACGCCATTTTCTGGTAGCCACGTCCGGGGTCCAAAAAGTGTGTGTGTGTGGGGGGGGGGGGGGGAAGGGCAAGTGATTAGACCCTATATATTCCTATGTTTAATGCAAAAAAAAAAAAAAAACAGTAGGGGCCCGAACCCCCTCCCCCTCCCAGATTGAGCCGGCGCTGCTGCTGAGCTATGGATCTGACGTATTTTGGCACAATCTCATCTGAAGCAAGTCACTTTACTTCAAAGCTTTTTAAAAGAAAATTACAGTTAGTGATGACAGATAATTATTGTGTTTTATTTCAATGAATAATCAGATAAATAAGAGCTGTCATCTTATCAAGCATCATTAAGTATTTTTATTCTTGTGACTGCCCAATTTACTGCAAATTGATTAATTAACTTTGCTGGCAAAGGTATATTTTTCCTCAAAAAAAAATGTTTTCATAAATCTCTGGGTCATTATAATATTTTGTTTGTTCATTGTATTCTTTAATAGAAAAATAAGGTTGCAAAAATTGATTTACATTGGAATGAATCGTACAGATTTGCTTGTGATTGGTCTCTGCTATTCGTCTAACTCTTACCGTTTTTCTTCCACGAGGTATCAAGCCAGTACTGAGTACGATGGGTGTGACCGCTTATCACCTTCCAGGCGCTGCTCGGAGAGATTTTTACCACCACAGTCGCTGAGACCTTGTCCTGTCCAGTGATTAAGCTGACCAAAATCACATGAGAACAAAGCTCGAAAAGGAAGAGAAAGGAAAGAAAGAAACAGAGATCCAACGCAACGAAGTAAACAAATTCGAACAGAAAAAAAACCCACTCAATTTGTATAAGAAACTTGTTATCTGATTAATAAGGAAAGAATTTGGTAACGACAGCACTGGGAGGCTTTAGAAGAAACTACAATTGAAAAATTGAAATGTCCTCTCTCTCTCTCTCTCTCTCATCTCTCTTCATTTTTGGGGAAAATTGTAAGGGGGAAATGAGGAAGAGAAGGAAACAGAAAGAGAGGTGCTCTGCGGAATAGAATGCCCCTTTACGGAAAGACAATAAGAATGACAAAAAGAATATTTGATACCTGTTTGAGCTACAGCTGCGTGGTAACACGTCAACCGCACCAAGAAAAAAGAGGGCCACGTTTGATAACTCCATGTTATAAATGACTCTGTCAGGTGGTTGTGTTTGATCAAATCATTAACAGAAGAAAATGTCTCCCAAAAGTTATCGTGACAGAAAACTCAAATCACCACAGGCTTCAACTCTTGGCTTCGCTTAATGTGGTAATCAAAGACAGACTAAACCTTTTGATTGTTCAATGGGACGGAATGGGAGGTCTCTATTACCTGTCTTTGTCTTTTCACAAAGCCGTTGGGATGTGTGTTGGAAGATCGATCTTACGATGAGCGAAAGCGAAATTAAATTCTTCCTGTCTTCAAGTAGGCCCTACATGACAATGCATTTTATGCTGACCTCGATTCTTGGCCATGCGCCAACATCCGAAGAAAATACTTGTGTTGAAGTACTAGGAATTACAAAAAAAAAAAATTCCCACTTTTGATCCTTAATAGTTCGAAAACCATATATCAGATGACACTGTCATTGATATGAGTTACAGCTGAATACTGTACAATTTAGTTTGAGGTGATTTGAATAGTAAAGCATGTATTAGTTTTATTAAATCCATTATCAATCTTAAAATTAGGTTCCATATATATATATATATAATATATATATATATACCTGAATTATTCTATTATTCTTATCTTTTGTGGTGACGTCTAATCGTCAACAAAAATGCACATGAATACACGTTCCACATAAAATCATTGTGAACTATTCAAACAACGTGCTCACAAACATGCTCTTTCCCCTCCCCCTACGCCCTCATTTATTATCCAAAGTACTTTCAAGAGGCAGAAAAAAAAAACAACAACAACAAAACTGGTCAGTGGTGTCATTGTCAACTTCTCCTGAAACTTTTATCATAATTAATTGTTTGAGTTATTTTGCAAACAGACATAGCCAACTAAGCCAAAGAAGCCAACGCCGACAAACGCATAACTTCCTTGGCGGAGGTGATAATGTTCACGATAATTTGTAGACCCTTTAAAAAGTTATCTGTATACACACTCAAGACTGCCGAATGTATATTGTACGTAAACTTTAGACAATTGTGATGCAAATTTCTGCTTACAGTTTCTGTGACCAGTCTTTTAAGTTTTGAAAGCTTCTTTGCGTTTGGTAATGTTGCTCTCTTTTTTTTTCTTTTTTGTTCACGTGGCTCATTTAATAATCCCAGATAGGGATATAGGGGAGATAATAATTATGATAATTCATAATTAAATAACACAATTTAAGTTAATCCCACAGGGTTTCCCCAACAACCCACCCCCTTGAAATAAATCAATTAAGTTGGAATTATCATTTTAATCTAATCTTAAAAGATCTAATATTATACTGTTATGAAATGAGTTCAAATACTTTGGTCCATTTGAAGGTGTTCTGAGCCAGTAAAGTTCTCAAAAATGGTAAATTGAAGTCAATCCATCTCCTTGTCGGATAATTTTGAATAGATTGATTTCTTCTAAACTTTTGTTTCAAATATATTTGGAAGATATAATCATACATGAATTATCCTAAATTGAACAAATACAGATCTTTAATTTTTCAACATTTTGTATTAAAAAAATAAAGGGTCAGTATGAGACAAAAATGCAGTACGACATATGACACAGAGTGACTTCTTTGTAACAGAAATAATTTATCTAAGAGTGTTTGATATATATTTCCTCACGCGGGAATACTATAATTCAAGAAAGCAATATTAGGCATGTATAAAATTTAATGTAATGTAATCAATTAATAGCTCTACTTTCCTTCCCTTTCTCTTTTACTCGTGTTATCACTTTGTTTGGCCCGCATCATTGGCTCTGACTGCAGGGAAAGAGGACAATGTAATAGAATGTTCATACAGATTGTCCATTTTAAGCCCTTTTACACTTGTGTTTCTTAACTCCGGACTTTCTCTGACCCAGGACTATCGTTAGTCCCGTACCAATTTTTTCAGCTTTTTACACTCGCCAATTAGTCCCGTACTATCTCTTGTCCGGGGCTAAGGAGAAAACTGACCTTTTTACACTCGTATTTCTTAGCCCCGGACTTTCCAAACCACATGAATATTCATGATTACGCTGTGTACTGTACACGTACACGCACGTACCGGCAGCACTTGATTACCTCGTTTCTGATTGGTCAGTGAGGGTCGGACTTCGTCTCCGTTGCTTAGCCCAGGATTAGTTTTTCGTTCTGTTTACACTCACTTGCTTGGCACCGCAATTGCGGTGCTAACCCTGCTGTTTTGCTGGGCCAGATAGTACCGGACTATCGGTGGGGCTAGCCCACTTTGGCAAAAACGAGTGTAAACAGAAAGTGGGCTAAGGATAGTCCCATACCAACGGTGGGGCTAAGGGGGGGGGGGGGGACTTAGCCCCACCGTTGGTACGGGACTATCCTTTGGTACGGGACTAAGCAAAAATTTACAAGTGTAAAAAGCCTATAGATTGTATCTACACTATAGCACCAGAAAAAAAAAAAAAAAAGGATATCGAGTACCGAAGGGGATGTAACAAGAGCAGATCGAGAGTGCACTTAAAGCATGAAATATTTGCTTGAGGTTAAGATACATGCTTCGAAAACAAGGTGCTTGCTTTTTACCCTTTCTCGTTCTCGCCCTTTGTATTATAGAAGTGGTACTTTTAATGTGTCTCAGTTTCTAGTAATCTTTATACAATAGATATATTGAATCTCTGTGAGATCAAATCAACATGCATTCAGCGGTCAGTCACCTGACAAGTCTCATTAAAGTCGGGTAAAGTTCATAACACTTTCATGAATTTTTAGATCGGTCCATTTGTAGAAGATGAGAGGTTTTGTTCATACGGTTATGGCCATATTAGTGCCTCCACTTTTAAATTTTCGAATATCATCTCTACATAAATGATCGTACTTCACAGAGGATAAAACTATGTAAGCATCATAACTTCATAATTAGTGGTTCCATCAATAATTATTAAGCTACATGCTCAAGTAAGCGTATAATACACGAATAATCATATTTGTAAGCAGGGTTTAGTTATCTTCAATATAGCGACATTAGATTCATGAACAGTAGATATTTCTTTTGTACAAACCACATAAATAAACATATAACTTTCATCTCCGCCTATATTTTGAAATCCTATAAGTTCTATTTGCTTTTATTATCCTTATAATATACATATATATGTATATATATATATATATATATACGGTCATATTTTCACATTTCTATTCAACTATATCATAAGTAATAGCAGGATAGGTTCATGAATTATATTTCCATTGTATTAGCTACAGAGACAAATGCCTGACTTTTATTTCTGCATATTTGTTATCTATTTTTCCTTGTTTACATGTGTCACATGGCATTACGTTACAAGTATATTACTATATAAAAGATATACATTTTATTGTGTAATTTTTATGTATTCCGCTACACTCGAATTCGAAAGACATGTGAGCCCCTAAAAAAAAACAAAAAACAAAAAACAAAACTCGTTGATACATTTCTATATCACTTACCGAGCCAACATAATTCATTCATCCTTTTATTTTCTCCATTTCCAACACAAATATATTACAAAAGATTGACTACATATGAAGTTACAATACATAGTGGAATTGGGGAGGAATGCTAAAAAGCATTGCCTGTAGGGTATATTTCCTCCCACACGTTATACAACAAATTAGGCCTATATGTTTGATATACTGTTATACATAAAAAGGGAAAAACAAAAGAAACTAAGATATTATGGACACCAAACTATGCGGAAAAAAAGCACCCAGGATTCCTACACTAGGTCGCTGTCATGCAGAAAAAGAAAGGTAACAGAACGAGAGAAAGAGAGGGAGAGAGAGAGAGAGAGAGAGAGGGGGGGGGGGAGAAAAGAAAGAGAGAGAGAGAGAGAGAGAAAAAAAAAAAGAACATTGAGAAGGTCGCAGTTTAAAAAAGATAATATTTTTTGAAAGACCGTTGGAATGGTACTCTGTAAAACCAGGAAGAAGAAGGAGAAGAAGAAGAAAAAGAAGAAGAAGAAGAAGAAGAAGAAGAAAAAGAAGAAAAAAAGAAAAAAAAAACACCGACACCCCCTAGTCATACAGCCCACAAGCTAGACACTTAGTGAACGAGGCCTATGAGCTCGGCATAAAGTAAGATAGGCCCACGAACTATAGAGTCCATAGCACCAGCTAGACACTTGTCAAATAAGGCCCAGTTAGCTCGACACTTGGCAAATTAGGCCCACGAGTTCGACACACTAGGCGAAAAAGCCCATTGGCTGGGGAACAGGTTCAAAGACCCACAAGCTCTTACTATACTAGGCAAATAGGGCACACATTCAGTCGAACGCTTGACTTGATCCCTGCGGAAATGAACGCAATGCCCTACGGTGTAAAACAAAATTTGAAAGCATTGTAACCAAGCTCTTCACATTGATAATTCGACCGTTTGACCATATATCAATATGACTTAAAATTACGAACACATTGTCAATCATCAGAAACAGAACATTACTATGTAATCACCGTAAAAATCACACCACAGTGTGAAATCACTTTCACACTTTTAAATTCGAGTGTTTTCACATAGTCGAATATGTGAACATATTGTAAACATACTCTAAACACTGTGTTCTTTCCAGCAAGGTAAACAGCGCCATCTATACGGCAAATACGTATTTCTTTAGGGTGTTGCAAGAATGAAATAAGGAAAAAATTCTTGATTAGAGGACAGTTTCGTCATGCTTAGAGACGCGAGAATGTTATCAAGTGATAATTTTGCTTTACTATAACATTGTGCTCTCCATGAACCTTTATTCCCTTCCCTTCACTCCACCGCCTAAAAAAAAAAGAATAATAAAAATAATGAAATAGAATACAGTTGCACAAAATATTATATAAGGTAGTGTCTTCTTGGTTCAAACTCAAGTCTGTTACAGAAATGTTTGCATCAGCGCATCTGCCAGTGAAAATCCAAATCAGTGCGAGAGAATTTTGCATAGTTTTGAATAGATTGACGGTGTTTCGGTGACATTCCTTTCAACCTTCAATTATAAACATGCGCACAAAATTAACACACTCAAGTT
Source organism: Diadema antillarum (assembly GCF_040938485.1). Taxonomy (NCBI): domain Eukaryota; kingdom Metazoa; phylum Echinodermata; class Echinoidea; order Diadematoida; family Diadematidae; genus Diadema; species Diadema antillarum. The sequence goes on along the minus strand of NW_027271363.1, from coordinate 829,018 downwards.
TTGAACAGAACTGGCTCTGATTTACACTTAATACTGTTCTAAAGAAAAAAAGAAGTGCAATTCTTAAGATAGTGTAGTTAGCTTTCAAGTAAACAAATGCAATCTACTGGATGTAATCCGATTCAAAATGATGGAGTAACAATTCATACCCTTTGATACCATGTTTGATGCTGCCACTCAAAAGCATTTAAAGCAATATATGTCAAACTGGATCTACTGCAGAGATAGATATGCAATGCATTTATGGCTCACTTATTGTATTCCTAATTATTTTGTTGGAAATGAAATAAATCAACTTGAACTTAAACACTGCATTATGGCCAGCCACCCTCTAAAAAGGATATGTCCTTTATGATGCTAATTACCATTCGCCGCCCCTTTTCATAAAAGATGCGCGGAAAAGACACGGGGATTCGATAATAGAATTTGCGCAGATATTAAAAAAAAAAAAAATCACTCGACTTTGGTATAATGCCATAATGAAAATAACAACGGAAAGAATCCCACTAATTAACACTCACAAAAGAAGTAAACAAGAAATCGTAAAAACCAGCATTTTTGTATGAAACCTCTTTGAAATGAAAATCACCTTAGGCAATTGATATGTGTTGTTTCCGTTCCCTCGCAAGGTCGTGCGTGGTATTTCATGCACCATGTCAGCACTTCAATAGTCTGGTTTCCAGACCCTTTGTCAACTGGACTCCGCGGCGACGAAGTCGCCGCCCCGTGACGAAGTCGCCGCCTTCGACAAAATCAACTTAAACTATGCTAGTTTTCGACGTTGAGGGCGTCAATATCATGAATAGCGAAATAGTGTGGGCAGAGGGTCTGGAAGCCAGACTACACTTCAGTGTGGAGGCGAAATGGCCTCGAAGAGGACGCCACGAGAGTATTGGAACGCAGGTTCAACCCCCCCCCCCCCCCCCCCCCCAAAAAAAAAAAAAAGAAAAAGAAAGAGAAAAGCATTATTTCATGAAAGACCCAAAGTTGTTGTTTGTTGTTTGTTTGTTTGTTTTTTATCCAATTATCATTCACTGCAAAACTTGAGACCGTGAAGTTGTGCGTTTAAACACTTCCTCTTTGCTTTATGTTACCAGCGCTTGCTTTGTGACTGGTACTCCTCCTGTTTGCATTAACTTGATAGACATTTAGATTAAGAAAAATAAGAATTAATCTTCACTGGAATATTTATGGTAATTTTTTTTTCTCATGTTGAGCGTTACTCTCTTCTTCCTCTTTTCCTTTCTTTTTTGTTCATATGCTTACTGTACATTGCACTTCCGTCATAATGAAGGTTGTATTACAACAAAGGAAAAAAAAAGGCTGTTCCAGAATCATACCATCTACGTAGGCCCTATAAAGGTTTAAAAAAATGTTGATAAAACGAAAGAAAACTTAACTTCCCGGGGACTTCATTATAAGTTTATTTATTTATAGTAATTTTTTTCTCATGTTGAGCGTTACGCTCTTCTTCCTCTTTTCTTTTCTGTTCTTTTTTCTCTTTTGTTCAAATGCTTACTGTACATTGCACTTCCGTCATAATGAAGGTTGTATTACAACGAAGGAAAAAAAAAGGCTGTTCCAGAATCATACCATCTACGTAGGCCCTATAAAGGAGAAAAAAAAAATGTTGATAAAACGAAAGAAAACTTAACTTCCCGAGGACTTCGTTATAACGGGAGTTCCCTGTATTCAGGTGCGTGGGATACTCTGGCTACCTTTGTTTTGTTTTGTTTTTGTTTTTTTCGTAGGGATCTCTCTCCCTCTCTCTCTCTCTCTCTCTCTCTCTCTCTCTCACTCACTCATGGCTGCCTAAACTACCATAATGAAACATATGAAATATATATATGAAATATATTGCAAAGCAAAGACACTGTGTGAACACATCCCGCGCAAACATATAGTCGTATGCATTCTGTGTGTGTGTTGCGGTGTTCTTTTCGTGCCACCCCCCCCCCCTTCTCTCTCACTTTAGCTCACATTCACACTTTCTTTTTCATCTCCTGTTCTATTATGTATGCCTGACACGCTCCCAGGAAAAACTTGATGTTCTTCCTCCAACAAGTAAAAGTGGTGTCGGATTTCTACCATCAGTCTCATGATTCGCACTACGTTGAGAAAACACTGACCTGACTAAAGCCCTTCTCACTTGGCTCAGTTTTCGCTTTGGGTCTCACATGCAATGTCTTGTGTCCCTGACGTAGGATTTTATACTGCAGTTCCAAATATAACGCCTCCACATTCAATGTACGAATTTGAAGGGGCTGCGAAATTTGCAGATCGGAAACTATGGACATGGTGCGATTATACATCATTTTCTTTCAGACTGCTTGCTTCTTTGTTGTAAGTCAATCAACTGTGCCTGGTGAGTAGACATTGTCTTTTTGGTTGTGGTTATTTCACATCGTGCTGTTGAATTGAATCGAATTGAATTTCATTTCATTTCATTTCATTTCATTTGTTCAGCGAAAAAAAAAAACATCAAAGAATTGCGATGATAAACAATCATCACAAAGCACGGAGTAAAGACAGATCTACATGGAATACATGATTATATAGGTTTTCCCGGTCAATTTCATACTTTTGTCACTCAAATTCATTAATGTACATTCAAATTCACAAAGCGCACACACGCGAAAATATTCGGGCATTCAAATTCAGAATCCGAGCGATCAATTTCATTTATGGGCGTTCTATTTCGTTTTCGTGAAATCAAATTCACAATTGGGCATTCAATTTCAAAATGCGAGCACCGACTTTCCTACTCGTGCATTCAAATTCATGCGACAGTCATGTGATAGTCCCAACGAGCTTGTGTGGAGCGTTCAAATTCATTTTTAGGCGATCAAGTTCCTACTTCGTGCAATGAATTTAACGAGGAAAATGGAGTAGACTTTTAAGAAAGGAAAAAGGGCCAACACAACCAATGAAGGCTTGCATATAGTGTAATTATGATTTTTTTTACAGGTTCTACATTATTCTCTGTTCATGTATTCTTTGTTTTTCATCTCAATAAATTTCAAATTGTAATGTCCAATCAGCAGTGCATCCAAACAACACAACGACAATTCAATCATATTTATTGATGATACTGCATGCTGACAACGCCCCAACACCAACCACATAATGACAATTCATCAATTTAAAGACAAACTGACACACAATGATCTCACATAGTCCCGCAAAAGTAAATCAATAAGACAGCAATACACAAAAAACAAGACGTATGAAATGTTCATGTATCAGTTTCAGTATACTAGTCGAAATTGTTTTTGTTTTTTTTTCCCTCGAAAGTGTCAACCAATCCTCAGTATTATGCTCGTCTGTAGGCCTATACAGTGCCTAATGTTTGTTTGTTTCATTTTCCATCAAAGAAGATGGCTGGATAACCCATATTCGGCTGCAATAGCTGGTCTTCCATATGGGGTCCAGTCGGATGTTGTGCTCTTTGCGATGAATAAATGAAGTGGGATCTCTTACGTGCATGAGTTGTGACTCTCTCACACATGGGACCTCCATTTCATGTCCAATCCGAGGGACATGTGCCTGTATATTCCTTTTTGCTAAGCGCGAGTTCAAAATTGTCAATTAACAGGTGGACCTCTACTGCAAAATAAATAATCAACATAAATCCCAATATATTCCAAGCCAAGTGAGAAACACATGCATACACGGCCCCAAAGTAACTAAATTCAGGACTTCTTTTAAATTAAATGCAGTTATTTGGAACATGGTTGCCTATTCACGAATTTGAATGACCGACGAGATTCCGTCGCCAGCTTGACATGAATTTGAATGCTCATTTATGAAATGCGTGCTCCTCTCTTAAATTTGAATGCTCCGATAGTGAATTTGAATGTTCCGATAGTGAATTTGAATGTTCCGATAGTGAATTTGAATGCTCCGACAGTGAATTTGAATGCTCGGATAGTGAATTCGAATGACCGGATTTTGAATTTGATTGCTGATTCAGTGCTGCGAGCGTGGAATGCGTGAATTCGAATGCTCGGAATAGGAACTTGAATGGCAAAAGTATTTATGAAATTGACCGGGAAAACACATACAAGCTGAAGGGAAGCAGCCAACGAGGAATTAAAAGTTTCCTTAAAATCTTGCCGACCCAAGTAAGCAATTAAAAAAAAATACAATAGTGGCAATCATTTTCGTGTTTTTAAACAAAGAGATGAACAAAATATAGTATACAGATATAAGAACAGAACCAAAACATCTACAGCAATTTATTTATTTACAGACGTTATGACGTGCTTTTTTAAGTGCTTTGGTCCATTGTCAGAGAGTAATTCTATGTGAGAGAAACAGTTGGGAAATATAGAGCTCGATGTGAAACACTTTTGAAAGAAAAAGTAGACATCTACACATTTTTTAAGGGACCATTCAATCAGGCAAAATATTGAGCTTTGATGGTACTATAATTTCTACTAACCTTTCGAGTTTTGCGGTTTTTCAGTGGATATGATAGAGTATTAATTTTCATTACCGCAGTTGGGGAAATCGAGCAAGGATGACAACTGGAAGAGAATGGTTAAAATTACGAGAAAGTTGGTAACATGGTTATTCCAGCAGTGCCAGTTATGTCCGCAATTCCGCAAATTCTTACCATTAACTCAAGTGAAAATCGAATTTAGTTCAGCCTTATGGATTCAGCGAATACAGCGATATTACTAGTAGGATTTTCACATTCAATAGTAAGGTTTGAAGAAAATTAGACCAAGCATTACAATACACCCTGTTGGAAAGAACACAGTGCCCAACAGAGTAAAACAGAAGGTAAAACACGGTGTGAAATCTCTTCACACTGTTAAATTTGAGAGTTTTAACGATGTGAGCACATGTAGATCATCAATTCATACAGTACGCGCAATAGAAAACGCCCGACGAAAGTGCGTCCAAATTTCGTCCCAACGCTTTTTTCGTTGTTGATTTCGTCGGGGACGTTTTCAACGCTTTTTGCGTCCAGACTTCATGGACGGATTTTGGACGAATTCAACGAATTCAACGAAATCCCCGAACGCTTTTCCGAAGCTGTGGACGCTTTCAACGCTTTCGACGCTTTCAACCCTTTCAACGCTTTCAACCCTCTGTACACATCACACACACAGCTACACTGTATACAAAGTTAGCTCGAATCGCGAATCGCTAGCTCTCCCTTCGTCGAAGTTGTCTAGGTTTCCCGTCCATTTCTCTCATTTTCTCTCTTTTGCTTTCGTATCATTGTATCCCTTTCTTTTCAGAGTACAATCATACTTCTGAGAGTTTAGTTTTCTCATTTTTATTAAGTGATTACCTTGTTTGCAACAATTTGGGGTGAGTTTTTGTTCGAGTGTTTGTTGAGTTTTTCGATTGAACGATTTGTCGATTATCTTCGTGTGTGCGGGGACATCGTACCCACTCGTTTGTTTCCGTGTAAGTATTTTTACCGTAAAGTGTCTTCATCGTTCGTCTTCACGCATCGGGTTTTCACCTAGTTTTCCTCATCGTAGTTTTCCACATCCATTTTTTTTCCGGTGCAAGATACTCTGTGTATTTTCTGCTACGGTAAAATGCCATCGTCGATAGTTTTTGTGTATTCATCGTAGTTTTCCACCTCCATTTCATTTTTGTGTGCCAGATGTGTAGCTAGGTCTGCGATGTCTGAATCGTTTACAGGTTTGTTTTGAGAGGGATTTTGAGGGTTTCGCGGTGGATGAGATTGACTGGAATGATAGTGATAATAATAATGATTCTACTATCTAGTGGTGTTGATATACGAGCTCTTTTGATGATGCAATTTATTTCGTGTGACCGACCATCATGACGTTGGCGATGACGAGTACGAAACGAGTAGCCTACACATGTATAATGTAGGCCTGTAAGACGAGAGTGACACTGACGACATGGCCTGGCCCTGGGGGGCGGTTTTAGTGTTGGCTCGCTCGATCGTGCACTGGAGTGGTCTAGAGACCTGCATTTTATTTTTGCATTTAATTGTATCCTTTTGCCTTTTTCACTCTGGTTTACTGCTACCAAAATTTATGTCTCTGAAGAAACTCAACCAGAAGTTAGACAATATGTTTGCACATCAAGCCCAAGTCTGTCAATTGCGATGTTCCTACTCCTTTTTAACTCGAAATCCCATTTTCTTTGCTCATTTTTCCACTGATAAATTATTTAGAACTGTACTGCATTTCTGATGAATTGCTTTTGTTATATCAAGAGCCTGCTGAGTAGGTGTTTCATTCTATCCTTTCAATTATCTTTCTATCACTTTCTTCTTTGACCCTGGATGGAAAAGAAAAACCCTATCTTGCCATGTAAAGACAGAACACATACCATCATGAAATATCATGACATTACTAAAGTAATAAAAGAAATAGGAAAGCGAGAAAATTCTTGTTTGTAAAATCATAAATCAAAGGTGATTTCATATGAACCAGCTCTTTGAAACGTATTTAATTTGCCTATTGATACTTGCTTTGCAAGTACACTGTATACGTTTTCTCTCCCATGGACTTTGTGTCCCCCTTTTTTATGTGCTTTAATGATTATTATTCTAGTTTGTTTTGTCAATATCATCATTATTGCTGTATCATTATTACCATACTTTGATATGGTTAATTGCATTTGTTGATTGACTCTCACTTTCATTTCGTTGCCTCCTCTTGGTACTTGTGCAGATCCTTTCAAGGGCTTGCTGTTTGCTCACCCCCCCCCCCCTTTGCTGTTGCTATTTCACTCTTTACCTTTCTTTATCTCTCTGTTGTTCCTTATCTTGTTTGATGTTGCCTCCATATTCATCCTTTTCCTTCAATGGTTGCCCCCTGGCCCTCACGACTATTACTAACCTTCCCCTGCCTTTTGTCTGTCCATCCTCCTGCTCTAATCCCCCTCCCTTTACCTGTTGGGCTCCTTGCCCATGACATCCTACCCTCTCCTTTTGTTTTCTTTGTTTCGTGTCCCTTGCCTGTTCCTGACTGTTCTTGTTGTGTGAAGTCGCTTTACATGTATGTGGTTGCTTTTTCTGCCTATTTGCCATTTTGCTTTTGACGAAGATTCTGCTATGATCGAAAGCTTAGGTCCCTTTTGACTCTATCCGAAAAACATTCATGTACACTCCCAAAACTTGCTGGGCTGTAGTAATGGAAACTTCATTATCTAACATGGGAGGGGGAATGCTTTCATTTTCTCAAGAGAGCATTTGTGTGAGAGAATGCAAAACTTGATTGAGTGTTGCCAAGTTGTTTTCAAGCTTCTTCATTTTATTTGATCTTAAGCATAATCACTTTCGTAAGTACATGTACAGTATTACGATTTCTTCTCCCCTGACTGTAATCGGAAAGTTCGCCATAACGATGATCGCTAATGTGTTTGGATGTGCCGATATGGGAAACACGTGGTTCAAAGGAATGCACCATGTGCTACTGCAAGTTTAATGGATAGAATGCGCCATAGGCTCAGTTACGGTAAACAGTTTACGTTCGATGCGAATGATTATTACGTCTTTCAGGATCGAGGAATAATACACACAAAACATGCAAACAAACAAATCCACGAACGAGTGTTGATAACCAAAATTCATATAATGAAAAGTAATAGGCAGTTTTGATGAGCGTGAAATTAATTGTCATAATTTTGCTGTTTAATTGGGTGGTGGCTGCATCACATAGGACATCGCAGTGAATTTGTCTAGGCATATGAGACATTTCATATATTTCTGTGATTGCATTTGAGTGATTAATCAATTCCTTTTAACAGTTCGGGAACATATAAATGCATTGTACTTAGATCAAGTACACAATAATCGACGGTTCGATGTATGCGCCTAAAGAAAGGCGAAAGAATCAGAACATCTTTGCAATGATTCCTTTAACTCAACTCACCAGCGAGTTCTTCGATCGATATTAGACCAGTGCGCGCATTCTTTCGACTGGCACCTGGGGTCTGGCACGCACCTGGTTTTTAACCGGAGGGCCAAACCCCAAAAAGTCGCTTACTTAACGAGTGAGTTGCACTCTCTCTACAAACTAAGTAGACCATGCTTATTTTCAAGTTTTTATTGTAACAAACAACATTCCACTGGTCTACCTCAAAAAATTTGTTGCGAAAGCCTTCAAATCCAAGATGGCGTCCAAGATGGCCGCCATATTTACTGAATTTGTTATTTGAAAGATAGAATTTGATTGAAACATCAGATTTCAACAAATTTGATGTCATATGAAAGAGAATAAAATTGTCTACAAGTTGATACCATTTTTGTGGGTTATTGTGATAACTGGATTGAGATTTTAAGGAAAAAACACTCATTTTTTGATATTTTTCTGAAAAAAAGGAAAATCATGAAAATGCTTGATTCAGCATAAATCAGAGAAAGACTGAAGGATTATCTTGAAACGTTTCAAGAATTTTGTTTGACATATAATTAATATTTGGAGAAAATTAGGGGCCAGTACCATTTTTGGTTCAGGAGTTATAATGTCTCAAACTTGAAAACTCACTATGTAAAAATGGCCACTTTAGTTGTGACAAGACTTTGTTGGTAGTAAAAAAAAGCCTGTGCGCGCCAAGACTACTACACGCCCCACTGGCACTGGCGCTTGTAGCAGTGCCAGTGGTACGTGTAGTAGTCTTGGCAAATGCAGACTTTTTCTTTGACAAACAAGGGTTTGTGCCTGCAAACTAACTTTTCATACCAAGTGGTAGCTCAGGTGACGCTGATTGCTATTATTTCAAAGTAGATTGTTCTGAAGCAGATGAGATGAAGTAAAAAATATCTTTCAAATAGAAGTAGAAGCTTGAAATAACCTTGCTATAGAAAGTTTAAAACAAAATTTGGATCAATCACTCAAAAAATTCAAGATTGCAGGCCATCAAAGCTGACATAGTGTATTGCGCCAAAGCAAATGTATCACTTCGATTTTTATACAATTTTGTCTGTTTTGGTGTCTATTAATATGGTTTTTATATATTCTGAACATTTTAATGCTATTTCAAACCATCATAGGTTTCTATGGAGACATTTTTCAGAATGCACCATGAATATTTCTCTAAAAAGTTACAAAAAATTAAATCAAAATGTTTATGAAAACCATGCAGAAATTAAAATCTTTCCCATATAATCAATATTTTGGAGGTCAGTATTGTATTTGGTTCAGGAGTTATAATGTCTCAAACTTGAAATCCCATTTCACATAATATTTATTTGCACGCATTTGTTCCCAAAGACGTCACAGAGGGTCAAATCCAAGATCGTGCTTACTTTTCGAGTTCCACTCTCTCTATAAACAAAATCATACATAATATTAAGCATACTAAGCAATGTTCCGTAAGTACACCTCAGTAGATTTGTTGCAAAAACCTCCAAAGTACAGATGCGGCCCAATAGGGCCGCCATTTTTATTGAATTTAACATTTCAAACATAAAATTTGATAGAGACATTGGATTGCAACAAATTTGATGTCATATGAAGGAGAGCAAAACTTCCTAAAAGTTGATATCACTTTAGCTGTGTATAGTGATAAATTGGGGGGGGGGGGTTGTTTGCTTCTCTTTTTTTTGGGGGGGGGGGATCCATATTTTTATATTCTTTTGAAAAAAGGAAGAAATGTAAAAATGCATGATTTAGTATTTATCAAAGAAGAACTGAAGAATTATTTTGAAACCTGCAATTGAGATTGAGATTTACTGAGATTGAGACATAATTCATATTTCTGGAATTACAGGCAATATCATACACTGTTGACAAGTTAACATCTAAAACTTGAAAAAATTATATTCATGCATTATAAATTTTGCATACAATGTGTTTACATGGTCACATGTAATACTGTGTAATGGTCTAGTGACTTGCAAGTACCTGCATGCAAACTAACTTTTCATGCCAAGTGGTAGGTGACGCTAGTCGCTATTACTGTAGCATTTCATCATAGTAGATTGTTCTGAGGCAGATAAGATTGAACAGAAAGTATTTTCCAAAAAGAGATAGGAGCTTGGAATTTGGCACAAATTTTTCCAATGTGTAATAATTAGCGATAAAAACAGTATCCACACAAAATTCAAGATGGCGCTAATTAATGGAGGTTGTCGTTCAAGGCATTTTTTCCCATTAGTGCACGTAAAACAAAAACCCAGCTTTACTTAATTCCTCAAGCTAGTTCTGAACTGTGAGTTAGGGATAGAACAACTAATGTACAAACTTAAATCAGTATATTTAATGCTAAATATTGTTAGATGTACTAAATAGATCTGATAAGAATGTTTTTTTTTATATAATTCAAATTCAAATTCAAATTCAAATACTAAATTGTTAACAGTTATCATGGTTATGGTTTCTTGAAAAGAAATGGTGATATCTCCGTATGTTTTAGGCTTTATTATGATTTTTTTACATGGTAGAATGTTTTGTAATACAACTAACCTGCACATATAAATCGAATGTTATATCTCTCCCAATGGCAAACAATACCTTAAGTGTGTTGCGTCAAAGTTAAATCTCAACTTATAACTTATAATTTGATATATATTTTTAATCTTCTTATCTTTCAGTCTATTACATGTTTCTATACATCCGAACGATATTGTACTAGTGTAAACCATATGGAGGGTCTTTTTTTTTTTTTGGAGGGGGGGGGGGGTGGAGCTCATTCTAGTGTTTGGGTGAGGCCCAATCTTTGATAAAAAAAGAAATGCTTCTGTATCAAAGATACTATATGCTTTTTTACTTGTATGTTACTCTGCTGTTGTAAAAACGTGAATGATGATGGTATATGTGTAATAATGTCTGATCCGTAGATGTCCTTGAAAGCCCTTCTGATCCGACCCCCCCCCCCCAAAAAAAAGAAAAAATCCGACATGGCGGCAATTTCTCAACTTTGCTCTTAAATGTGTTGTGCGAAATTACTTTTCAGTATATTGTTCGAATAAAATTTTCCAAATTGATTATTCGTGCTGTATATTCACATTTACAAATAAGCATGCTGAAACTGTATTTACTGTTATCAGATTTTTCTTACATTGTTTTTGGGCTGATTTCATGTGGGTTATAGTGTCACAATTGATCTGAACTTATGCCATTGGTAGATGCTTTCCCATATTAGATATCAGGATCACTCGAGAGTGAAAATGTTCATTTTCATTTATTTTAGAGTGACCTCGGGGATCACTCGAAGAGTGACGAGTGATCCCTATTCAAAGGCAGGGCTCGACACTAACGTTGGTCCGGTGGCCCGGGGCCACCAAAAACGCATGTCGGGCCACCAAAATGTCAGAAATTAAGAATTTGGTGGCCTGATCGGGCCACCAAAAAAGGTCGGATATTTGCCTTTGGGCCACCAAAAATAAAAGTTAGTGTGGAGCCCTGCCTAAGGTCACTCTAAAATGAGTGAAAATGAACATTTTCACTCAAAAGTCACTCCAATTTCACTTTAAGTTCACCATTTTCTGCTATTCACTCCTCACATCAAAAGTAAAAACTTCCACTCGATTTGTTTTTTCTCTTTCGGAGAGTAGAATATCACTGATTTTGAAAATGTGTCCATAAAAACCTAAGACGGTTTAAGATATCAAAACAGACAAAATTGTATCAAAATCGAAATAATACATTTAATTTGGCGCAATACACTATGTCAACTTTGATGGCTGTCATCTTGATTTTTTTTTTTGAGCGGTTGATCTAAATTGTGTCTTAAACTATCTATAACAAGATTGGTGCCAAGTTTCAAGCTATTACCTCTATTTGAAATTTTGTTTGCTTCATCTCATCTGCTTCAGAACAATCTACTTTGAAATGATAGCGATCAGTATCACCTGAGCTACCACTTGATATGAAAAGTTAGTTTGCAGGCACAAACCCTTGTTTGTCGAAGAAAAAGTCTGCATTTGCCAAGACTACTACACGCACTACTGGCGCTGCTACCAGCGCCAGTGCCAGTGGTGCGTGTAGTAGTCTTGGCGCGCGCAGACTTTTTTATGACCAACAAGGTCTTGGTCACAACTAAAGTGGCCATTCTTACGTAGTGAGTTTTCAAGTTTGAGACATTATAACTCCTGAACCAAAAATGGTACTGGCCCCTAATTTTCTCCAAATATTAATTATATGTCAAACAAAATTCTTGAAACGTTTCAAGATAATCCTTCAGTCTTTCTCTGATTTATGCTGAATCAAGCATTTTCATGATTTTCCTTTTTTTCAGAAAAATATCAAAAAATCATGCCGTCAATCCCTCGTTTGAGGCGAGTCCCCACCCGGGGTGTTCCCAAAGTGGGGTGCGTATATTTGTCGTTTGGGAGTTGGGAGTCGAAGTACTTGTCCCAGGGAGGTGGAAGAAACGGCCCTGCTTGTCCATTGCAAATAAACTTTCTGCTCAGGCGTGACAAACCTGGAGGTCAAGCCAGGGTTTGATGACTCCAGCAGCTGTCGTATTACGTAAGAGCATGATAAGGATATCTGCCTGTGGCAGACCATTCAAAGTGAACTCAATTTTCTCTATCCTTTTTAAAGTTTTCAATTTTATATTCTATTGAGAAATTCTATGGTCATCCATTTTACATTTCGAACGAAAAAAATTGACCCGTAAATAGCGAAAATACAGGAATAAGAAGGAGAGCATTGCCAGTTTGCCGGTGCTATTTGGCAGTGAGTTACAACGGGGAGGTGAGACTACTCCCTGGTTACAATCAGCCTGCTGACTGGATCGTTGAGAAAGCAGCTGTCGTATTACGTAAGAGCATGATAAGGATATCTGCCTGTGGCAGACCATTCAAAGTGAACTCAATTTTCTCTATCCTTTCTAAAGTTTTCAATTTTATATTCTATTGAGAAATTCTATGGTCATCCATTTTACATTTCGAACGAAAAAAATTGACCCGTAAATAACGAAAATACAGGAATAAGAAGGAGAGCATTGCCAGTTTGCCGGTGCTGACAATGTGCTATTTGGCAGTGAGTTACAACGGGGAGGTGAGACTACCTCCCTGGTTACAATCAGCCTGCTGACTGGATCATTGAGAAAGAGAGAGAGAGGGAGAGAGAGAGAGAGAGGGAGAGCGAGGGGGAGAGAGGGAGGGAGAGGGGGGAGAGATGGGGGAGGGAGAAGGGGAGAGCAAAATGGAATGACAATAGTTCCGGTCACTACAGTACAGGCATGCTCTGTCTGCATACACTGAATGTCTACACTCACACACACACACGTACACACACACACGCACCATGGAGCTACATGGCCCATGCCAAAACCAAAACAATCTCCTCCTCTCGCGGTGCCCCCCCCCCCCCTCTCCTGTGGCGCTGTGGCGATGACTGATGCTTAGATTAGGCCAGGGTCAAGAAACAGGTGTTTTATATCTTTGACTTTAAGTCATTGATTGCCAAGATATGCACTGGCATTATTTACTGGGGTGTAGCCTCTTCAAACGAGAGATTTGCGTCATGGAGTGTTTTTTCCTTAAAATCTCAATCCAGTTATCACAATAACCCACAAAAATGGTATCAACTTGTAGACAATTTTATTCTCTTTCATATGACATCAAATTTGTTGAAATCTGATGTTTCAATCAAATTCTATCTTTCAAATAACAAATTCAGTAAATATGGCGGCCATCTTGGACGCCATCTTGGATTTGGAGGCTTTCGCAACAAATTTTTTGAGGTAGACCAGTGGAATGTTGTTTGTTACAATAAAAACTTGAAAATAAGCATGGTCTACTTAGTTTGTAGAGAGAGTGCAACTCGACCTCTGTTTTTAGCTTTTGGCCCCCCGGTTATTTGTGGAAATTTCCACAAAGGGAGAGGGTGGGGTTTTTCCAATCCCAAGAGACCGCATTACACAAGAAGACAATCTCGTCGCTTCTATTATTTTCCGTCACTTGTGTTTCCCCCTTATTCTTTGCTAATAATGAACATTTAGGTTGAACTTGATGATGGTTGTTCACACGTGGTTCCTTTTGTTGTGAGGTGTAGGTGTTTTCTTTTTTATCATTCTTGGGAGGGGAAAGAAGAGTAAAAGAGGGAAAACTCATTTAAATAAACGAAGGGCACGTACGCTCAGCATCCACAGCAAGCCGTCTTTTACATCAGCATCGTTGATTATCATCACCATCATCAGGCATCACTCCGATAATTTTGTCCTTTTCTTATAAACATTTAGAAACACGATCACCATCACTCGAGATAAACACGTAGCAGTGGCAGATCCAGAGGGGGCGCATGAGGCGCACGCCCCCTTTATTTATCGTTAAAAGAAAAGAAAAAAAAAAAGAAGTGAAACCCGGAAGTGGCACCAGAAATATTACAGAATTCCTGGATCCGCCCCTGCCTGTACGAAAATAAATGACAACAAACAAAGTATCAACAACTTCCCCGACAACTACATAAACATTACCACAGAGCACACCGAAGCGGCTGGGATCAAACACCCTTCGAAATACTGCAGCAAAGCGGGAAATCGCCGTTACTAAAATGCATATGTACACAGTGCGAGGCAATTGAAAGAATTACCTTTAAATATTTCAGAATATAAAGGGAAAAAATTAAGTGATATGAAACGAAAGAAATCGTATACCAAACGAGAGGTATGAGAAACGACCTCCAATATTATAGGCCCTTAGCCGCAGCATATCAACAAACATGAGTATAGGCACACGGAATATGCGTGTTTGGGATTCCTCCCTTCTATATTTCTTTCCTGAACTACTAGTATTCCCAATGCCCGAATGAAATAATGACTAGTTTGTTACTCTGATTTCTTCTTCTGAGGTAAGGAAGTTCGTTCATCCGAAAACGAAAGGATTGACACTCCGAAAGTTTGCTAATCGGACAATGCCCCCCCCCCCCCCAAAAAAAAAAAAAAACAGCCCACAAAATGCTCGTTAATCAAATTATTGGTTAATAATAGTGAAAGACGATAATAATGATAATAATAATAATAATAATAATAATAATAATAATAATATGACAAAAGACAGAAATAAAACAATATATGGCCCTATAGCAATTACCCGCAGCATGATTACATTTTCGAATCAACAAACATGGATAGGCACAAGGAATATGCGTGTTTCGGATTCGAAATAACGCCGTAACCATCGGAATAGCGCACCCGTTTTCTTTTTAGGAATAATGAACACCAAGGAAATGAATAAATTATTTCAAACTATAAGAATCCAACGTAATTCTTGCCTTAATGATTTTCCTCCCTTCTATATTTCTTTCCTGAACTATTCCCAATGCCCGAATAAAATAATGACTAGTTTGTTACTCTGAAAGTGGTGTTGTGAGTAAAGGAAGTTCGTTTATCCGAAAACGAAAGGATTGACACTCCGAAGGTTTGCTAATCGAATGACAAAAAAAAAATAATAATAATAATAGATTTTATTTTCACACTAGGTACGAACGTCTGCAAGGTGTAGGGAATTTGCGTGTTACGGAACATTTTATCAGTTTCGCATCAGTGAACTTTACGTGGGTACTACAAAAATGCCTCCCCCCTTAAAAAAAAAAAAAGTATTACACCAACACTTGAGCATAACAACAAACAAGAAAGCTAACAAACAAATAAACAACTTAAGATTTAATCTCATGTAGCTGCTTTGAATATTTCACGTTCCGTCTGTATATTATACTTCTTTTCAGAATTATCTCTCGCTTCCCGCTTCACAACTAGGAAATAAACGATGTCATACTACAAGTATATAAGAATTAAACTTATTGTCTTGCTCTAATATAGAATTCATTATTCCAAAAGTTCGTTTATCCGTGAATACAAAAGGCTCGATACTACAGTACTATACGAAGGTTTGCTTATCCGACAATAACGCACCTACCCAATCACAAACATTCGTGCATTTTCGGATTATGAATCATAATATAATTTGACTATCACATTTACGAACATCTATACTAGTATTTCGTGTAGGGAAGTCGCGTGTATCTGAACGTTTCATTTTCGTACTAACGAACCTTATATATGGGTGCATGGGTACAACGAACATGACCCTCACCCCCCCCCCCCCCCAAAAAAAAAAGACAGAAAGAAAGAAAGAAAGAGCTTAGTCAAACTAAGAATCAGTCAGAATTAGTCGCTTTGAAAATTCCACGTACCGTCTGAATTATCTCTCTGTCCAATAAAGAAATAAACGATATGAAACTAAGAATCAAACTTATTGTCTTGTTTTAAATATTTTTTTTTTTTTGCTTTTCTGATTCAGTAAAAAAACGGGCAATGTAACGCGCAATTGCTGAAGAAAGAAAATATATTTAATGACCAAATAACGGCGAACAAATCCTTCTAATTTCTTTTTTCCTCTTTTGGGGGTTAATTTTCTTTCTAATACTCAAATGGATTTTACGTACACGCAATTTTAGTGAAACCATTTTCTTTTTGGTCGGCATTCTACGATAAGGTTCCTGTGGGTTCCCGCTCGCCAAAATTGCGTGATTTCTCTTAAATACTATGAACCCGAATGATCTCTGATTGGTAATTTAGTCTATTTCATGATCAACAGTTGTTTATTTTCTGCTTGTAAAAAAAAAAAAAAAAAAAAAAAAACCCACCACGTGAACTATACTCGTACTAGTACATCGTACATATCTCTGTTTCGTTCAGCCAGTCTCACCTGCCTGGTTTAGCCCACAGAACGTGGTTCAGGCGAGCGAGCCATGCCATAGCAATGGCGACGCACACACGGCGCACTCGCCTTTCCCACCACGTGCACTTTCCCTGGTTAATACGGTTACATGCAGCCAGCAGCATGAAATGTGTATCAGGTGACTTACTAAATGCAGTGATAACGGTACCGTACTTACAGCTAGGGTAAGGGAAACTAAAACTTTTACAAATTGCTTCAATGAAAACGGCATCGATATATGTATACATGTTACCATTTTAATATTATCATGTGTATCAGGTGAATTCCACGCCTGTCTACAGTTCTCATTCCGACCGCTGTGCTACTTGCTGAGTCTTGCAGTGTGATTCTTGCCGGCTGGCTAGTGGATGTGGCCACTACACACACGTGTATTCCATGTGCGCCTTGGATCACGGACGCTTCTAACGAAATTTGGACGAAACTGCCGAGCTCCGAACACGCATTTTCCGAACGAGCAACGCATTTGCCGAACGGAATTGAGCGGGCGGTCGTGCGTGAAATGCGTCCACAAAGCGTCCACAAAGCGTCAGATATTTACTGGATCGATAACGAAAGTTCGTCCAAATTTCGTCCAGATTTCGTTGCTACTGGATCGATAACGAACTTTCGTTGGAAAACGAAATTGACGGAGGCGTTTCTTATTGCGCGTACTAATAAGGTGAATCATCAATTCACAGTGTGAAACAGAACATTACTATGTGAACTCTCTGTGAAAAACCAAACCACAGTGTGAAATCATATTTACACCGTTAAATTCGAGCGTTTGACGTAGTCAACGATGTGAATTAATTGTGAAAACACTGTGGAACCCTGTGTTCTTTCAAGCAGGGTAGTGTTGAATCTCTTTTGGTAAACATTTATGCCCCCATCCCTGGAAAAGAGACTGAAACAGTTCATGACGTCACAGTCGGGCAATAATACAAATATAACTGATAGTGATAAAAATGATGATAATAACATTATCATTAATAACATTGATACTACTGCTACTACTTAATATTAATGATAATTATGATGATAATAATAATGATGATGATAATAATAATGATGATTATAATGAAACAAGAGTACAAATAAATTCACTAATTCCTTTTCCCAATTACTGAAGTGCGCATTCCTTCGACGTGTTGCTAGCATAAGGTTAAGTGTAAAATTACTTTAGTTACCCTCCGGAAAATGCACATCGAGTGCAGCTGCAGTTCTTTCATTATGCTAGAAAAATGAAAATATGTGTGGAATTCTCTTTATACTGTTGCAATGCACTGAAATCACAAATTGTTATTGTCTTCCTATCCACCCTAATAACATATGGATGTAACGGGGGAAAGCAGGAAAATAAAAAATGATCCATAGCTTTCAATAGAATTGTCCGATTTTCTTAAAACTTTACTCATGTCTACAACTAACACATCTGCGTTCACGGAATCCATGTATTATGTGTGGGGTCAAACTTCCCTGTAACGACTATTCATTTCGCCAATATTACTAGTTAGTATGACTAATATAGGTTTTCCCGGTCAATTTCATACTTTTGTCACTCAAATTCATTAATGTGCATTCAAATTCACGCAGCGCACGCACGCGAAAATATTGGGGCATTCAAATTCAAAATCCGAGCGATCAATTTCATTTATGAGCGTTCTACTTCGTTTTCGTGAAATCAAATTCACGATTGGGCATTCAATTTCAAAATGCGAGCACCGACTTTCCTACTCGTGCATTCAAATTCATACGATAGTCACGTGATATTCCCAATGAGCTTGTTTAGAGCGTTCAAATTCATTTTTAGACGATCAAGTTCCTACTTCGTGCAATGAATTTAACGAGGAAAATGGAGGAGACCTTTAAGAAAGGAAAAAGAGCCAACACAACCAATGAATGCTTGCATATAGTGTAATTAGGATTCTTTACATGTTCTACATTGTTCTCTGTTCATGTATTCTTTGTCTTTCATCTCAATAAATTTCAAATTGCAATGTCCAATCAGCAGTGCATCCAAACAACACGACTAGTAATCATATTTCTTGATGATACTGCATGCTGACAACGCCCCAACACCAACCACATAATGACAATTCATCAATGCTTAAGACAGCAAAACACAACAGACAACACGTATAAAATGCTCATGTATCAGTTTCAATATAGTCAAAATTGTTTTTTTTTCCTCGAAAGTGTCACTCAACCCTCCGTATTATGCTCGTCTGTAGGCCTATACAGAGCCTAATTTTTGTTTTTTGTTTTTTAATTTTCTATCAAAGAAGATGGCTGGATAACCCATATTCAGCTGCAAAAGCTGATCTTCCATATGGGGTCCAGTTTAGATGTTTTGCTCTTTGCGATGAATAAATGAAGTGGGATCTTTTACGTGCATGAGTTGTGACTCTTTTACGCGTGGGACCTCCATTTTATGTCCAATCCCAGGGAAATGTGCCTGTATATTCCTATTTGCTAAGCGCGAGTTTAAAATTGTCAATTAACAGGTGGACCTCTACTGCAAAATAAATAATCAACATAAATCCCAATATATTCCAAGCCAAGTGAGAAACACATGCATACACGGCCCCAAAGTAACTAAATTCAGGACTTCTTTTAAATTGAATGCAGTTATTTGGAACATGGTTACCTATTCACGAATTTGAATGACCGACGAGATTCCGTCGCCAGCTTGACGTGAATTGAATGCTCTTTGATGAAATGCGTGCTCCTCTCTTAAATTTGAATGCTCCGATAGTGAATTTGAATGTTCCGATAGTGAATTTGAATGCTTCGTTAGTGAATTTGAATGCTCCGAGAGTGAATTTGAATGCTCGGATAGTGAATTCGAATGACCGGATTTTGAATTTGATTGCTGATTCAGTGCTGCGAGCGTGGAATGCATGAAATCGAATGCTCGGAATAGGAACTTGAATGGCAAAAGTATGAAATTGACCGGGAAAACCTATAATATGACTAATATAAGTTATCCCATACATGTATGTGGATTCAATAAACGTAGAAACGTAAGTAGTACATATGAGAGAAGTTTAAGGAAAATCGGAAAACAATATTGGAACCCATGTAAGACTACTACCTGTTCGGTCCTATAGGCTATCCAGCGATCATGTCTTGTGCAGATAGGATATGAAAACAGACAAAATCATGGTAAACAAACAAATGATGATCTGTCTACAAACCCCGGAGTTAGATCTATAGAAGGAGAAGAGAAGTCTCTCCTAAATACATTGTTGTGGATTTCGCAAATGCAGAAAGATCTGTAAAAAACTAAGTGCAAATTTTAGGAAATTCGGAAGACAGTTTTATAAGTTATGATTTCATAGAAATTTAGATCATTCCATTAGCATCATTACAACAAATATTCATACCATGAACTTACATCGATGTTGAGAAGTTGGTGCGGGTGAAATGTAGAACACTGATGACATTTGATTATAGGAGAGTTGAGGAAAGATGTCCTTTATTCCTTTTTATCTAATACTCCATAGTTTTCCAATCTGTTAATGTATACAGGATATTGGTCTGCGAACATGGGTAGACAATGGCATAGTAATCGTCATTCTTTGATATGAAATATTTGCTTATTTCCGCAATAGGAATTACTTGGAATAGTCTTTAATGTAACAAGAAGGGTTTCTTTTAACAGTATTTGACGTGTCTGATATTCACTTGTTTTGTTTGGAAATGAAAGAAAAAGTGAATGAATGAATGGATGAATGAAAAGAAGAAATAAAGAAAGAACGAGTGAATGAATGAATAGATCAATCAATCAATCAATCAATCATCAATCAATCAATCAATAATTATCATAAAACGAGCTATCCTTGGTTTTGCTCTGTAGGATTTTCGTGCGATTTCGGTAGGAGAAAGTTCTGGGGTTTCATTAATGACTTGGAAACGTGCAGTATTCGATCCAGCGAGTGGATAGTGGCAAGTGGTTACGGACCCCATGGGAGACAGCGCAATGATAATAAAGGAGGTAAGATTATATTGGTTAAAGTTCTATTTTTGCTTTGCTTTTTTAAGCATGTGCATGATATCATACATAAGCATAGTTAAGGTTCCTGTAGGATAAAACAACCAAAAGTAAGAAGAAGAGAAGGAGGAGAGACTGAGAAGGAAAAGTACATTTTAGTGTAGGGCCTACGTAATTTATCAAGACCAGTAAAAAATATGTATGTATATACATTTTGTGAATATTGTTGGTTTACCGGCATTCTGCTGAAGTCAAACTAACAAAACAAAACCAAAAAAAGAAATGCAGCTGTTATGAAAAGTGATACAACACTAGCTGAAAAAACAGCAACACCAAAACACACACACGCACACACACACACACATACACTAAACAAGTTGCGTATCATATGCCTAAAATGTAGATGTTGTGTAGCAAGTTTAATCCAATCAGCCGCTCATTTATAAAAATCATGTTTAAGTCCCGACATCGCTCATTCCTCCAAATTAATTATTATTACCATCATCATCATCATTAGATGTAGTGAACAGAGAATTAAAGTTGGTTCAAATGAGGATTGAAGCAAACAAATTATCTCTCAATATTAAAGGACAAGTTCACCTTCATAAACATAAGGATTGAGAAAATGCAACAATATTAGTAGAACACATCAGTGAAAGTTTGAGGAAAATTGGACAATCGATGCAAAAGTTATGAATTTTTTAAATTTTTGTGTTGGAACCGCTGGATGAGGAGACTACTACAGCTTGTGAGTCATATGCGTACAACAGTATAAAGAAAATGTAAAAGAAAATTCAACATATTTTCACTTTTTTCGCATAATAATAGAGCACTTGACTTGCCTCTTTCTAAAAGCAGGGGGAATAATATTATCCATAACATTTGTCGGTAACGAGTCAGGGGAATGTGTACTTTTTTCAAAAGATGGAATTTTGTGAAATTCTCTTTATATTTTCCTTATATTGTTGTACGCATGTGAAATCTAAGTTATTCATACACTGCAGTAGTCTTCTCATCCAGCGGGTAGTGCACAAAAACTTCAAAAATTCATAACTTTTGAACGGATTGTCTGATTTTCCTCAAACTTTCAATGATGTGTTCTACTAATATTGCTACATTCTCTCAATCCTTATGTTTATGAAGGTGAACTTGTCCTTTAACAAAAGTATTTATATGTTATTTAGTCATTATGTTGATCACCTGCAAGGCGATATAAAATGAATAAGGTTTGTTTAATTCAAGTTGAATCATCTAAATTTTTAGGTCTTTATATTGACCATGAGTTATCATAGAAATATCACAGAGATTACTTATCTAAGATGCTTTCAAGAAATACATATGTGCTGGAATTTTAAATAAGCTCAAACATATTTTCCCAAAATATATTTTGAAAAATGTATATTCAACGTTTATCTTACCCTATCTGAGTTACGGTATATTTGCCTGGGGAAATTGTGCAAAATCGCACATAGAGAAAATTTTCAAAATTAATACGGAAACGGGTTATCGTTCAGTCAGCCTATCTGGTTTTTATTGTCACACGAATTACTTCGTCTTTGCAAACCGACCCCTTAAAGTTGCTGAATTGTTTTTATACAACTTAGGCACATTTATGTTTCAATTATCAGCCAACGACTTGCCTGAAATTTCTCCGCTTATGTTTCAGAAAAACTATGAAGTTTATGCTTACTAAAAGACAAAGTGATTTATTTCACCTTTCACGCACTTGCACACTCCTTGCTAAAAAACAACAACAAACAAACAAACAAACAACAACAACTTTTTTGTTTTTACCGGACCCAAATTCTGGAATGATCTTCCCGAAGATTTAGTCAAATGTTCTTCTGTGTTTATACAAAAACTCGAATCAGCAATGTTACTTAATGAGGGTAAGTTGCATGATAAGACTGTTTTAACCTGTTATTTTACTATCCTCTTTCAACGCATGGCGGATCAATCTGCAGTGTATGCTTGCTTGACCTCTGGTTCCAGCGTTTATGCTCCCATTATATTATCACAACACTGTCTAGTATTTTCATTTTGAACTCGTTATGAACAGTACTTGATTCTAGATAATTGTTATAATATTATGCTCGTTCACTTGTCTATTTATATGATTTTTTAACTCAGTTCTTATTCTTTTGCTTTTGTTTTTCCAATTTTATTTTTATTTTATTTCCCTTCTTCTTCCTTTTGTATGTACCTCGGTAGTTTAGTTTTCATAGTTTCATAATTTCAGTACGTTTTGTCCTAGTCTCCACTACAAAACTAATTTACATCTTTTTCCTATTGATAGAACCCGCGTTTACAAACTGCTTTTGGGGTTCCCATGCCGTCAATCCCTCGTTTGAGGCGAGTCCCCAACTGGGGAATACCCAAAGTGGGGTGCGTATATTTGTCGTTTGGGAGTTGGGAGTCGAAGTACTTGTCCATTGCAAATAAGCTTTCTGCTCAGGCGTGACAAACCTGGAGGCCAAGCCAGGGTTTGATGACTCCAGCAGCTGTCGTATTACGTAAGAGCATGATAAGGATATCTGCCTGTGGCAGACCATTCAAAGTGAACTCAATTTTCTCTATCCTTTTTAAAGTTTTCAATTTTATATTCTATTGAGAAATTCTATGGTCATCCATTTTACATTTCGAACGAAAAAAATTGACCCGTAAATAACGAAAATACAGGAATAAGAAGGAGAGCATTGCCAGTTTGCCGGTGCTATTTGGCAGTGAGTTACAACGGGGAGGTGAGACTACTCCCTGGTTACAATCAGCCTGCTGACTGGATCATTGAGAAAGCAGCTGTCGTATTACGTAAGAGCATGATAAGGATATCTGCCTGTGGCAGACCATTCAAAGTGAACTCAATTTTCTCTATCCTTTCTAAAGTTTTCAATTTTATATTCTATTGAGAAATTCTATGGTCATCCATTTTACATTTCGAACGAAAAAAATTGACCCGTAAATAACGAAAATACAGGAATAAGAAGGAGAGCATTGCCAGTTTGCCGGTGCTGACAATGTGCTATTTGGCAGTGAGTTACAACGGGGAGGTGAGACTACCTCCCTGGTTACAATCAGCCTGCTGACTGGATCATTGAGAAAGCAGCTGTCGTATTACGTAAGAGCATGATAAGGATATCTGCCTGTGGCAGACCATTCAAAGTGAACTCAATTTTCTCTATCCTTTCTAAAGTTTTCAATTTTATATTCTATTGAGAAATTCTATGGTCATCCATTTTACATTTCGAACGAAAAAAATTGACCCGTAAATAACGAAAATACAGGAATAAGAAGGAGAGCATTGCCAGTTTGCCGGTGCTGACAATGTGCTATTTGGCAGTGAGTTACAACGGGGAGGTGAGACTACCTCCCTGGTTACAATCAGCCTGCTGACTGGATCATTGAGAAAGAGAGAGAGGGGGAGAGAGAGAGAGAGAGAGAGGGAGAGCGAGGGGGAGAGAGGGAGGGAGAGGGGGGAGAGATGGGGGAGGGAGAAGGGGAGAGCAAAATGGAATGACAATAGTTCCGGTCACTACAGTACAGGCATGCTCTGTCTGCATACGCTGAATGTCTACACTCACACACACACACGTACACACACACACGCACCATGGAGCTACATGGCCCATGCCAAAACCAAAACAATCTCCTCCTCTCGCGGTGCCCCCCCCCCCCCCTCCTCTGGCGCTGTGGCGATGACTGATGCTTAGATTAGGCCAGGGTCAAGAAACAGGTGTTTTATATCTTTGACTTTAAGTCATTGATTGCCAAGATATGCACTGGCATTATTTACTGGGGTGTAGCCTCTTCAAACGAGAGATTTGCGTCATGCATCCTATTTCACATGTTATAGAATTGTCTCTTGTGTACACACGTATGTATGCTAACACATCTTCTGGTTATGACCCGCTTTTGATTATTTCATATCTTGCTTGTTTGTATTTCTTTGTCTTATAATATGTATAGATGTCCAGTGAAATATGAAAATTAACGTCCTGGAGCTGTTAACTGTGTCTCGAGTGTAGGACCAGTGCAGTTTCAGTAATTACAATTCGAAAATTCAATTCAATTTTTATCATGTTGATCGAACCTATCTGTAACGCCCAACCTCGCGGTTGCTCGTGAATCCCATTCCAGGGGGATATTTCATTGCTGGAGCCGGAGGCAGGGCCAACGGGGCCGAGTTCGAAATTCCGCAGTCGGCATTGGGGAGACTTTCTGCGGGAAGATTGTCCTTCGACTTCAAGATTTGGCAGCCCAACCCGAGTACCTTGACAGTAGCTGTGTGCGGGGCAACACATCGCATCACTAGAAGTAACTCGGGATGGACTGGACCCAAGGAGATCAATTTCTACTGCTCAACACCTAGGGTTAGCTACTCACTTTTATTTGATCTCGTCAAGGAGAATTCTCCTTAGCAATTATTTTGACGCTGATCACATGCTGATTGAAGTGCAAAAGGAAACTCCCAATTAACACATTGTTGTACGGATTATAATTATATTAAAAGTTTCTCATGAATACAGGATGCAGCATTGTCATCATCCCATTCCTAATAAAAATGATCAGAGTAATTGCACAATACTGGTTTTATTCGCAAGTATTTGACTCTCTCTGCAACGGAAAAACTTTTTCGTTCACTTATTTCTTCACGCCTTGATTTCGGTAATCTAATGGTCTGCTTTTCAGTTTATCAAACTCAAAAATTGTCCAATTATAAAAGCTACAAAACGCCGCTGCACGCATCGTTTCTTTGTCATTGTCAAGTAAACGCAGTCATATCACCCCTATCAAAGAGTCTTCATTGGTTGCCTGTGCACGAGCGTAGTAGGTTTAAGATACTTCTTCTGGTTTATCATGTTATTGTGGGAACGGCTCCTGATTACAACGTTTGTTTGTTTCGTCAATACCAACCTACACGAATTCTTCGATCCTCAACGTCTGGTCTCTTACATATTCCGTTTTCTAGGAAATCTTAGGGGAGGGGGGAAAGAGTATTATAGTAATTTTGCTGACTCTGGACCAACACTGTGGAATTCACTTCCACATGAGGTGAAAGAATTCAAGCTCCATAACATCTTTTAGGAGTAATCTAAAATCCTATTTGTCTAACCTTTCTTTTTGAAGACAGACTTTAATGTCTTCTTTTTCATCTTCTATCATGGTGTATGTATTTTCAGTATTTTTGCTTTGATGTAAAGCCCCTTGAGCATTAGAGTGGAGAATGGCGCTATAGAAATCGTATGTATGTATGTACATGTATGTGTGTTTATGTTGTTTTATTCCCTTCGAATTGTGTGATTTGATTTGCTTTAACTGATTAACTTTTAAAAAAAGAAGTACCACATTAGAAGTTACACTCTTACGGTCCTCGACATCCCTTCTATTTGCCTATGTTTCCACTTCACTTAATAAGAAATGTTGTTTTATGACTTCAAAAAGATCTCCGGTAGACCTGGGTGTGTGTATATATCCTGGTTGTTCAGTGAAAAATAAGAACACGGGAAATCCCCCGCACTTTCCTCTTTCGATTTGCACGAGGCAAAACAATCAAAGTTGTCTTTTCACTGATCATTGCATGTATTTCCCTGTTTCAGATTACTTTCAGAGCGAAAGGGACTGGAAAGATAGCCGTGGATGATGTGACGATTACACAAATTCAAGGTAAATGCAAAACTTCAGGGGGTCACATGGGTAAATCTATCTGGTTTTGGTTGAAATTTGCCTGCTAAGAACAGGTACATCCTACAAATATACCCCCAAAAAAGTTGATAAGATAAGCCTTTGTGTTTTGTCTTTTGCAAGTCACCTGTGGCATATCAAACTTGTAACTTCATGCAATAAAACATAATTTCGCGGCATGAAATTTTTTGAGAATTGGAGTCCATGGCTGTATTCATTGCATGAAATTTCGCGATGTGTCTCCGACATTCAATGCACATAATGCGGACAAGAACTTTAATTCCCGTGCATTTTGGTTTCGTCAATCTTGCGGAATCAAAATGCACGCGAACATTCCTCCTTTTACAGTGTACTGTAATTAGAAATTAAATTTGTTTCCAAACGTCTTTCTCTCATCAACTAAACACACACACATACACACACACTCACGCACACACGCACATCCACACTAACCAACCTGACACTAACACACACACACACACACACACACACACGCACACTCACGCACACACACACATCCACACTAACCAACCTGACACTAACACTAACACACACACACACACTCATCCTGACACTAACACACACGCTAACACAAAATCCACACACGTTGCAGGCACAACGGCACCTACGACAACCAAACGGCAGCGACAGACCACCATGATTCCAAGGAAGGCGACGGTCACGGAGACTAGAGATGTGAAACACTCCTCACAGTCGACAACCCCTCATTCCCGGGCAACCGCGGCCAATGGTGGTTCGAGCGGAAGACCTGTCCGTACTGAAACCATTGGAAGTGCGCCGGAAGTGACGTCAAGAACAGAATCCTACCAAAGCACGACGTCACCAGACATACGACATTTAGGTAGGTCAGGAATACAATGCGTGCATACTGTTTGCACTTAAATGTTTCGCGTATATGCCTATTCACGTAAATACACAGGCAAAAACACAAAATGCATAAGATGTATGTAGGATTAGGATTATGTATATATAATATATATAATGTATATAATATAAAATTTGACTTTTTAATATCTTTTATGCATTTGTGCTTTTGCTTCTGTATTACTTTTTTACAAATATCACCATATTATATATATATATATATATACGTGTATATATATATATATATATATATATATATATATAGAAGTATTGCAACAAGTTCACTCGGTTGACATCAGGTTCATCCGTATTTTATTACTACTCGGAGTTTCATGCCACCTTCATTTACGGGCAATCATCAGGCAATTGCCTGATGATTGCCCCTAAATGAAGGTGGCATGAAACTCCGAGTAGCAATAAAATACGGATGAACCTGATGTCAACCGAGTGAACTTGTTGCAATACTTCTGTCTAAAGCTCTTCCTTTGAGGATATCGAGCACTCTTCATAGAAGGATAGAATCACCAAGTGTATATATATATATATATATATATATATATATATATATATATTTATTTATATATAGTAGAATGGAAGGCGTTGCTTAATTAGTGACTTAGCTGGACAGTCTGTTTCAGCCGAAGCCTCGTCAGCAACTAAATCAGTTTCTTGTTAAAGTACAGTGTAATAAGACATGTACGGCTGTGGTGCACTCAAGCAAGCAAACTTGGAACTTGTACAAGAATTATCTAAAAGCAGCCGTAAAGAACAAAGACTACAATATTGACTCCTAAAGAAAGACATTGGACCCAGTAAGCATAGGGTATGAATAATTTTGAACATGACAATTCTTGAAAATCCATGAATAGAAAATCCCTGAAGTGAAGAATTTCCGGAACTGTGTATTGTTGTTATTCTGTCACTTGTTAGTCACATATTATAACTCATTTTCAAACTTGACGAAATGCGTTCATTTCTTTAAAAAAATAAAAAATAACAAAAATTAACAAGGGTATGAATAATTTTGAGGACAACTGTATACATCAAATGGGTTAGTCAAATACCGGTTAGTGATTGGCTAAACTCAGTCACGTGGTGGAGGTACATTCGTTATGTTCGCCCATGGGCGAACATTCTTGTAAATGTCCTCACATGGGAAAACATTTTCACGTAACAAAATGACAGAAGGCCTAGGACCGCGCGCGCACAGTAAATTTGGCTCTGCGCGAGCGAGCGATCGAGTGCGTTGTGTGTGCTGGTGGTTGATGTTTTTATTGAATAGAATAAAGGCGACAGACTACAATGTAGCAAATTATATAATTCGTCAATTCAATACAAGGTTTTGGAGAGAGATTTTTCTTTTTATAGTGACTCATCTTTCAATCTCTCTCTTTATCTCTCTCTCTCACTCTCTGTCTCTCTCTCTATATATATACATATACATATATATATATATATATAGAGAGAGAGAGAGAACGAGAGATATGACACGCATATATATATATATATATGAATGTGTATATATACACATACATAATATGTAAGATTTTTTTCACAAAGATCCGCATATGCTTGTTATATGTTTTTGTTTTGCTTTGTGTTGGTTTTTTGTTTTGTTTTGCTGCAATGTTGGATCCACTCACCGCCCCCACCAATTCGCCCCAACAAGTCCCTGAAACAGGCACAATGATGAATATTTTCCTTGGCAATCGTGCATTTCCTTGTTTTAGTGTGGGATACAGACAGCTCAGAGAGCATAATGATATCCTGGCCTGATTAATGAGAAATAAGAAAAAAAAATGTGTTGATAATGAAGGACTCAGTGTAAACAATTCACTCTTTTTTTTATAACCGCAAGCACGTAAAGTTATTTTATGACAAAACATATTACTTCCTTGATGACAACACAGAATTCTCTTTCGAATTTTCATCGATCTATTTTCAAGTTGTTTATTACAGGGTTTCTATCTGTATTCTTAGTATCTGTAATAAAAAAACCCCTGTAAAACAGGAAGTTCCCTCACTTTCCCTCATTTTGAATTTCATTTGATAAATGTGAACTTACATCGGGATTTAAAACTGATCACTCTGTAATATCTCTTACATCTAGTGAATGAAATCAGAAGACGTGGTTTCTGGAAGTTTAAAACATCCCTTTTACATGGCTGGCAATGACATTCAAGAAAGTAAATTTTTGTTCTCTGCAATTTGAGATCTAAACAGTTTTTTTTTTTCTTAAATGCCAAATGCGATCAATTACTTGTGACATACTATTCAGAAAGCAAAACGGAGCAGATTAAATGAAAAAAGGTATCTTAGATTCTGATTCTCTTTTCCAGAGTATTAAACTCTGCAGAGATGAATTAGATGCTTTATATGTGAAAAAGTAAAACAAAAACAAACGTATGGTGTCATGGTTAGATCCGGAGCTTGGTGAGAAGAACATCTTTCATTGGGAAAAGAGTTATCAAGACAAAAACTTTTCCAATGAAGATGGTCATTTTTATTTTTTCCACCATGTCCACTAAGGATATTGTGAATCCTGTTAGGATAAGATTATTTTAAATTCATATATAACTCTTGTGACTCCCCCCCCCCCCCCCCCACACACACACACACATACACATACGCACACACAAGCAGAGTTTGGCAATTCATTACCAGATGATATCAAGGATGTTAAAGTGTCTCAGAATGAAAAAGGAAAATGTAAAGGTTGGATGACACTCAATAAGTGTTTAGATAACCCTAAAATCAAATTGACATATGCATATACCTCTTGTGACCCCCCTTCCCCATATCACACTCACAAGCAGAGTTTGAAAATTCGTTACCAAATGATATCCAGTATGTTAAAGTGTTTCAGAATGAAAAAGGAACATGAAAAGGATGGATGACACTCAATGAGTGTTTAGATAATCGTAAAACTATGAAAAATGATACCACTCCGGGAACGGACGGTTTCCTTGTGAATTTTACAGTTTTTCAGAGATGTGGGAGAAGTGTTATTGAAAACATTGAACATTTCTCTTTGTGCTGTCAAATATTGTGCTGTGACCAAGTAAAGAGCAATCTGTCATCTGAATATTCCACAGAAAAATCATGACCTATCATTTTTGAGGAATTAGCCACCGATCTCTATTCTTAACACGAATCATTAACTTTTGGCAACCTGCCTTACTCAAAGGCTCAAGAAAGTTTTGACTGAGATAATTAGTTCTGATCATGACCGGTTTTCTGAAGTGGCGTTTAATTGGTGAAAACATTGGATTGGCATTACATAATGATTGACTCTGAGGCTGCGGCATTTATGCTTCTAGCAGACGCAGACATGACATTTGATAAACTGGAATGGTCTTATATATGTTTAAAGTTCTAAAATATTTCAATTTGGGGATTGCAACGTTTCTTTGATACAGATTTTGTGTACCGATATTTCTTCTTGTGTTTAAAACAACGGTCATGCCCTGAGGTGTTTTTTTTTTAATGTTACGCTATATAGGCATGTGCCAAGGATGCGCCCTTAGCCCGTTGCTGTGTGTAATCCGTCAAGAAATGATGAGTATATGGATCACGAGAGATGATAATGTTAAGGGCGTCACACTCAATGGTGTTGAAATTAAGTTAAGCATTTATGCTGCAGACACAACTTATAATGTTAGAAATACAAACTCTCTTACCAGAAGCTTTTAATCAATTAATTGATAGTTTTTTCCTTCTGACTTTTTATGTATAAAATCGCAAGAAAGAAGAAATCATAGACATATAGGATGTTACAAATCCCATGCTGCAGATGTTTCATTTGCTTGATTTACATATTCAACAAGGCACTATAATAGGCAAAACTACTCTTGTCAAATCACAAGGTATATCTCAACTCATATTCCTATTTTCAGCGCTTCCTAAGATTCTACATGCTTTTATAGAATATAAATTGAGCGTGTGACATATTCCATTATATGGTGTCAGAAAGCTGATGATAAAATCAGTCGTAATTATTATGGGGATTATAGTGAAGGATGGTTGCGAATGTTACAATCAATGATTTCTGAAAATAGTATGGGTAAACTGAATCCCGACAGTAGAGGCAGCTGCTGGAAATGTATCTTTGATTTTAGTAATGAAAGATCTTGGTAGATATTCATTTCTGGTTTGAAACGTATGGATTACAAAGATATACAGTATGTCAGTAATGTATTTATAAGACTTATTTGCTGGAGGAAATTAGTTTTCTTCCAGACCCCCCCCCCCTTAATGTTATATCCACAACCAGATTATTTGAATTGATTTCTGTATCAGGATTAATGGGAATGTTATTGTTAAACATATACTTAGATGAATAGAGATACTATGGGAATTCATTTGTTAAACAAATAGTTTATTTTTTAACACATTCTCAAATCACTAATGTCAAATTGAGTGCAATTTTGGGATTATTTTTCTATCCTATATCTGCAATCCCTTTCCAAGGGAAACATAGTGTTTGGATATGCACAAACGCAGTACAAAAACTATCATGAAGAGCTTTTTTCAGATACAAATAATGTTACTAACGGGTGTAGATTTGCTGATGAAACATTAGCTGATGAGCTTCTTCACGTTAAAAAAATCGCGTTCCTTTTGTTGAAACGCAAGCAGTAGTTGCTTGTGCATGACAAAAATTACCAAGCACAAGCAAAAGGTTATACATATGGGTTTAAGCAATTGTTTGAGCTTGACCTTTTACTAGACGAGCTTGTGCTTGTACTTGAAGCAACTGCTTACATAAGCAATTGCTAGTTTTATGCATTCGGCTCAAATTTACGTCATTGTGTTCCTGTCTTCACGGACCCATTTAACCCTTCCTTATACGGTAACGTGGTAAAACCGGGCAACTCATTATCATGCGCATCTATCAATAGACTCATGTACGCTAAAGTGTCTGCATTTATAACCCAAATTCATGTTTGTATTATGGTATATAAATTGAAAAAAATTACTTCAGTTGAAAGCTTCGAACTTTCACTATCGATATTTTTCTCTCTCTCTCTCTCTCTCTCTCTCTCTCTCTTTGTCTCCTGGTTGTGTGTGTTTTGCCTAATTTACCTTGTTAATAACGGAACATATCTAATTTTGTGCTTGTGGAGCTGCAAAACTACACTGCAAAAAGTCCGGTGTTGAATAGTGAACACCGAGCTGGTGTTAAATTTTCGGTGCTCATTTATGGTGTTAAATTAACACCAACGGGTGTCATTTTCAAATTTTAAACTGTTTTTTGAAGAGTTTCTTAGTAACTGCACTTCTTGTTGATTTTTAATTTAAACAAGACGATCAAGAATTTTACATTAAAATACTCGATTTTTGAAAAAAATGTGAAAATAAATTTACACCAAAGTAACACCAGCTGGTGTGGTCTCTTATTGAAGCTGGACGGGTGTTAAACCATTGATATTAACACCAACAAATATCAAATCAACACCATGTGGTGTCATTTTTGAATGAACACCAGTACAGTGTCAAAATAACACCAGGTACAGTGTCAAATTAACACCACGAAGTGTCAGGTGAACACTTTTCAACACCATCACAGTGCATTTTTAACACCTGTGGGTGTGGTCCTTTATTGAAGTTTGATCGGTGTTAGATTTAACACCCGTGGTGTTAAATCTAACACCGATGTTTTTACAGTGTAGTATGAAGACGTACGTTACCAGGGGCAGATCCAGAGGGGTGCACCGGTTTTTTTTTTTTTTTTTTTTTTTTTGGTAGTTGTTGTTAAAACAAAAAAGATAAAAATGAAAATGGGGGTTGCGCCTCCTTTAATTTGGTAAAGGCGACTCCCCTTTACGGAATTCCTATCGATCCGCCCCTGCTTACAATCGAGCTGATCGATATTGACTGCGAAACTAAACACAGATACGTTCATGTTCATGTTTACGTTCATGTTCCTTATCGACAGGCAAATAGAATAACACACATAGAGTATAGTGGCATCAAGGTTCTTGGAGAATCGTGGCAGGAACGGGGTAAAATCCACGTTATGTTTTGACATGTTATTGTCATGAGCCTTCGGAAACGCCATGACGTGGACTTTCACACGCTTGAGCTCCGGAACAAATACTTCCCAGCGATTGAGGCGCATATCATTAACTTCACCTACTTATCGAGCTCCTATGCTGAGAGAAGAGGTTGATTTTTTTTTTGTACACTCAGCGAGGTGGCGTATTTCCGTTTTTACACTGTGATGTGTGTTTTTTAGGTAGCTGGAGCATGTCAACCTTTTCCAGAATGGGAAGATGTCAGTTTCCTATCATCGTCATCTTGTGTGTGGCTGTCTTCACCCTTTTTACTTACTCATACTTGCGCACATCAAAAAGCTTCCTTGATACAGTGCCGTTGAGGACCCTTCTCGTCACGAGAGAGCGTGATGAGCATGGCCTGAACAAGTCCACTTCGATTTCTCAACGCCTGCAAGAACACAGCATGACCCGAGGTATTCCGCTGGATTGTAGGTCCAGCGCAAATAGTACTGGAAGGAGGAACAACACTCCATCAAGAGCAGCCGACATTAATCAGTGCTACATATACAAACCTTCCTTCAAGCGACCGCTGCCGGAAGCATTCTGGGCTGTGAGGCAATGCAAACGTAGGATCCCGGGTGCTATGGTAGTGGGCCACAAGAAATGCGGCACGGGAACTCTCAGCCGATTCCTAGACCTCCATCCAGCGATCTCCATATCTCACGAACTGAAATTTCCCGCCGATGATGTCGATAATGTGTCCGTCAGTGAATGGGTGAGTAAGATGCCTCTCTCTGGTCAGTTTCAACTCCCCATGACGGGGAGTCCCCGGTTCCTGACTGACCACAGGCAGATTTTCTTCGCCCTGAAACCACTACTACCCAATGACGCCAAATTCCTCGTCATTCTCCGAGAACCTGTGCAACGAGCAGTCTCGGACTACATACACATTCTCGCACGTTCAGGGGCACCAACGAATGCCAGTGGGCCATTTGAACACATGTTCCACGGCGAGATATTCCGGGATACGTTTGAGAGGACAGTTTTCAACCTAGATACCCACCAACTTGAAAGTGAAAAAATTATTATTAGGCTGGGTAAATACATTGAGACTATCCGGTCTGTGCTCAATCAAAGTGTCTATCAGCGCAAACAGTTTCATTTCATTGACGGGAATTCTTTTGCAGAGGATCCATTTCCTATCATGCGAGATATTGAGCGCTTCTTGGGGCACCTCCCTGGTATACTGTATGTACTGTGTGATGTTCGCATGAGCTAGTGGCTAGCTGCGTATACTTCGTACGACTACGCATTCTCTTCATCGCATCGTCGATCGTCGTCACTCGTCATCTATACTGTAATCTAATCATCAGATCAGATCAGATTAGTGAGTGCAGACCACATTATAATAGATAGGGTGGCCATCATGGACGATGATACATCGTCATGGGTAGCGGATATTACCGCCGAGTTGTCTATTCTGAACGCGGACGATTGGGTCGGAGACCCTGCCTGTATTATGTACTTGCCCTGGCGTGTGTACATAAATTCAGGACGGGGAAGCGACTGTGCCCGTGCAGGGCCAACGGTCAACGGCCACAGTTGCACTGCACATTTATGCAGTATTTTTGCACTCTTCATTGTTTTACTAACTAATATGAAGAAGGTGAGCGTTGTATCACCTGCCTGGAATATACTATATGTAAGAAGCAATGCCGAAACCCTTTCATTTTACTAGGTAAACTCACAGTTATAGTTCTGTCAGCTTAGCCTGGTGTGAATAATCTTTACAAAAAAACACACACACACACACAAAGTGAACATTAAAACTCATAGATAAGTACATGACAAATAAGATGTAATGCCTTCTTCAGACAGGAGCATAAAGAAATTACTGTCTATCTCCCTCTTACACAAACAAACAGAACACTATTGTCTCGACAATACAGTGTGAAGGATAACCATTATAAATAAACCTATCACAGGTATCAGTATTTGAGGTTATGTGTGAAAAATGCCCTACAAATTAATGAAAATCGCGGACAGTAGACCTTTGTCCATAGTCAACTCAGTGCAACATCGCAAAGCCATTGTAATGGGTTAGCTTTCTACCAAACACTGATAAATACCAATCAGAGGCGTACCTTTGATCAACAAATAAGGGATGTGCCACGGATACCAATTAATCGTACTTGATGAAGCTCATACCTGTACATATTAGCATGTTACAAACTGATAGGTTCATATTGCCCCTTGACCTATGACCAATATCTGTATTAGAATTAAAACAATGGATTCTTATGAACTGTTGTTCATCAACAACTTCCACACCAATCAACATCCCTATTAGACACTCCTATATGAAGATGTGAAGGTAAATAAAACTGTAACTTTCACGTACAAGGGTATTGTACGTACACTACTGTAACTCTGTAGTTACTACCACTGACCTGACACTGTCAGTGTAACCAAACTTTAACGAATTTCAACTGTAAAGGATCAATTTTTTTTCTTCAGAATTTACATTTCAACATACTTGTAGAAATTCACATGAAAAGATGTACACTTCACTGGATCACTTGAATTTGGTTTCAAATTATTGGACCAAATGCATTGGAAGTTTGACTATAAATGCAACATAGATGCCTGAAACTTTTGCCAAGCTTATGAAAATTACAATCTTTATCAAAATTCCTTAACCAAACTTAAAATGTAGGGCCCCTAAATATGATGAAAGAGGAGACTTTGCTATACAGTTAAATCAATGGGGACAAACAGTATTTGAATCGCAGCCATGAAATCTGGCTATGCAAATTTAACCTGGATTGTTGACGCTAGCTGCTCAGGAAAGTGACCTCTCTGTACACTATTGTATCTATCTAGATTCTACATTTGCACATGAAATACTTTAAATTCTCAATACTGTGATGACAAAAAACTTACCACTACTTGCGATTCCCTGACTAATGACATTTGCTGCCTACTGCTGGGTCAGTTTTTAAGAAGCGATAAACTGACCCAGCAAATGTCATTTCGATTACGGCGTTATCATAATTTGACATAAATGAGAACTTAGAGAAGTTTTTCGCGGAATTATACATAGAAAAATAGGCCTACTTGTCGATGAAACGCAAAGGCCCTAGCAGTTAAAGATAGATTAGAAAAAGTCATTCCACTTCAATCATTGATTCATGTAATAGACTTCTAACGTTACTTACACATCATCTGGATCTGGATTCCTTGAAGTTGTTGACTTGGTCAGCTGGGGTTGCTTGATTGGCGTAAGCCGTGGCATTACAATTCCACCGTGCATGCCGTAACACGAATTTGCACATTCTAAATTCCTGCAAAACTGTTCATGCAACTCCAGCAAGTGGAAAGCAAATTTTTCATCGGCACGCTGACGCTGAAGCTTCCCCCTCTGCCACTGGTCTCTTACTTGTCCTAAGCAGGGAGGTGAGAGGAAACCTCCCTGTCCTAAGCATGCTAAGAACACGTCTCTCTGCGTTCTCCACTCGTCGATAGCGTCAAACAAGTAGATACGTTTTACTCGAGTTGGACGGCTGTTTTGATCTCCATTGTGAGGTTTCATTACTAAACCAAAGCCAAGGCTAATCCGAAACAGTACACGCATAACACACACATTATTGATATTGACATACCGGTACCGACGACTTTATACCAACTTTGTTATGTTCCGATCCGGCCCAACATACTGTAACACAGCTGACGCAGCAGACAATTGCCAATGAGATCAAAACAACCCGCCATATTAGACCGGGGGCCCAGAAGATTTATTCAGCTGAAAAGGGTCACACTTTTTATTGGTCTCATCATATAGGGATGTGTCCAAGGGTCAATAAAATGCATTGCTGGCAAGTCACATCCTGTACCGTAAGCCTAGGGACCACAAAAAGGGACCCCGAAAAATGGATTTATTCAGCCGAAGGGGGTCACGGACAAAAGTTGGTGGATATTGTTCCTTTGGGTGTACTTATCATGAAAACAGCAATGCCTTCTATTTTATCCTGTACGGGGCCCCAGACAGTAGCCCCAAAGGGCCCCAGAAATATGGTGTTATTCAGCTGAAAAGGGTCACGGCTAATTTCTATTGCAATGGAAGTAGTTCCCATCAGAGATATCCAAAACACCAATGCCAGCTATTTTATCCTGTACGGGGCCCTAGACAGTAGCCCCAAAGGGCCCCACCCCCCATAGGCCTACGTATAAACACACACAAACATTGATTTTATTCAATTAAAAAGATTCAGGGCTAATTTCTTTTGCAATGGAAGGAGTACCAATCAGAGATATCCAAAACACCAAAGCCAGCTATTTTATCCTGCACGGGGCCCCAGACAGTAGCCCCAAAGTGCCCCACCCCCTATACGCCCTATACGTACAAACACACACACACACATTGACTTTATTCAGCTGATAAGAGTATAACGGCTAATTTCATTTGCAATGGAAGTAGTACCCATCAGAGACATATAAAACACCAAAGCCAGTTATTTTGTCCTCTACGGGGCCCTAGACAGTAGCCCCAAAGTGCCCCCCCCCCCAACACACATACTCACACAATAGTTTCATTCAGCTGAAAAAGGGTCACGGCTAATTTCTTTTGCAATGGAATTAGTACCCATCAGAGAAATCCAAAATACCAAAGCCAGTTATTTTATCCTGCATGGGGCCCCAGACAGTAGCCCCAGACAGTAGCCCCAAATTGTCCCCTTACCCCCTCCCCCTCCCCCCCCCACACACACACCATAGGCCATACGTACAAACACACACAAACATTGATTTCATTCGTGCAGCTGAGAAGAGTCACGGCTAATTTCATTTGCATTGGAAGGAGTACCCATCAGAGATATCAAAAACACCAAAGTCAGCTATGTTTTCCAGTACGGGGCCCCGGACAGTAGCCCCAAAGGAGCTCCCCCCCCCCCCCCCCAACACACACATCCACACTAGTTTCATTCAGCTGAGAAGAGTCACGGCTAATTTCTTTTGCAATGGAAGTAGTACCCATCAGAGATATCCAAAATACCAAAGCCAGCTATTTTATCCTGCACGGGGCCCCAGTCAGTAGCCCCAAATTGCTCCCTCCCCCCCCCCCCCCCCCCCACACACACATTGATTTTGTTCAGCTGAAAAGGGTCATGGCTACTTTCTTTTACAATTGGTAGTAGGCATACTCATCAGAGATATCCAAAACACTAAAGCCAGTTATTTTATCCTGTACGGGGTCCCAGACAGTAGCCCCGAAGTGCACCCCCAACACACACACACACACACACACACACACACACACACACACACACACACACACACACACATTAGTTTCATTCAGCCAAAATGGGTCACGGCTAATTTCTTTTGCAATGGAAGTATACCCATCAGAGATATCCAAAGCACCAAAGCCAGTTATTTTATCCTGAACGGGGCCCCAGACAGTAGCCCCAAAGTGCCCCCCCCCCTCCACATACACACACATACACATATACACACACACACACACACACACACACACACACACACACACACACACACACACACTAGTTTCATTCAGCTGAAAAGGGTCACGGCTAATTTCTTTTGCAATGGAAGTAGTACCCATCAGAGATATCCAAAATACCAAAGCCAGTTATTTATCCTGTATGGGGCCCCGCACAGTATAGCCCCAAACACGGGTAATTTCTTTTGCACTGGAAGAAGTACCTATCAGAGATATTCAACACACCAAGGCTAGTTATTTCATCCTGCACAGAGCCCTAGACAGTAGCTCCACAGTGTTCCATCCATTATACATGTACTGTGAATCAGCTGAAAATGGTCTTACAAATTCTTTTGTAACGTTAATATCAGGGCCTACTGAACAGAGATATCACAAACACTAAAGCAAGTCATCTTATCCTGTATACGGGGTCCCATAGGTTACAGTAGCAAAACACTCAAGAAATTTGCAAACGGAAGCATACTTCTGTATAGTGCACAACCAAGATGACCATATATTACGACAACCAGTCATTTCATCTTGTACTGGGCCCAGGTTACAGTAGCCATAAAGTGCCCCCCCCCCCCCCCCACATAATTATTATGACATCATTTAGCTGAAAAGAGTCATAGTTGTTTTTCTTTTACAATCGAAGTAGGCCTTAGTTTACATCATAGATACCCAAAACATCAAAGCCAGTTAGGTTTTCCCAGCCAATTTTGCACTTTTGTTCGTTCATTAATTTTGATAGAAGGTTCGAATTCGTAAAATGGGTATTCAAATTGGCTGGTACCCTACGTTCATTCAAATTCGCCTTGACTTGCCGAAAAGTGTATTTCAGTCATTAAATTTCGCGAAAGACAGTCAAATTCCAAACGTGTTCATTCAAATTCAAATCATGCTATTTCTTTGTTTCAGATCTTTTTAACATGTGTTTCTATGTGTGTTTTCGTTTCATCTATGAATTACTGTTATAAAGCAGTAAAAGTGT
This sequence comes from Diadema antillarum, assembly GCF_040938485.1. Lineage (NCBI taxonomy): Eukaryota > Metazoa > Echinodermata > Echinoidea > Diadematoida > Diadematidae > Diadema > Diadema antillarum. The sequence continues at coordinate 789,355 of NW_027271363.1, read as the reverse complement.
CATATTTCTTATCTAGTATAACTGGATTTGATTGTTCTGTAACCAGACTGGTAACGCTCCTTCTCTTTCATATACATGTCATTATAGGCATATACGTGTACCAGTAATGCAGCTTAACATCATTTTTTATAGTCATGACAGCACAATATATACAGACGTATATCTCTAGAAGACATAGAAAGAATTATTAAAAAAAAAAATTGAGGATCATAACCTTGACTTCTTGTAACTGGCCGACCGCTCGGAATAAAGCGCTCGTAACGGCCAGATAATTTGTGGCTTCTTATTTCTTTGGATTCAAAAGGCACGTTAAAAAATGGTGTCAAAGTCTCTTAAACGAATACGAAAACATGAAATGCTATGATGCTTACAAAACAATAACTACGACGAAAGAAAATAAGGAAAGAGGCCAAGCATGAACATATCTGTTTAACAGACTGCAGAACATGTTAAATTAGATGGCCAGAAATCAATTTGAATGAACGAGCGCAGCATGTAATCACGTGACTATATCATTATGAATTTATGAATGAACGGATAGTAGAATGGTACTTGTATTATATGGATTTCAGTTGAAAAAGTGTTATTTAGAATAAGGTTAGAGGTAATGTGAATGTTTCAAAATAAATTTGAATGAAGAGATTAATATGACATTGAACTACCATGTCATCTAGGCGAAGTTTTTGCTAAATTTAATTCAACATTAAAGAATTCGATTAAAAGAGGTGCGATATTGGCCCGGATGCAGGGCCCTTGACAGGTATAGCCCCAAGGTATTCCCACCCCATATGAATTAATTGTTTTTAGGTGAAAACAGTCATGTATGCCTATTTTCCTTGGCAGTGGAATTAACAGCTGAGATACGTAAAACACAAACCCATCCAGTTAAGGGGCCCCCAGCCAGTAGCTGGAAAGTGCTCCCGTATTATTATATTCTAAGTGAAAAGAATCATTGCTATAATTTCTTTTGCATTGGAAGTAGTACTCAAGGAGGTATCAAAAACACCGAAACCAGTTATATAGGTGTACGGGGCCCCACGGAGTGTTCCTAAAGTGTCCCCACATGTAATTCCACTATCAAGATCTGCATCCCGATCTATTCAATCTGTCAGATCGGGAGAGAGCGGCAAAAGTGTACGGGGACCGGGAGCATCGTAGCAGCAGCGTTTGGGTGATGGGGTTGGGTCTGGCAATTTTACAGATCGGGAAGAAATTTTGAACTGGTTCAAAATTTCTTCCTCATCTCCCCATCAAGATTGACCTATTTTGAATCGTAGCTCAAACGGGGAGAGAGCAGTGACAGTGTAAATACCGCAGGATGAGCGTAACAATTCCAGGTTTTTCTGACCGTAGTAACAGCGGCACAAGAACGGGAAATATAGTCTAAACTAGACACCGACGACATGGTCCCGCTGCTGCGCCGCTTTCTTGATCAAAGCACGACCTTCCCGCTTTAACGACGCTCTCACTAAGTTCTCTACTCTCGTATAAAATCAAGGCCTGTTCCTACGACGCTTCATTCCTGCTTCGATAACGCTGTTGGCCGCTTTAGCTACGCTGTTCTTACGCTTTCCCAGACTCAATTATGCACGTCTTCCGCTCTCGCCGCTCTAAAATCGAACGTAGCCGATACGCTGGAAAATGTTTGCCAGAACAGCAAAACTGATGATGATGAGGAGGGCGCGTTGTCGTTGTCGCGAATATGAAGACGAAGGAGCGCATATTAAGAAGAAGAGATGCACACAATAAAGAGAATAAAGCAAAACACTTTGGAGCTACTGTACGGGACCCCGTGCAGGATAAGATATCTGACTTTGGTATTTTTGATATCCGATGGATACTACTTCCATTGCAAAAGAAATTAGCCGTGACCCTTTTCGGCTGAATGAAACCAATCTTCTGTGTGTGTGTGTGTGTGTGTGTGTGTGTGTGTGTGTAGGGGGCACTTTGGGGCTACTGTCTGGGGCCCCGTACAGGATAACATAACTGGCTTTAGTGCTTTGGATTTTATCTCTGATGAGTACTACTTCCGATTGCAAAGAAAGTAGCCGTGACCCTTTTCAGCTGAATAAAATCAATGTGTGTGTGTGTGTGTGGGGGGGGGGGGAGGGGGAGGGGGTAACGGGACAATTTGGGGCTACTGTCTGGGGCCCCATGCAGGATAAAATAACTGGCTTTGGTATTTTGGATTTCTCTGATGGGTACTAATTCCATTGCAAAAGAAATTAGCCGTGACCCTTTTTCAGCTGAATGAAACTATTGTGTGAGTATGTGTGTTGGGGGGGGGGGGGGGCACTTTGGGGGCTATTGTCTGGGGCCCCGTACAGGACAAAATAACTGGCTTTGGTGTTTTGTATGTCTCTGATGGGTACTACTTGCATTGCAAATGGAATTAGCCGTTACTCTTATCAGCTGAATAAAGTCAATGCGTGTGTAAAAGAGTCACTGCTATAATTTCTTTTGCAATGGAAGTAGTACTCAAGGAGGTATCAAAAACACCGAAACCAGTTATATAGCTGTACGGGGCCCCACGGAGTGTTTCTAAAGTGTCCCCACATGTAATTCCACTATCAAGATCTGCATCCCGATCTATTCAATCTGTCAGATCGGGAGAGAGCGGCAAAAGTGTACGGGGACCGGGAGCATCGTAGCAGCAGCGTTTGGGTGATGGGGTTAGATCTGGCAATTTTACAGATCGGGAAGAAATTTTGAACTGGTTCAAAATTTCTTCCTCATCTCCCCATCAAGATTGACCTATTTTGAATCGTAGCTCAAACGGGGAGAGAGCAGTGACAGTGTAAATAGCGCAGGATGAGCGTAATAAGATATCTGACTTTGATATTTTGATATCCGATGGATACTACTTCCATTGCAAAAGAAATTAGCCGTGACCCTTTTCGGCTGAATGAAACCAATATATATATAAATGTGTGTGTGTGTGTGTGTGTGTGTGTGTGTGTGTGTGTGTGTGTGTGTGTGTGTAGGGGGCACTTTGGGGCTACTGTCTGGGGCCCCGTACAGGATGAAATAACTGGCTTTAGTGCTTTGGATATCTCTGATGAGTACTACTTCCGATTGCAAAAGCAAGTAGCCGTGACCCTTTTCAGCTGAATAAAATCAATGTGTGTGTGTGTGGAGGGGGGGGGGGGGGAGGGGGAGGGGGTAAGGGGACAATTTGGGGCTACTGTCTGGGGCTACTGTCTGGGGCTACTGTCTGGGGCCCCATGCAGGATAAAATAACTGATTTTGGATTTCTCTGATGGGTACTACTTCCATTGCAAAAGAAATTAGCCGTGACCCTTTTTCAGCTGAATGAAACTATTGTGTGAGTATGTGTGTTGGGGGGGGGGGGGGGGGTGTGGCACTTTGGGGCTACTGTCTAGGGCCCCGTAGAGGACAAAATAACTGGCTTTGGTGTTTTGTATGTCTCTGATGGGTACTACTTCCATTGCAAATGAAATTAGCCGTTACTCTTATCAGCTGAATAAAGTCAATGTGTGTGTGTGTGTTTGTACGTATAGGGCGTATAGGGGGTGGGGCACTTTGGGGCTACTGTCTGGGGCCCCGTGCAGGATAAAATAGCTGGCTTTGGTGTTTTGGATATCTCTGATTGGTACTCCTTCCATTGCAAAAGAAATTAGCCCTGAATCTTTTTAATTGAATAAAATCAATGTTTGTGTGTGTTTATACGTAGGCCTATGGGGGGTGGGGCCCTTTGGGGCTACTGTCTAGGGCCCCGTACAGGATAAAATAGCTGGCATTGGTGTTTTGGATATCTCTGATGGGAACTACTTCCATTGCAAAAGAAATTAGCCGTGACCCTTTTCAGCTGAATAACACCATATTTCTGGGGCCCTTTGGGGCTACTGTCTGGGGCCCCGTACAGGATAAAATAGCTGGCATTGCTGTTTTCATGATAAGTACACCCAAAGGAACAATATCCACCAACTTTTGTCCGTGACCCCCTTCGGCTGAATAAATCCATTTTTCGGGGTCCCTTTTTGTGGTCCCTAGGCTTACGGTACAGGATGTGACTTGCCAGCAATGCATTTTATTGACCCTTGGCCACATCCTTACATGATGAGACCATCAAAAAGTGTGACCCTTTTCAGCTGAATAAATGCTCTGGGCCCCCGGTCTATATGGCCATGAGCATTGCAACTTGCTATACATGAAGTTTAGAGTTTTAATATTTCTTCATCAAAGCATATTTATAAATACCAAATATTAAACAACGTAATATATGAATGATTTAAAATATTGTTATATAATATTTTCAGACATTTTAAAATATTATTGCTTAGATTGCTGAAATTGGCACCATAGTGCAAATAAACAGAGACTGCAGCCAGATACGTACGTACGTACACCACACAGCTCTACTGTTGTGTCGCGACGGGGACCCGTAGGAGAGATTTTCATGCGCATGGCTGTTGTGCGGTTTTGTGCGTGCACCCATTCGGCCCCATTCGGTAGGTATTCGGGCGTCCATGTTGAAATTACAGTGGACGGCTCGTACGGCTCTCGTGCCCCATCTGGTTTTCGCTGGTGCGCTGCGTAGCGTCGTGTTCGGCATTCGGTACGTACGGGGGTACAATAACGGGAGGAGCAGCTTGTCGTGCTTTTCTACTGAGCTGCGAATTGCCTGCGACGACCGGTTGCCTTTAAAGCAGCAGGTCCAGATGCCACGATGTCTACTTTATGCACTGCAAAAAGTCCGGTGTTAAATATGAAACACCGAGCCGGTGTTAAATTTCCGGTGCTCATTCATGGTGTTAGATTAACACCTCCGGTGTCATTTTAAAATTTAAAATTGTTTTTTTAATAGTTTCTTAGTTACTGCACTTCTTGTTAATTTTGAACTTCAACAAGACGGTAAAGAATTTTCCGATAAAGTACTTGATTTTTGAAAAAATCACAGTAACACCAGTTGGTGTGGTCCCCTATTGAAGCTGGATGGGTGTTTTACCATTGAAATTAACACCACCAATATCAAATCAACACCATTAGGTGTCATTATTGAATCAATAGCGCAGTGTCAACAATATCACCAGCCACACTGTCAAATTAACACCACGAAGTGCCAGGTGAACACTTTTTAACACCGTCACAATACATTTTCTACACCTGTGGGTGTGGTCCTCTATTAAAGTTAGATGGTGTTAAATCTAACACCGATGTTTTTACAGTGTACTTGCTATTTATAGATAAATTGTTCAATTTTATAGTAACATTTCACTACTTTCTGTAACGACGCTAAAGATGATTTTTCATCTTTACGTTTGGTAGTAAATATGTAATGTTTGGTATAGGCCTATGAAGATAATCAATTATAGAATTCGCTACACTGCAAAAAGTCCGGTGTTAAATAGTGAACACCGAGCTGGTGTTAAATTTTCGGTGCTCATTTATGGTGTTAAATTAACACCTACGGGTGTCATTTCCAAATTTTAAACTGTTTTTGAAGAGTTTCTTAGTAACTGCACTTCTTGTTGATTTTTAATTCAAACAAGATAATCAAGAATTTTACATTAAAATACTAGATTTTTGAAAAAATGTGAAAAATAAATTTACACCAAAGAAACACCAGCTGGTGTGGTCCCTTATTGAAGCTGGACGGGTGTTAAAACCATTGATATTAACACCAGCAAATATCAAATCAACACCATGTGGTGTCGTTTTTGAATTAACACCAGTACAGTGTCAAAATAACACCAGGTACACTGTCAAATTAACACCACGAAGTGTCAGGTGAACACTTTTCAACACCATCACAGTGCATTTTTAACACCTGTGGGTGTGGTCCTTTATTGAAGTTTGATCGGTGTTAGATTTATATAGCTATATACATGTGTAATGTTCGTTTACGTGTGGCAAGTCGGTACTGGCACTTCGTGGTGTTAATTTGACAGTGTGGCTGGTGATATTGTTGACACTGCGCTATTGATTCAATAATGACACCTAATGGTGTTGATTTGATATTGGTGGTGTTAATTTCAATGGTAAAACACCCATCCAGCTTCAATAGGGGACCACACCAACTGGTGTTACTGTGATTTTTTCAAAAATCAAGTACTTTATCGGAAAATTCTTTACCGTCTTGTTGAAGTTCAAAATTAACAAGAAGTGCAGTAACTAAGAAACTATTAAAAAAACAATTTTAAATTTTAAAATGACACCGGAGGTGTTAATCTAACACCATGAATGAGCACCGGAAATTTAACACCGGCTCGGTGTTTCATATTTAACACCGGACTTTTTGCAGTGCATAAAGTAGACATCGTGGCATCTGGACCTGCTGCTTTAATTTCGAGAACGGTTTCTCGCCCAATCATGGACGTTTCATCAGCTTGTCTCATTTGGAGAGGTCTGTAGTACGGATAATGTCTCGACGACCGGCTCCGAGCAATAACGTCGGTAACGGCGGTGATTTAGCATAGTCGGAAGCGCGTCTGCCTCATGATCCAAAGGACCCGGTATTCAATTCCCGAATCCCAGTGAGAAATGTTCTGTGTAATCATACCATCCCTTCTTGTAAGGGGCAAAGCACTCTGTCTTTTGGATAGGAAGTAAAATGGAGGTCCCGTGTGTGAGAGAATCACAACTCACGGACGTAAAAGATCCAACATCATCCGTTCATCGTAAAGAGCAGGGTGCTTACCCGGTGAACATAGTGGTTCCCGCCTAGCATCCAACTAGACCCCATGGAAAACCAGCTATTGCAACCTAATAATCATGAGATATCAAGTCATCTTCTCAGATGGAACTAAATCAAACAAGCAAATAAACGCTGATCGGCAACGACGTTTTCCCTCTACCCAATCAGGCGAGCAGATGAAGCGTTCAGGATCGGACGTAAAACCGTTCTCGGAATCGAAACAGTGAGTCCAGATTCCATCCAAGGTTCTTGCTGTTTGAGAGTCCTCTTTCATAATTATGTTGTGTACAGTCATGACATACATTTTTGTACTCCTTTCCTACCTGACAGTGGTGCTGTGTTTTGAGGTTTGTTTAACCTACCCATGGAAACAGGTTGTCGCCTCCACACACTCATGTAGCCAGATGGGTGCTTATGGGAGACACAGTTCGTCATTCTGTTGATCTTCTTAGTGACGCCAATAAGTCACCTATGCATTTGAACATTTACGTCACTGGGTTCAGGTCTTCACGGGTCAATTTAACCCATTCCTCACGGAAACCTGGTAAAACTGGGTTCCCGTACACCGTCATCTCATAGACTCAAGTACGAGTACACTACAGTGTAGAGTGTCTGCATTCACAACCAAAATTCATGTTCCATGTGAGTGTTACGATCACGATAAGTTGAAAAGATACTTCAGTAGAAAGATTTGAGCTTTCGCTATCGATATCTGCATAGCATAGCCCCATTCTCAGACTATAACAAATTTCTCTTTACGTTACCAACATCATATCATTATATATTATAATCATAAACATTACTATTCAATAAAAAAATTAGAAGAAATATTGGAGGGCAATAAACATTTTGAACACATATACATAAAAATTGCATGATTATATCTACTGGGTATTAATATCATATACATTTAAAAGCTTCAAATTAAAAATCAGAGGTGAAGTGTGAGCATTAAAAGATACATTGGAAATTATTCGAATACCTTTTTTTCTGTAATACAAACAATTTTTTCATACAAAAATCATTTCCATTGCACCAGGCCACATTGCAATAATTGATATGGGAAATGAATAAAGTATGGTATAACAAAATCAGAGTATATCTGGGGAAATGCCTCAGATGATAAAAAATACCAATACCTTTGGCAATACGATTGCACACGACACCAATGTGTTCATGCCATGAGAGCTTGTCATCTATACACACTCCTAAAAACTTTACACAAGACAAACGAGAAATTGTTTGACCATTAAAATACAAAACAGCATTCAAATCAAATTTTCTCTTTCCAAATACCATAAACTGAGCTTTACTTACATTTATTACCAATTTATTATTAATCAACCAATTACCAATTACTTTGATATTGGATATACAAAAACTACATAACAAAATACAAATAATATGACAACTTAAAATTCTTGAAGGGGTGCGTCAAACTGGGGAAAAACAATTGGGCTTCTCGTGGCTTGTGCTTCGAGGCTTATCCCGGTCTGTGCCGCCAAAAATCACACTGCCTGCAATGCTCTGCAAGTTTGAGCGTGCGCCTCAGCCTCAGTGCCTTCAAATTCCCTGTAACACACACCATGGACCTACTACACATGGACTATGAACGGAGGTCTTTCTTTGATCCCATCATCACCACCGCCTCCTGATTATGTGTATCTTAATGAGTACATTCAGGTGTCTTGACAATAACGATTGTGTGATCATGTATCGTCACTAACAAAAGAATCATTTCCCTCATTTCAGTCTTGTTTCGCTGATGTGCCTTTTTTCAAATGGAAATATCTTTAAATAGATACAGATGATGAGGAGCAGCAAAACCTGAGAACGTGACAACCTTGTGTCAAAAGATGGATAATTGCTGATTCGCACATTTTCGCACACGCATAAGACCTTGCCTAAAAATGGCGAGATATACCTGTTCTCTACCATTACCATCCCTTTTGCTCGAGCCGGAATAAGCTGCGGAAAAGTGAAATATTGATATCACAAATGACAATCATTCTGGCAAAATGTTAGCTTTCTCTAAAAAAAACTGCCTGCTTCTCCCAAGCGAAATTATTTGAGGCATGATTTCCAAACATACACCACAACTACACATTCATTTTACTTGTTTTTTTTGTGAGTTATTTTCCTCTGCGCATATTATATTTTAGATTTCGTGAAATTCCGTCTTGTTAAATCTCCCGGCTTGCTGGCGGTGACGATCATGGGATCAAAGCAATGAAGCATGTTGAAAATGTCTTTGTGGCGCTTTTGAGATGCACAGGTGCATGCATTAATAAACAATACGATGAATATCCTTCTACATTAGGTCAATGCATACACATACTGAGGAGCTTATTGCAGTTCCTCGGCCTCACATCCTTCAGGGAGAAGCCCTGCATCTACCCACACTCACATTCCCTCTCTCAAATCTGGACACTCTCACACTCACTTGAATACACAAACACACAAGATTTTGTAGGAAGTATGCCAAAACCCTGGGCTATGTGTTGTTGTCTTGCTGGACGAGACTGGTAACCTATCCCGTTCTTTGTAATAATCCCACTCTATTGAGTTCTAAACAAAGACTTAAATGTGAGCGTCATCCTCTATGCTAATGAAAGAAGTGGGAGGGGGGGGGGGGTAAATAAAGTAAGCTAGCTGCTTCACTGCTTTCGCACAGGCGACCGTGTTACCAACTTCTGTCTTCTTTTAGTATCGACAGTCAAAAAGAATAGCATACAGCGTATGGCCAGCTATTGGGGCATCAAAGCTCTTAGAGAATTGCAGGAGGGTAAATAAACGTTATGCTTTGAGGCGTTATTATCTTGAGCCTTCGGAAATGCTTATAGCTCCGCGCGAAAAAACACTTCGATCCCAGAGAGGCGCGTTATGATATCTGTTACTTCACTTATCTTATCAAACTCATACTGATGGAGTAGATAAGTAGACATTTTGGAACACTCAGTGGGATGGCGCACTTCCGTTTTTACACTGTGACGTGTGTCTTTTAGGTAGCTGGAGCATGTCACCCTTTTCCAGAATGGGAAGATGTCAGTTTCCTATCATCGTCATCTTGTGTGTGGCTGTCTTCACCCTTTTTACTTATTCATACTTGCGCACATCAAAAAGCTTCCTTGATACAGTGCCGTTGAGGACCCTTCTCGTCACGAGAGAGCGTGATGAGCATGGCCTGAACAAGTCCACTTCGAGTTCTCAACGCCAGCGAGAACATAGCATGACCCGAAGTATTCCGCTGGATTGTAGGTCCAGCGCAAATAGTACTGGAAGGAGGAACAACACTCCATCAAGAGCAGCCGACATTAATCAGTGCTACATATACAAACCTTCCTTCAAGCGACCGCTGCCGGAAGCGCTCTGGGCTGCGAGGCAATGCAAACGTAGGATCCCGGGTGCTATGGTAGTGGGCCACAAGAAATGCGGCACGGGAACTCTCAGCCGATTTCTAGACCTCCATCCAGGGGTCTCCATATCTCACGAACTGAATTTCCCCGCCGATGTTGTCAACAATGTGTCCGTCAGTGAATGGGTGAGTAAGATGCCTCTCTCTAATCAGTTTCAACTTCCCATGACGGGGAGTCCCCGGTTCCTGACTGACCACAGGCAGATTTTCTTCGCCCTGAAACCACTACTGCCCAATGACGCCAAGTTCCTCGTCATTCTTCGAGAACCTGTGCAACGAGCAGTCTCGGACTACATACACATTCTCGCACGTTCAGGGGCACCAACGAATGCCAGTGGGCCATTTGAACACATGTTCCACGGCGAGATATTCCGGAATACGTTTGAGAGGACAGTTTTCAACCCAGATACCCACCAACTTGAAAGTGAAAAAAATATTATTAGGCTGGGTAAATACATTGGGACAATCCGGTCTGTGCTCAATCAAAGTGTCTATCAGCGCAAACAGTTTCATTTCATTGACGGGAATTCTTTTGCAGAGGATCCGTTTCCTATCATGCGAGATATTGAGCGCTTCTTGGGTTTGCCAACATTTTACAGGCGCTCACATTTTATCCAGGACGCAGAACGCGGTTTCTTCTGCGCCAACATGACGGAAAGGCCAGATTTCCGATGTATGCAACCAGGGAAAGGGCGACCTCACCCGAACATCTCAGAAGATGCCTTGAACAAATTGTACGATTTCTATAGACCATACAACCACGCCTTAGCCGAGGAAATAGGGCTTTCTTTTCCCTGGCTGAAAAGTTAGCATCACTTGGGGGATAATGATTCAGTTTGATAATTGATTATCTGATTAGTGTTCCTGCTGTTAGCTGGTGATACGCTAACAGCGTACTACCTATTAATTGCATTAAGTAAGGGATTTCCCTGTCTTTGTGTTTTATTCTTCTATGTTGCTGCATAACCTGTATTATTTTGTCTTACTTTATATTGATAACACTCAAGATAAATGAGGTTATTGGCTTTTTTTTTGCGAAACTCACTCGTTATGTATCGCTTACATAACGATCAGTATCCATTTTCTTTCTTTTTTTCCCTCATTATTTCAGTTGAACAAGAAATAGTGATTATGCTCTTTTCCTACAGAACAATCTGACAAATTTCATTTGCATGATCCTAAAACGGTGATGGCTGTAAAATCTATCAGACAAACCGGATCTATTTTGTAACTCTCTTCCTCGAAGTCCACATGTACTCTGTTGAGGAAGCTATAAAAATAACGGAGCTCTCTAGATTAAAGAGACTTTATTGATATGTCTTTGTGAGTGTACTGTACATGAAATTCCTTCGTGGAAATATCGCCACCCTTAAAATCTTTTACGTAACCATAGGTCCGTTTCATGAAGTCATCACATGATTAATGTCTTTATATAAATCTCAGAATGGCCAAAGTCGCTCATACGTAGCTATGTAGAGAAGTAAAAACCCTTACTTGAGGACGGTCTCTCAAAAGCGTGTCTTCATGAGCGAAAAATTTCTCGTAAGACTTTCATGTAATGGACCCCATGAAACCGAACATGACCTGGCATACAAAGCTACTCATCTCCACATGGCTGACGAAATATTATGTCATGCCTTGCTGATCAGTGATCCAGGTGATATAACTTTGTGTAAACCTACTACGTAAAAGCAAACAAACTTCTCCATTCCTTTTTCCCATTCTTTCATCATATAATATATGATTATTAGAATAATAGAAAAATTGAATATATTATATTCTATTATATTCTATTTTTCCTATACAAAGGTGCTGCAGACAAAAACAAGCTACGCTTATTAATTGTTCCCCTTCTGTATTATTCATTATTATTATACTTTTTTTTTACACATTGTGAGGCCAGTGGAGACAAATTTACTTTGTAAACAACTTTAGTCATAATATTTATGTATGAACAATGTGTTACATAATTATGTGCATGTACAACAATGATGCAGGAACCAATAAATCATATCAAATTAAATCAAATCAAATATAAAGGTAATACCCATGGCCATAAGTTAAAATTCCGCTCCTTCGTTTTCCCCATTCCTGTGCAAATGTAGAGTACTCTCCTCATAATCGGGTAGGCTCGGGCAGACCGTTTCTTACCCGATTAAGCGGAGTACCCGATTAGCAGAAGAACACGTCTCATTCACAATGGACACACACAATGTGTATGTACATGCATTGTACACTGCACCAAACACCTACACTAAACACCTACACTGACATGCTTACGATAACACGCGTGCTTGCACGGCACATTATACACACTTTACACTTGCTCAGTCACGAGCAATAATTTACACTTTTTTTAAGGACAATTATGTCTTCAGAAAACTTTGTCGTTTGACTATAGAATCCTCGCTAACACGCAGGCGCTTTCCGAAATGAACACGTCTCTTTGCGCGCACTAGTCATGCAGAATGTCGGGTTGCTTTTCGAGAAGTGACTGGGGGAAAGCAGAATTATGGAGCTGGTGTATGGCCTGATTTTCGTTGCAAACTTCTCGTATTTTGAATGTTGTTGCGGAGCAAGGGAGGAGCGCAAACTGTGTGTTCAACTACTGTCTGTCTATGCAGCTGTGAGTGCCAGCTATATACATGTGTAATGTTCGTTTACGTGTGGCAAGTCGGTACTGGTACTTGTGTTTTCATGTTTAATCACTCCCCAAATGATCGGTCTTTTCTGCAAATTAAGCAGAGAATGCGATTAGTCGTGTAAAACCCGACATTCATGATTTCTGAAGTGTTATATCTGCGATAAAATGTGGGTAGAAATTAGATAAGAGGAAAATCGTTTACCCGTTTATGCGGAGAAGCAACCCGATTATCAGGTAATTTTAATGTGCATTGGAACTGTTTTTGACATTACTACCCAATTAAGCGGAGTACCCGTTTAAGCCATACCCGATTACGAGGAGAGTACTGTAGTGAAAAACGTATCTTTTTTTATTCCGGCACAACTCGTCATAACGCTAAGCGACCCCCTGTTTTTATTGCATGTTCCAAATGCATATGAATTGTAAATAACGTTGTATATATCAATTTCCAAATATAACTTGGGGTTTGCCTGACATTTTTAAACATTTATCATTCAATTCAACAAATTTGTAGTTCAATTTCACTCCGAGGACTGGAATATGCCATGGGATCTTATTTTCACATTCGTATTTTGTCGATCATTTTCGAACAAAGTCTATTCAATTTAGTCATTATTGTCACACTTTCTTGTCATTGACACTTCCAAATTCGTCCATCGCACTCACTGTACACATAACAACAAAGGCAATTCTGTCTTTTCAGTGCTTTAAAGGGATCGTACGGTTTTGGTTGAGACCTAATATCAGGTTTCTAACATTTTTTTGTGAGATAATGAGAAACCTCTTATAAAATATGAAAGAGCATGTAATTCTATGAGGAATTCAACGTTTATTTGATGAAAATTGGTTTTGAAATGGCCGAGATATCCAAAAAAGAGCAATTCTAATAAAGTGTGGGACCCACACTTTATTACGATTGCTTTGTTTTACTTTGTTTCTGGATGTTTCAGTCATTCCAAACCCAATTTTCATCAAATAAACTTTGAATTCCTCTTAAAATGGTATGCTCTGTACTATATCCTAAGTGTTTTCTTGGTATGTCGCAAAAAAAAAAAGTTAAAAGCCCAATTCTTATCTCCACCAATAATGTACCATCCCTTTAAGCGATCAGTTTCGTCAATTTTCCTTTGAATTCATCTCACAATCTTTTCTGTTGTGATTTCTTGGTTAAATCATTTTTCCTGTAACTCTACAGTTCACTTTTTCCACATTTAGGGGTAACATTCACACACACACACACACACACACACACACACATGATTACATGCACATAAACAAACACACCCTAATCAGAGTACACACAAACGAAATCAGTGATCCACGACTATTCCGGGCAAATAATACGTGTAGGCCTACAGTGTGTCCTACCAAACAGTAAAGAGTTTTGATTTTATTTGTCCTTTTATCATATCGGTGTGTTCCCTTACGATGAGTTCCTTGCATTTCATGTGAAAGTCAGCCATGATTAATGATGAATCAATGTCTATGTTTTTGAGTGTGATTCATTGATTTATTGTACCATGCAGAAACAATAAATGAAATGCAATGAAAAAATGATCAATGACAATTTTACATGTATAGAGTTGAAGCCCTCTTTGATGTAAAGTACAAAAAAAAAGATATTATATTTTTGCTGTTTTCCATGTTGAATATACTTTGCTTCATACATAAGATGCAATAACATAAAATCAGGAAATTTGGATTTGAGCTCTTTTATTTTACTGATTTTACGTTATTGCATCTTAGTAGGTGTGTGGGGATGGGGTAAACGTGTGTGTATGTTACTTCTAAATGTGGGAAAGTGAACGGTAGCAGGAAAAATGAAATAACCAAACATCACAACAGAAAATATATGAGATGAATAATTGCAGGAAAATTTGACGAAAATGATCGCTGTAAGATAAAAATTGCTTTTGCTGTTGTGTGCAGCGAGTGTGACGGACGAATTTGAATTGCAAATTATGAAAATGTCTGACAAAAGACTAAGTTGAGTAGACTTTGTTGGAAAATGATGGACAAAAGACGAATATGAAACTAGGATTCCACATACATAGTACCTGCTGCAACTACAAGGAGTAGACCAGCCCTGGCTGGGGGGGGGGGGGGGGGGGGGGGGAACTCGGTGGGCTAATGGATATCAGGGGCGGACCCAGGAATTCAATAAAAGGGGGCACCTTTACAACAGGCGCAAGCCCCCCCCCCCCCCTTTTTATTTCTTTTGTTTTGATAAGAATCAAAGGGTCGCGCCCGGTGAGCGCCCGCCTAGATCCGCCACTGGATAAGGCACCCATCCTTGATCAGGAGGCCGTAGGTTCGAATCCCGTCCGAGTAAGCCTATGTGTACCCATGATTTCTTTTGTCATGATGGTCACTACTAAAACACTGATCAGCGACTTCTACACTGTAAAAACATCGGTGTTAGATTTAACACCACGGGTGTTAAATCTAACACCGATCAAACTTCAATAAAGGACCACACCCACAGGTGTTAAAAATGCACTGTGATGGTGTTGAAAAGTGTTCACCTGACACTTCGTGGTGTTAATTTGACAGTGTACCTGGTGTTATTTTGACACTGTACTGGTGTTAATTCAAAAACGACACCACATGGTGTTGATTTGATATTTGCTGGTGTTAATATCAATGGTTTTAACACCCGTCCAGCTTCAATAAGGGACCACACCAGCTGGTGTTTCTTTGGTGTAAATTTATTTTCACATTTTTTCAAAAATCTAGTATTTTAATGTAAAAGTCTTGATTATCTTGTTTAAATTAAAAATCAACAAGAAGTGCAGTTACTAAGAAACTCTTCAAAAACAGTTTAAAATTTGGAAATGACACCCGTAGGTGTTAATTTAACACCATAAATGAGCACCGAAAATTTAACACCAGCTCGGTGTTCACTATTTAACACCGGACTTTTTGCAGTGTAGCGAATTCTATAATTGATTATCTTCATAGGCCTATACCAAACATTACATATTTACTACCAAACGTAAAGATGAAAAATCATCTTTAGCGTCGTTACAGAAAGTAGTGAAATGTTACTATAAAATTGAACAATTTATCTATAAATAGCAAGTACACTGTAAAAACATCGGTGTTAGATTTAACACCATCTAACTTTAATAGAGGACCACACCCACAGGTGTAGAAAATGTATTGTGACGGTGTTAAAAAGTGTTCACCTGGCACTTCGTGGTGTTAATTTGACAGTGTGGCTGGTGATATTGTTGACACTGCGCTATTGATTCAATAATGACACCTAATGGTGTTGATTTGATATTGGTGGTGTTAATTTCAATGGTAAAACACCCATCCAGCTTCAATAGGGGACCACACCAACTGGTGTTACTGTGTTTTTTTCAAAAATCAAGTACTTTATCGGAAAATTGTTTACCGTCTTGTTGAAGTTCAAAATTAACAAGAAGTGCAGTAACTAAGAAACTATTAAAAAAACAATTTTAAATTTTAAAATGACACCGGAGGTGTTAATCTAACACCATGAATGAGCACCGGAAATTTAACACCGGCTCGGTGTTTCATATTTAACACCGGACTTTTTGCAGTGCATAAAGTAGACATCGTGGCATCTGGACCTGCTGCTTTAATTTCGAGAACGGTTTCTCGCCCAATCATGGACGTTTCATCAGCTTGTCTCATTTGGAGAGGTCTGTAGTACGGATGATGTCTCGACGACCGGCTCCGAGCAATAACGTCGGTAACGGCGGTGATTTAGCATAGTCGGAAGCGCGTCTGCCTCATGATCCAAAGGACCCGGTATTCAATTCCCGAATCCCAGTGAGAAATGTTCTGTGTAATCATACCATCCCTTCTTGTAAGGGGCAAAGCACTCTGTCTTTTGGATAGGAAGTAAAATGGAGGTCCCGTGTGTGAGAGAATCACAACTCACGGACGTAAAAGATCCAACATCATCCGTTCATCGTAAAGAGCAGGGTGCTTACCCGGTGAACATAGTGGTTCCCGCCTAGCATCCAACTAGACCCCATGGAAAACCAGCTATTGCAACCTAATAATCATGAGATATCAAGTCATCTTCTCAGATGGAACTAAATCAAACAAGCAAATAAACGCTGATCGGCAACGACGTTTTCCCTCTACCCAATCAGGCGAGCAGATGAAGCGTTCAGGATCGGACGTAAAACCGTTCTCGGAATCGAAACAGTGAGTCCAGATTCCATCCAAGGTTCTTACTGTTTGAGAGTCCTCTTTCATAATTATGTTGTGTACAGTCATGACATACATTTTTGTACTCCTTTCCTACCTGACAGTGGTGCTGTGTTTTGAGGTTTGTTTAACCTACCCATGGAAACAGGTTGTCGCCTCCACACACTCATGTAGCCAGATGGGTGCTTATGGGAGACACAGTTCGTCATTCTGTTGATCTTCTTAGTGACGCCAATAAGTCACCTATGCATTTGAACATTTACGTCACTGGGTTCAGGTCTTCACGGGTCAATTTAACCCATTCCTCACGGAAACCTGGTAAAACTGGGTTCCCGTACACCGTCATCTCATAGACTCAAGTACGAGTACACTACAGTGTAGAGTGTCTGCATTCACAACCAAAATTCATGTTCCATGTGAGTGTTACGATCACGATAAGTTGAAAAGATACTTCAGTAGAAAGATTTGAGCTTTCGCTATCGATATCTGCATAGCATAGCCCCATTCTCAGACTATAACAAATTTCTCTTTACGTTACCAACATCATATCATTATATATTATAATCATAAACATTACTATTCAATAAAAAAATTAGAAGAAATATTGGAGGGCAATAAACATTTTGAACACATATACATAAAAATTGCATGATTATATCTACTGGGTATTAATATCATATACATTTAAAAGCTTCAAATTAAAAATCAGAGGTGAAGTGTGAGCATTAAAAGATACATTGGAAATTATTCGAATACCTTTTTTTCTGTAATACAAACAATTTTTTCATACAAAAATCATTTCCATTGCACCAGGCCCCATTGCAATAATTGATATGGGAAATGAATAAAGTATGGTATAACAAAATCAGAGTATATCTGGGGAAATGCCTCAGATGATAAAAAATACCAATGCCTTTGGCAATACGATTGCACACGACACCAATGTGTTCATGCCATGAGAGCTTGTCATCTATACACACTCCTAAAAACTTTACACAAGACAAACGAGAAATTGTTTGACCATTAAAATACAAAACAGCATTCAAATCAAATTTTCTCTTTCCAAATACCATAAACTGAGCTTTACTTACATTTATTACCAATTTATTATTAATCAACCAATTACCAATTACTTTGATATTGGATATACAAAAACTACATAACAAAATACAAATAATATGACAACTTAAAATTCTTGAAGGGGTGCGTCAAACTGGGGAAAAACAATTGGGCTTCTCGTGGCTTGTGCTTCGAGGCTTATCCCGGTCTGTGCCGCCAAAAATCACACTGCCTGCAATGCTCTGCAAGTTTGAGCGTGCGCTTCAGCCTCAGTGCCTTCAAATTCCCTGTAACACACACCATGGACCTACTACACATGGACTATGAACGGAGGTCTTTCTTTGATCCCATCATCACCACCGCCTCCTGATTATGTGTATCTTAATGAGTACATTCAGGTGTCTTGACAATAACGATTGTGTGATCATGTATCGTCACTAACAAAAGAATCATTTCCCTCATTTCAGTCTTGTTTCGCTGATGTGCCTTTTTTCAAATGGAAATATCTTTAAATAGATACAGATGATGAGGAGCAGCAAAACCTGAGAACGTGACAACCTTGTGTCAAAAGATGGATAATTGCTGATTCGCACATTTTCGCACACGCATAAGACCTTGCCTAAAAATGGCGAGATATACCTGTTCTCTACCATTACCATCCCTTTTGCTCGAGCCGGAATAAGCTGCGGAAAAGTGAAATATTGATATCACAAATGACAATCATTCTGGCAAAATGTTAGCTTTCTCTAAAAAAAACTGCCTGCTTCTCCCAAGCGAAATTATTTGAGGCATGATTTCCAAACATACACCACAACTACACATTCATTTTACTTGTTTTTTTGTGAGTTATTTTCCTCTGCGCATATTATATTTTAGATTTCGTGAAATTCCGTCTTGTTAAATCTCCCGGCTTGCTGGCGGTGACGATCATGGGATCAAAGCAATGAAGCATGTTGAAAATGTCTTTGTGGCGCTTTTGAGATGCACAGGTGCATGCATTAATAAACAATACGATAAATATCCTTCTACATTAGGTCAATGCATACACATACTGAGGAGCTTATTGCAGTTCCTCGGCCTCACATTCTCAGGGAGAAGCCCTGCATCTACCCACACTCACATTCCCTCTCTCAAATCTGGACACTCTCACACTCACTTGAATACACAAACACACAAGATTTTGTAGGAAGTATGCCAAAACCCTGGGCTATGTGTTGTTGTCTTGCTGGACGAGACTGGTAACCTATCCCGTTCTTTGTAATAATCCCACTCTATTGAGTTCTAAACAAAGACTTAAATGTGAGCGTCATCCTCTATGCTAATGAAAGAAGTGGGAGGGGGGGGGGGGGTAAATAAAGTAAGCTAGCTGCTTCACTGCTTTGGCACAGGCGATCGTGTTACCAACTTCTGTCTTCTTTTAGTATCGACAGTCAAAAAGAATAGCATACAGCGTATGGCCAGCTATTGGGGCATCAAAGCTCTTAGAGAATTGCAGGAGGGTAAATAAACGTTATGCTTTGAGGCGTTATTATGTTGAGCCTTCGGAAATGCTTATAGCTCCGCGCGAAAAAACACTTCGATCCCAGAGAGGCGCGTTATGATATCTGTTACTTCACTTATCTTATCAAACTCATACTGATGGAGTAGATAAGTAGACATTTTGGAACACTCAGTGGGATGGCGCACTTCCGTTTTTACACTGTGACGTGTGTCTTTTAGGTAGCTGGAGCATGTCACCCTTTTCCAGAATGGGAAGATGTCAGTTTCCTATCATCGTCATCTTGTGTGTGGCTGTCTTCACCCTTTTTACTTATTCATACTTGCGCACATCAAAAAGCTTCCTTGATACAGTGCCGTTGAGGACCCTTCTCGTCACGAGAGAGCGTGATGAGCATGGCCTGAACAAGTCCACTTCGAGTTCTCAACGCCAGCGAGAACATAGCATGACCCGAGGTATTCCGCTGGATTGTAGGTCCAGCGCAAATAGTACTGGAAGGAGGAACAACACTCCATCAAGAGCAGCCGACATTAATCAGTGCTACATATACAAACCTTCCTTCAAGCGACCGCTGCCGGAAGCGCTCTGGGCTGCGAGGCAATGCAAACGTAGGATCCCGGGTGCTATGGTAGTGGGCCACAAGAAATGCGGCACGGGAACTCTCAGCCGATTTCTAGACCTCCATCCAGGGGTCTCCATATCTCACGAACTGAATTTCCCCGCCGATGTTGTCAACAATGTGTCCGTCAGTGAATGGGTGAGTAAGATGCCTCTCTCTAATCAGTTTCAACTTCCCATGACGGGGAGTCCCCGGTTCCTGACTGACCACAGGCAGATTTTCTTCGCCCTGAAACCACTACTGCCCAATGACGCCAAGTTCCTCGTCATTCTTCGAGAACCTGTGCAACGAGCAGTCTCGGACTACATACACATTCTCGCACGTTCAGGGGCACCAACGAATGCCAGTGGGCCATTTGAACACATGTTCCACGGCGAGATATTCCGGAATACGTTTGAGAGGACAGTTTTCAACCCAGATACCCACCAACTTGAAAGTGAAAAAAATATTATTAGGCTGGGTAAATACATTGGGACAATCCGGTCTGTGCTCAATCAAAGTGTCTATCAGCGCAAACAGTTTCATTTCATTGACGGGAATTCTTTTGCAGAGGATCCGTTTCCTATCATGCGAGATATTGAGCGCTTCTTGGGTTTGCCAACATTTTACAGGCGCTCACATTTTATCCAGGACGCAGAACGCGGTTTCTTCTGCGCCAACATGACGGAAAGGCCAGATTTCCGATGTATGCAACCAGGGAAAGGGCGACCTCACCCGAACATCTCAGAAGATGCCTTGAACAAATTGTACGATTTCTATAGACCATACAACCACGCCTTAGCCGAGGAAATAGGGCTTTCTTTTCCCTGGCTGAAAAGTTAGCATCACTTGGGGGATAATGATTCAGTTTGATAATTGATTATCTGATTAGTGTTCCTGCTGTTAGCTGGTGATACGCTAACAGCGTACTACCTATTAATTGCATGAAGTAAGGGATTTCCCTGTCTTTGTGTTTTATTCTTCTATATTGCTGCATAACCTGTATTATTTTGTCTTACTTTATATTGATAACACTCAAGATAAATGAGGTTATTGGCTTTTTTTTGCGAAACTCACTCGTTATGTATCGCTTACATAACGATCAGTATCCATTTTCTTTCTTTTTTTCCCTCATTATTTCAGTTGAACAAGAAATAGTGATTATGCTCTTTTCCTACAGAACAATCTGACAAATTTCATTTGCATGATCCTAAAACGGTGATGGCTGTAAAATCTATCAGACAAACCGGATCTATTTTGTAACTCTCTTCCTCGAAGTCCACATGTACTCTGTTGAGGAAGCTATAAAAATAACGGAGCTCTCTAGATTAAAGAGACTTTATTGATATGTCTTTGTGAGTGTACTGTACATGAAATTCCTTCGTGGAAATATCGCCACCCTTAAAATCTTTTACGTTACCATAGGTCCGTTTCATGAAGTCATCACATGACTAATGTCTTTATATAAATCTCAGAATGGCCAAAGTCGCTCATACGTAGCTATGTAGAGAAGTAAAAGCTCTTACTTGAGGACGGTCTCTCAAAAGCGTGTCTTTATGAGCGAAAAATCTCTCGTAAGACTTTCATGACATGGACCCCATGAAACCGAACATGACCTGGCATACAAAGCTACTCATCTCCACATGGCTGACAAAATATTTTGTCATGCCTTGCTGATCAGTGATCCAGGTGATATAACTTTGTGTATTAAAACCTACTACGTAAAAGCAAACAAACTTCTCCATTCCTTTTTCCCATTCTTCTATCATATATATTCTATTTTTCGTATAAAAAGGAGCTGCAGACAAAAACAAGCTACGCTTATTAATTGTTCCCCTTCTGTATTATTCATTATTATTATCCTTTTTTTTACACATTGTGAGGCCAGTGGAGACAAATTTACTTTGTAAACAACTTTTGTTTTAATATTTATGTATGATACTAACAATGTGCTACATATTTATGTGCATGTACAACAATGATGCAGGAATATGGAACGCCATTAGGGAAACAATACAAAATTCATTTCGCTCCAGCCAATATTCATTTCACTTTTAACAAATGCATTTCACTCACCAACATGTATTTTTCTTTTTACATAAATACATTTCACTTTTAAATAAAAATTCATTTCACTTTTCACAAAAATACATTTCAATAAATTTGCAAAAAACTTAATGCATGTTGTTCAGTAATTCGCTGGAAAATTTACCGAGAAATATTTTCCTGGAAGACACGGTCATAGAAGAAGTTTCCTCCATCAAATTCTTAGGTTTGATCCTGGACAATAAACTTACTTGGGGTTCGCATATTGATACTGTATGTCGTGTTATTTCAAGGAATATAGGTGTTATAAACAAAGTTAAATTTTATCTTCCCAAAAATGTACTTTTTATGTTATATTCTACTTTGATACTACCTTACTTAAATTATGGGATACTCGCATGGGGAAACACTTTTTCTACTTATACAGAAAGAATATTATTATTACAGAAAAAAGCTCTTCGTATCATTTGTCACGAATCGTGGAGAAGTCATACTAATAATTTATTCCACGAAAATAATATTTTGAAAATTCATGATCTTTATCGTTTGCAATTAGGACAATTCATGTATAAACTCACCAACCATTCTCTCCCCCTTGTGTTTGATTCCATGTTTTTAAAGAATGAAACTGTTCATGCATATCCAACCCGTCAATCCCATGAATATCATTTGCCTTTGACTAGAACGGTTTTTGCAAAATCTTTATTCTCCTTTTCTGGACCAAAATTCTGGAATTCTCTGGATAATAACATAAAAGAAGCTTTAAGTTTTCATACATTTTCTTTAAAGTTAAAGAATTATCTAAAAACTTCGTACCCAGCATAATTCATTTTTCTTTTTTTACTTTTGATTTTCAAAGTTGTTGTTGCTTCGTTATTCTCACTACTCTTTCTTCATCAGCGAGCCCGTGCTTCTGTGCCTCCAGTGCCCTGGATATGACCCACCATTTTCCTCTCCTCTCCCCTCCTTCCCCCCCCCCCCCCCCCCCCCTTGTCCACCTCGGACTTACTACCTTCTTCACTGCTATATCTTTCTATCCTCCTCAATTTTTTCCTTACAAGAGAGCCGCCATGTGTTTGTTAATGTGCGTCCGTAAATGTGCTTGTATCTGTGTATTACTCTTGTCTGTTTTTTTTTGTTTTTGTTTTGTTTTTTTTTGCTACCGCTTAGGGAAATTTGTTGTTGTTTTTTGCATTTTTTACATTTTTTGCATTTTTTTTCTTGATGAGGGGACTGCATTCTACAAGCTCTGCTTTTAAGCAGTCCCCTCCATTTCCAGCAATATCGTTTATGCATTTACCACAGTGACGTAACAGATATTTGTATCTCTGTTGATAATTTACCTATATTTTTCTTACAATGTTATTCTGTTCATCGCATTGTGGTACTGATTTCACGACGTCTGTGTATATGAGTGTTTCTTTGTATTTCTTATTTGTTTGTTGGAAGTGAAATAAAATCAACTTGAACTTGAACTTGAACTTGAATAAAAATTCATTTCACTTTTCATAAAAATACATTTTACTTTAAAATAAAAATTCATTTCACTTTTCACAAAAATACATTTCACTTTTAAATAAAAATTCATTTCACTTTTTTCACATTTTTGTAAAAAGTAAAATAAATGTTGGTGAGTGAAATGTATTTGTTAAAAGTGAAATGAATATTGGCTGGAGTGAAATGAATTTTGTTTTGGTTCCCTAAAGGCGTTCCATAGGAGTCCGAGTACGGGCAACGGCGTGGCGGGGATTTGATCTTAGGGGTAGCGGTTAGTATGCGAGGGAGGAAAGCGAGCGGGGGGGGGGGGGAGGTGGGAGCGGGTGTCCCCCTCCCACGGTGAGGCCGCTTTGCATTTTGATGTTGTAAATGGTGCAATTTGATGCATTTTTTGCATGTTTTATTGACTTCAAACAGTCCCACATGTTTAAAGGGGCCTGAAATCCAAATGCATGTTGATTTATGATACCCTCAACATCACTTTTTTTCGGTGAAATGTATATCTAGAAACATTCCATATATTTTTAACGATTTTGTTCTTTCATTTTTCTACATATTACTTGGGAACTCCCACAAAAAAAAAAGAAAAAAAAATCCTTCCAAACGAATATTCCTCAGATGACCTCATCTGTGAATCATTGCTAAAGTACTGAAATCTTTAAGAAAAGACATTGGAATGCGCCTTTCCCTCGACTCAGCATAACTTGCATGTTCCCTCGCCATGTCTTTTGTTTGTCACATTAATATCACAGAAATTGAGATATCTCGTATACGCATATTTGATGGAATATTTTGGAAAAAAACAAAAACAAACAACTGATCTGAGGGAACTGAGCGAGGAAACGGTAAATTAAATGGGGATACGACGTGGTGCCGGAGGCATTATGTTTTCGGGTTGTCCGTCCGTCCGTCCTTCCGTCCGTCCGTAAGAATTTTGTGGACAAGGTAACTATCAAAACCTTTTGAGGTATCCTAATGAAACTTGGCATGTATGTGTATTAGGGGGTGAAGTTGTGCCTATCAGCTTTTGGGTGCACATGCTCAAAGTCAAAGGTCAAAAGGTCAAGGTCAAATACATAGAATTTCACTATTTCCGTCATGTCTTTGCAATGCCTGAAGATATTTTCTTGAAACTTAGTGTATACATGTATTAACCAATTAAGATTCTCTGTTGAAAGTTTGGGTCATTAGGTCAAAGTTCAAAGGTCAAGCAAAAATATTGAAACTTTACCTTTTTTCTCTGTACCTTGGAAATTGTTCAAGGTCTCTGCATGGAAGATAGTATATGGGTCAGAATTTTGAACGATGTACAATTGATCCAAAACAAGGCAAAATTTAAAAAGTAGGAAATTCTCCAAATCATTCATCTTACCTGAAAGAGTATAACTCAAGCTTTAATATGAACCCAATTATACTAGGATTTTCCCAGAGGAACGAGTTTTTATTCACCGCTGAAGTTCACCATGTCCAGAGCAGCGAACGTCCGTGAGGAATAGTACTGCACATACATTTGAATTCCATTTAACATAGTTTCCAAAGATCTAATTCAGTTAAAAATCCTAACGAAATATCTTAAGGGACATGTGTACGTGATTGCAGAATATTAAGCTTGTACTCTTAACCTGTTCGTAATGGTAGACAACTGATGATTTAACTAAATTCGTCATTTCTGTGAAAATATTGCTCTTCCGCTAAACACTTTCTTAACTTTACGCGCATTTTACAGAAACTCAATATTTTCACCTCTTATTTCACTATCCCATACTTTAATCCTCACTCCCAAATAATGATATACCTTTTTAAGATGTATCTCATCTGGGCAGTCTCTATAACCCAACAAACATAGCATAGTTTTCATCACGGAGGTTCGCGTGTAGCTCACGGACGTTCGGAACAAACAAGATATTGAACAATGCAGCTCTCTTGAGTTGGAAACGCATTCTACTCTCAACAAAGAGCAATTTCATGTCGAGAACAAACTCCTCTGCAAAATCCTGAATAGATATTACCAATTCTCAATTATAGAAGCTTGTTTATCTTCTCATACTGGGGAATCAAAGAAAACAATTTTTCCATCTCTCGTAAATGAACGTACAAACGTACGTGTAATCTCAGTGACGTAGTCCATCCTTGAGAACGAATATACTTATCAAAATTTCGTTTTCATGAAGTAAATATTCAGGTCCTAAAGTTGTTATAATTATAAAGTCTACAATGCAAAATTTGCTTTTTACATAACGAACATGGTCACAGCTAAAATTATGACAAAGAATTAATATAGAAAAACAACAGAAATGTGCTCCGTTATAGAAATACGAAGTTTAGCTGGGGAGGGCAAACGAATACGTTAGGAAGAAATCCCTCTGTGTTTGCTCCTTGTGTTACACACTGTTATCGAGGAGAATTTGTGTTATTATATTAGTCAGAAGTGATAATTGGTTCGATACTGCGAAGTTTCGTCATAACAAGTCCATAATAAGTCCATATAACTTGGATGGATGTTTGTGACTTCGATATTATACAATATGGTTTGCTATAACAAACCTTTTGTAGCGCGTCATTTCGGAGGCTCGTTATTCATACAGTTTGTCAATACAAAAATTGATAGAGTTCGTATCAATTATGAAGCTTGTTTATTCGGTAAATGATAGGAATCTCCGAAGGTTAACCGAAAGGCTTATTAATTGGAACATGAAAAATTATGTTCGCTTATCCAAATGTGGAGAAACAAGTAAACGACTAAAATCCTCCAATTTCAAAACCTCATAATAACCGTTTTCACCTAAACGAATATCAGGTCCATTCCACTTTTAGAAGAACGGACCTAAAAACAATGATCCTTAATATCTATTTTTCGAAGAACATTTCTAATGACAAACCTCCTGAATTAACTACAATTTTTGTTTTTCACTTTGGAATAACAAACCTTTGGACATCGGAGTAACGAATCTTTGGAAGAGTGAACGTATCAAAGTGCAACCTTAAACCTATTCTTAATCATTACTGTTTTTAACATATGTTTTCAAAGTAAGCACAAATGCACAAACAAATTGACGATCTCTCTGTCTCTTAAATGTAAAATGAAAAAAAAAAACAAATCCTGGAAAAAAATTACAAATGAATATTGCTTTTCATTGATGAGTATAAAACAACATCATGTGATGATAAGCGGAGGATTTGTGTGTTTTCATCAATCAATAATTGTATACTGCATGATTTTTGTTCGCTTGTGACGGCATTTCGATGAATAAAAAACATAAACAAACAAACAAAAACTTCTCCAGAAGAATTTGGTATAACGGGAGTGCACTGGCAATACTTTTCTCTGTGTGTTGGAGCTCGATTCCCTTCTCTGTTTCTCAGTCATTTTCATTCAACTGCTTCCACGTCCTTTTGAAACTTTTCCGTTTCTTATTCAACACATGCTCATTACAGACTTCTTCCGTCATTATCCTGAATGTGATTGCGTAGCACTTTTCGGATTTGTTTTGGTTTGTTTTGTTTTGTTTTTTGTTTTCTATTTGGTCGCAGCATGTTCAGGCTATTGAGGGAATGAGAGAAAAATCGTCATGAAGAGAAAAATAAGAATGAATTAAGGCATTTAATATCATGACAATTACAGCGAACGTCCGTTATGGAGACCAAAACTGGATGTGTTCTGTTTGAGACGGCAGCTACCATACTCAAAAGATAAACACTTAGAGCACCTGTCACTAAAAAGTGGCACTGATCCTCTTTCTCCTGCTATGTAATCCACTGACTTATTCAACCAACGAACATCCGTGAAAACAACGTTTTCCGTTTGTTATTACAGGTAAATTGAGTGCTGAACGCTATTCACTTTCGGGTATGAGCGGCTCAGTGATTTGGTAATATTTTCAACTAACATTAATCTTATGTGCAGTGATATATTTGTAATTGTCAGAAATTTTCTTTCTCGGACAGAACGTCCGTGAGCGAAACTTTCAGAACCTGTAACAGTACAAGTTGTCGCGAGAACCTCATTAGAAAGAAATTTAAACGCACAGAAATTATAGATTACGCAAAATTCCATTTTCCTATCACTTTGTTTTAAGTGTTTGACTGTTTTTTGTATAATTAGAGGGAAAACAAGGGTAAAATTGTGAGTAAATTTTCAATTGTTTGTTCATCATGATCACATAACGCCTTAAAAATTCTGAGACAACTGCTCTAAACTCATTTTCTACTTTGTAAAACTTTATTTGTCGCTATTCGAGCCAAAAGTTTTAAAGAATACAGGACACTTTCGGGACAAGTTATCCCTATCGGAGGGATTGCATACGTCACGGACGTTCTCTGGAATTATCACGGACGTTCGTTCTACTACTAGGGTCATGTTCGAGGACGGATAACTAATCGGCAGAGAGTACCTAGCCTTCCTAACTCTTTCAAAAATTTGAAAAGGTATTGTCAATGCAAATTATAAGAAATTTGACATCCTTACAACATATGTATTGCTCAGAGGGGGTTCAGGAGGTGAATTTTCAGAGAAAATATTAATTATTTGCTTGGTTTTTGGTGAATTGCATGGTCAAAAAACTGCGGACGAACCTCAGTCCGCTCCAAAAATGGCATGCAGCTCCTCGGCTAGAGAGCCAAAGGTAAAATGCACCTTCGCCATCGAAGCAAGATGGTGTCCCACTCGAAAACGTTTTAATCATCACGGACGTTCTTTTTTTCTTGGAGGTTCGTCTAAAAATATAATTTCGGTTCCTATTTGACAAAGGATGGACAGAAACTCAAAACAAACATATTATCGTGTTGCTAGATCTTAGTTGATTACGACTCAGAACAATATCGCCAATAACGTTTCATGGGCTAAGATCTTTATTAGAAAATAGCGGAGGCACGTCCGTGACGAAAACTGAGTATAATTTTGCATAAAAGAATATTACGTCCCATGTACAGCCAGCAGACGTACAATTTTTGCAGGATATGTTCATTAGGTGGAACACCAAATTTTCGTATACGTTACCGTTGGGACAACAAAGTAGAATTTGCAGCAGCGATAGAAATAAAAGCACCACGGACGTTCGTCTGTTTAGGACTTTGATATTTTAATTGTTCTCTGTAATTTTATACGTGCTCATAAAGTTCTTATAATTTTGTGGTACATACCCATGATATGTCAGATCCAGAACATGGTCAGATATTAGATGCCACGTACCATTAAAAATGCACATCATTAGTTTGAAAAACAAAAATTATTGTGAAAATAGCGTTTTTACCGTATTTTTACGCTTTAAGTCCTTGTGAAATGAAAAATATCAGGCAAAAGTCAATTAAACCATATATTTCCTGAAAGGAAATTTACCAATCTTTGAGATGACATGAAAAAATCTGGTTTCTTAGATCATCCTGGCGTGTTCTAAGGGAAAGAATGTCATAAGGTACGAAAATTGCCAATTGTACATCGTTCAAAATTCTCACCCATATACATGTACTGACTGGCAGTGATTATCTAGAGAATTTAGGGTTCATGGGGTCAAAGGTCAGGGGCCAAAGGTCAAGGGCAACACTTCAAAATTTTACTGTTTCCCTCATGTTTATGCAATGCCAGCAGGATTATTATTTTTTGTTTACACTATGTGTATGCATGTTTAACCTAATAGAGATTCTTTGGAAAGTTTTTTTTTCTTTTGTTTTTGCCTCTAAGGTCAAAAGGTCAAAGATCAAGTGAAAGTGGCTCAAGTTACCACATATCTATGCATCTTCTGCCTGACAGTGATTATCTTATGAATTTTAGGGTCAAAGGCCAGATGAAAATGGTAACAATTTACTATTCAATACAGAAATTGCACTTTTTCTCCATACTTTGAAAATTACTCCATGCATACATGTATGAATGGGTCAAAGTCGAGTTAAAGTCTGTAAATCCCAAATACATGCTCTTCTATTCATCCAATTAAACCTAGGTCAAGGAAGGTGAGCATTCAACACATTTGTGACAAACTTGTCAATTTAACATTTTGCCAATTTTGTGAAAATGTAATCACACATTGTCCGCATGTACTATTTAGACCTATTAGGAGAATCATGCATTATGGCGGAGGCATACCAGTCGCCATAGCGACATTTCTAGTTTTAATATAAATCCTAAGTCTTGTGCACTCAGAATTATTTAGAATTTTTTGTAAAGCTGAAAAGTGTACTAAGGTTAGGGGAAGGGACACAGAGGGGGGGGGGGGGGGGTGGTTTGGAGCCACAGTTTGGACTGTCTCAGCTGATTGCTTCCGCGTACATGTATTCTCGTATTCGCGTCTTCCCATCGTGTAGCGAAAACTCCCTTGTGTACAGTGAACGAGGAGTCTTTCTATTTTTTCTCTCTTGTTCAATCTCAATATCTTCCGTTATCTATAGCTATGGTTTTCTCTTTTTTCTTAACATCACATGCGTACTAGATCATTAATGTTTTGCTGTGTGAAATGATCGTTTGTGAAAACTTTATTTCTTTGCGTATTTTAATGAGGCCCCACATGTTAAGCTCGGCTTTGAATACTGGGAATCCTCCTGTATGGTCACGCAGGTTTTTTTATTTTATTTTTCCTTTTATCATACCTGTGTGTTCCCTCGCTATGAGTTCCTTGCATTTCATGTGTAAAGTCGGCCATGATTAATGATGAATCAATGCCTATGTTTTCGGTGTGATTCATTGATTTATTGTACCATGCAGAAACAATAAATGAAATGCAATGAAGAAAAAAATTCAATGACAATTTTACGTGAATAGAGTTGAAGCCCACTTTGACGTAAAGCAAAAAAAAAATTATATTTTTGCTGTTTCCATGTTGAATGTACTTTGCTTCATACATAAGATGCAATAACATAAAATCAGGAAATTTGGATTTGAGCTCTTTTATTTTACTGATTTTACGTTATTGCATCTTAGTAGGTGTGTGGGGATGGGGTAAACGTGTGTGTATGTTACTTCTATAAATGTGGGGAAGTGAACGGTTGCAGGAAAAATAAAATAACCAAACATCACAACAGAAAATATATGAGATGAATAATTGCAGGAAAATTTGACGAAAATGATCGCTGAAAGATAAATATTGCTTTTGCTGTTGTGTGCAGCGAGTGTGACGGACGAATTTGAATTGCAAATGATGAAAATGTCTGACAAAAGACTAGGTTGAGTAGACTTTGTTGGAAAATGATGGACAAGAGACGAATATGAAACTAGGATTCCACATACATAGTACCTGCTGCAACTACAAGGAGTAGGGGGGGGGGGGGCTCGGTGGGCTATTGGATATCAGGGGCGGATCCAAGAATTCAATAACATGCGTTGACAGGGGGGCACCTTTACAACAGGCGCAAGCCCCCCTTTTTTATTGCTTTTGTTTCAATAAAAATTAAAGGGTCGCGCCCGGTGAGCTCCCACCTGGATCCGCCGCTGGATAAGGCACCCGTCCTTGATCAGGAGGCCGTAGGTTCGAATCCCACCCGAGTAAGCCTATGTGTACCCATGATTTCTTTTGTCATGATGGTCACTACTAAAACACTGATCAGCGACGTCTGGAGATTCTATAATTAATTATCTTTATATACCAAACATTACATATTTACTACCTTACGTAAAGATGGAAAATCATCTTTAGCGTCGTTACAGAAAGTTGTGAAATGTTAATATGAAATTGAACAATTTATCTATAAATAGCACGGTACAAAGTAGACATCGTCGCATCTGGACCTGCTGCTGCAGCTTTAATTTCGAGAACGGTTTCTCGTCCAATCATGGACGTTTCATCAGCTCGTCTCATTCGGAGAGGTCTATAGGCCTAGTACGGACAATGCCTCGACGACCGACTCCGAGCAATAACGTCGGTAAGGGCGGTGATTTAGCATAGTCGGAAGCGCGTCTGCCTCATGATCCAAAGGACCCGGTATTCAATTCCCGAATCCCAGTGAGAAATGTTCTGTGTAATCATATCATCTTCTCTTGTAAGGGGCAAAACACTCTGTCTTTTGGATAGGAAGCAAAATGGAGGTCCCGTGTGTGAGAGAATCACAACTCAAGGACGTAAAAGATCCAACATCATCCATTCATCGTAAAGAACAGGGTGCTTAACCCGGTGAACATAATGGTGTTCCCGACTAACATCCAACTAGACCCCATGGAAAACCAACTATTGCAACCTAATAATCATGAGATATCAAGTCATCTTCTCAGATGGAACTAAATCAAACAAGCAAACAAACGCTGATCGGCAACGACGTTTTCCCTCTACCCAATCAGGCGAGCTGATGAAGCGTTCAGGATCGGACGTAAAACCGTTCTCAGAATCGAAACAGTGAGTCCAGATTCCATCCAAGGTTTTTGCTGTTTGAGAGTCCTCTTTCATAATTATGTTGTGTACATGACATACATGTTTGTACTCCGCTCCTACCTGACAGTGGTGCTGTGTTTTGAGGTTTGTTTAACCTACCCATGGAAACAGGTTGTCGCCTCCACACACTCATGTAGCCAGATGGGTGCTTATGGAAGACACAGTTCGTCATCCTGTTGATCTTCTTAGTGGCGCCAATAAGTCACCTATGCATTTGAACATTTACGTCACTGGGTTCAGGTCTTTATGGGTCAATTTAACCCATTCCTTACGGAAACCTGGTAAAACTGGGTTCCCGTATACACCGTCATCTTATAGACTCAAGTACGAGTACACTACAGTATATTGTGTCTGCATTCAGGACCAAAATTCATGTTCCATGTGAGTATTACGATCACAATAAGTTGAAAAATTACTTCAGTGGAAAGATTTGAGCTTTCGCTGTCGATATCTGCATAGCATAGCCTCATTCTCAGACTACAGTGCACTCCCGTTACAACGAACACGGTTATAACGAAATTTCGTTGTAACGAAGTAAATGTGGTCCCAAAATTATCACCATTAAAGTCTATGGTACAAAATTCGCTTATAACGAACACGGTTATAGCGAAATTTCCGTTATAACGAAGTCTTTTCCGAGCGCCACAGACAAAGAAAAACAAAGAAATGTGCTCCGTTATAAATGCGAATTGCTTCCGAAAATACGTAGCGGAACAAGCATTTATTGTGTCTCTGCACGGGTAAACGCTTCACACCACTGTGTGTTCGCTCCTTGTGTCACGCACAGTTTCTGAGGGGAACTTGCGTTTGTTATTGTAATACAGTTGTCCAATCACATTTCACATAGCTGTGCAGTGTATGATGAGTATTTAGCAAACAGAATATGATATATATATACGTGGTTTCCGTGTTTTTGTTATATATGGCATTTGTTCGGTTATAACGAAATTTCGTTATAACGAAAGAAAACTGCCGGTCCCGAGCATTTCGTTATAACGGGAGTGCACTGTACAACAAATGTCTCCTTACGTTACCAACATCATATCAATACGGAGACTTAATATTCATTATGTGAAATAATTGTGTTTCTAATTTCAAAGGATTACAACTCTTTCAATCTTCCAAAAGGGATATTTACTCAAATAATATCAGCAATCAAAGCTTTCTTCCACTTTGATATTGGATATACAAAAACTACTTCTCCTGTGCCGCCAAAAATCACACTGCCTGCAATGCTCTGCAAGTTCGAGCGTGTGCCTCAGCCTCAGTGCCTTCAAATTCCCTGTAACACACACCTGGCATGGACCTACTACACATGGACTATGAACGGAGGTCTTTCTTTGATCCCATCATCACCACCGCCTCCTGATTATGTGCATCTTAATGAGTACATTCAGGTGTCTTGACAATAACGATTGTGTGATCATGTATATATCGTCACTAACAAATGAATCATTTCCCTCATTTCAGTCTTGTTTCGCTGATGTGCCTTTTTTTTTCAAATGGAAATATCTTTAAATAAATACAGATGATGAGGAGCAGCAAAACCTGAGAACATGACAAACTTTGTGTCAAAAGATGGATAATTGCTGATCCGCACATTTTCGAACACGCGTAAGACCTTGCCAAATGGCGAGATATACCTGTTCTCGACCATTACCATCCCTTTTTGCTGGAGCTGGAATAAGCTGCGGAAAAGTGAAATATTGATATCACAAATGACAATCATTCTGGTAAAATGGTAGCTTTCTGTTAAAAAAGAAAAAACTGCCTGCTTCTCCCAAGCGAAATTGTTTGAGGCATGATTTCCTAACATACACCGCAACTGCACATTCATTTTACTTGATTTTTGTGAGTTATTTTCCTCTGCGCATACTATATTCTAGATTTCTCGAAATTCCGTCTTGTTAAATCTCCCGGCTTGCAGCTGGCGGTGACGATCATGGGATCAAAGCAATGACGCATGTTGAAAATGTCTTTGTGACGCTTTTGAGATGCACAGGTGCATGCATTAATTATCAATACGATGAATATCCTTCTACATTAGGTCAATGCACACCCATACAGAGAAGCTTGTTGCAGTTCCTTGGCCTCACATCCTTCAGGGAGAAGCTCTGCATCTGCCCACTCTCACATTCCCTCTCTCAACTCTGAACACTCTTATACTCACTTGCATACACAAACACAAAAGACTTTGCATCCTACACAGTTAGCACATCTGTATGAAGTATGCCAAAACCCTGGGCTATGTGTTGTTGTCTTGCTGGACGAGACTGGTAACCTATCCCGCTCCTTGTAATAATCCCACTCTATTGAGTTCTAAAAAAAACTACAATGTGAGCGTCATCCTCAATGCTAATGAAAGAAAAGTGTGTGTGGGGGGGGTAAACCGGTCATATTGTGGCACTACGCACTCATGCCCGATCGATATTGACTGCGGAAAGTGAATAAAGGAAGCTGGCCGCTGCTTCTCTGCTTTCGCACAGGCGGCCGGATTACCAACTTCTGTGTTGTGTTCTTTATCGACAGTCAAAAAGGATAGCATACAGCGTATGGCCAGCTATAGGGGCATAGAAGCTCTCGGAGAATTGCAGGAGGAATGGGGTGAAACACGTTATCATTATGTTTTGAAACGTTATTAACGTGAGCCTTCGGAAACGCTTATAGCTCCGAGCGAAAAACACTTCCCAACGAGGCGCGTTATCATACCTGATACTTCAATGACTTATCAAACTCATGCTGATCGAGTAGATTAGTAGACATATTTTTTGACACTCAACGTGGTAGCGTATTTCCGTTTTTACACTGTGACGTGTGTCTTTTAGGTAGCTGGAGCATGTCAACCTTTTCCAGAATGGGAAGATGTCAGTTTCGTATCATCGTCATCTTGTGTGTGGCTGTCTTCACCCTTTTTACTTACTCATACTTGCGCACATCAAAAAGCTTCATTGATACAGTGCCGTTGAGGACCCTTCTCGTCACGAGAGAGCGTGATGAGCATGGCCTGAAGAAGTCCACTTCGAGTTCTCAACGCCTGCGAGAACACAGCATGACCCGAGGTATTCCGCTGGATTGTAGGTCCAGCGCAAATAGTACTGGAAGGAGGAACAACACTCCATCAAGAGCAGCCGACATTAATCAGTGCTACATATACAAACCTTCCTTCAAGCGACCGCTGCCGGAAGCGCTCTGGGCTGCGAGGCAATGCAAACGTAGGATCCCGGGTGCTATGATAGTGGGCCACAAGAAATGCGGCACGGGAACTCTCAGCCGATTTCTAGACCTCCATCCAGGGGTCTCCATATCTTACGAACTGAATTTCCCCGCCGATGTTGTCAACAATGTGTCCGTCAGTAAATGGGTGAGTAAGATGCCTCTCTCTGGTCAGTTTCAACTCCCCATGACGGGGAGTACCCGGTTCCTGACTGACCACAGGCAGATTTTCTTCGCCCTGAAACCACTACTGCCCAATGACGCCAAGTTCCTCGTCATTCTTCGAGAACCTGTGCAACGAGCAGTCTCGGACTACATACACATTCTCGCACGTTCAGGGGCACCAACGAATGCCAGTGGGCCATTTGAACACATGTTCCACAGCGAGATATTCCGGAATACGTTTGAGAGGACAGTTTTCAACCCAGATACCCACCAACTTGAAAGTGAAAAAAATATTATTAGGCTGGGTAAATACATTGGGACAATCCGGTCTGTGCTCAATCAAAGTGTCTATCAGCGCAAACAGTTTCATTTCATTGACGGGAATTCTTTTGCAGAGGATCCGTTTCCTATCATGCGAGATATTGAGCGCTTCTTGGGTTTGCCAACGTTTTACAGGCGCTCACATTTTATCCAGGACGCAGAACGCGGTTTCTTCTGCGCCAACATGACGGAAAGGCCAGATTTCCGATGTATGCAACCAGGGAAAGGGCGACCTCACCCGAACATCTCAGAAGATGCCTTGAACAAATTGTACGATTTCTATAGACCATACAACCACGCCTTAGCCGAGGAAATAGGGCTTTCTTTTCCCTGGCTGAAAAGTTAGCATCACTTGGGGGATAATGATTCAGTTTGATAATTGATTATCTGATTAGTGTTCCTGCTGTTAGCTGGTGATACGCTAACAGCGTACTACCTATTAATTGCATTAAGTAAGGGATTTCCCTGTCTTTGTGTTTTATTCTTCTATATTCCTGCATAACCTGTATTATTTTGTATTACTTTATATTGATAACACTCAAGATAAATGAGAAACTCACTCGTTATGTATCGCTTACATAACGATCAGTATCCATTTTCTTTCTTTTTTTTTCCTCATTATTTCAGTTGAACAAGAAATAGTGATTATGCTCTTTTCCTACAGAACAATCTGACAAATTTCATTTGCATGATCCTAAAACGGTGATGGCTGTAAAATCTATCAGACAAACCGCATCTATTTTGTAACTCTCTTCCTCGAAGTCCACATGTACTCTGTTGAGGAAGCTATAAAAATAACGTAGCTCTCTAGATTAAAGAGACTTTATTGATATGTCTTTGTGAGTGTACTGTACATGAAATTCCTTCGTGGAAATATCGCCACCCTTTATAAAATCTTTTACGTTACCATAGGTCCGTTTCATGAAGTCATCACATGATTAATGTCTCTATATAAATCTCAGAATGGCCAAAGTCGCTCATACGTAGCTATGTAGAGAAGTAAAAACCCTTACTTGAGGTATCTCAAAAGCGTGTCTTTATGAGCGAAAAATCTCTCGTATAAGACTTTCTTGACATGGACCCCATGAAACCGAACATGACCTGGCATACAAAGCTACTCATCTCCACATGGCTGACAAAATATTTTGTCATGCCTTGCTGATCAGTGATCCAGGTGATATAACTTTGTGTAAACCTACTACGTAAAAGCAAACAAACTTCTCCATTCCTTTTTCCCATTCTTCTATCATATAATATATGATTATTAGAATAATAGAAAAATTGAATATATTATATTCTATTATATTCTATTTTTCCTATGCAAAGGTGCTGCAGACAAAAACAAGCTACGCTTATTAATTGTTCCCCTTCTGTATTATTCATTATTATTATACTTTTTTTTACACATTGTGAGGCCAGTAGAGACAAATTTACTTTGTAAACAACTTTTGTTTTAATATTTATGTATGATACTAACAATGTGCTACATATTTATGTGCATGTACAATGATGCAGGAATATGGAACGCCATTAGGGAAACAATACAAAATTCATTTCACTCCAGCCAATATTCATTTTACTTTTAACAAATGCATTTCACTCACCAACATTTATTTTTCTTTTTACATAAATACATTTCACTTTTAAATAAAAATTCATTTCACTTTTCACAAAAATACATTTCACTTTTGAATAAAAATTCCTTTCACTTTTCATAAAAATACATTTCACTTTAAAATAAAAATTCATTTCACTTTTCACAAAAATACATTTCACTTTTAAATAAAAATTCATTTCACTCTTCATTTTTGTAAAAAAGTAAAATAAATGTTGGTGAGTGAAATGTATTTGTTAAAAGTGAAATGAATATTGGCTGGAGTGAAATGAATTTTGTTTTGGTTCCCTAAAGGCATTCCATAGGAGTGCGAGTACGAGCAACGGCGTGGCGGGGATTTGATCTTAGGGGTAGCGGTTAGTATGCGAGGGAGGAAAGCGAGCGAGGGGGGGGGGGGGGAGGTGGGAGCGGGTGTCCCCCCTCCCACGGTGAGGCCGTTTTGCATTTTGATGTTGTAAATGGTGCAATTTGATGCATTTTTTGCATGTTTTATTGACTTCAAACAGTCCCACATGTTTAAAGAGGCCTGAAATCCAAATGCATGTTGATTTATGATGCCCTCAACATCACTTTTTCGGTGAAATGTATATCTAGAAACATTCCATATATTTTTAACGATTTTGTTCTTTCATTTTTCTTCATATTACTTGGGAACTCCCACAAAAAAAAGAAGAAAAATTCTTCCAAACCAATATTCCTCAGATGACCTCATCTGTGAATCATTGCTAAAGTACTGAAATCTTTAACAAAAGACATTGAAATGCGCCTTTCCCTCGACTCAGCATAGCTTGCATGTTCCCTCGCCATGTCTTTTGTTTGTCACATTAATATCACAGAAATTGAGATATCTCGTATACGCATATTTGATGGAATATTTGGGAAAAAAACAAAAACAAACAACTGATCTGAGGGAACTGAGCGAGGAAACGGTAAATTAAATGGGGATATTCCCCTTATACATAAAGGAACCTTTGGGGTTTTTTTGCCTCCGCCACGAAGTGGTGCCGGAGGCATTATGTTTTCGGGTTGTCCGTCCGTCCGTCCTTCCGTCCGTCCGTAAGAATTTTGTGGACAAGGTAACTATCAAAACCTTTTGAGGTATCCTAATGAAACTTGGCATGTATGTGTATTAGGGGGTGAAGTTGTGCCTATCAGCTTTTGGGTGCATATGCTCGAAGTCAAAGGTCAAAAGGTCAAGGTCAAATACATAGAATTTCACTATTTCCGTCATATCTTTCCAATGCCTGAAGATATTTTCTTGAAACTTAGTGTATACATGTATTAACCAATTAAGATTCTCTGTTGAAAGTTTGGGTCATTAGGTCAAAGTTCAAAGGTCGAAAGGTCAAGCAAAAATATTGAAACTGTACCTTTTTTCTCTGTACCTTCGAAATTGTTCAAGGTCTCTGCATGGAAGATAGTATATACATGTACTGACTGGCAGTGATTATCTAGAGAATTTAGGGTTCATGGGGTCAAAGGTCAGGGGCCAAAGGTCAAGGGCAACACTTCAAAATTTTACTATTTCCCTCATGTTTATGCAATGCCAGCAGGATTATTATTTTTTGTTTACACTAGGTGTATGCATGTTTAACCTAATAGAGATTCTCTGGAAAGTTTTTTTTTTCTTTTGTTTTTGCCTCTAAGGTCAAAAGGTCAAAGATCAAGTGAAAGTGCTGAACTAAGTTTTTCCTCCATATCTCGAAAGTGGCTCAAGTTACCACATATCTATGCATCTTCTGCCTGACAGTGATTATCTTATGAATTTTAGGGTCAAAGGCCAGATGAAAATGGTAACAATTTACTATTCAAT
Organism: Diadema antillarum; assembly: GCF_040938485.1. NCBI lineage: Eukaryota > Metazoa > Echinodermata > Echinoidea > Diadematoida > Diadematidae > Diadema > Diadema antillarum. The sequence continues at coordinate 750,274 of NW_027271363.1, read as the reverse complement.
ACAGAAATTGCACTTTTTCTCCATACTTTGAAAATTACTCCATGCATACATGTATGAATGGGTCAAAGTCGAGTTAAAGTCTGTAAATCCCAAATACATGCTCTTCTATTCATCCAATTAAACCTAGGTCAAGGAAGGTGAGCATTCAACACATTTGTGACAAACTTGTCAATTTAACATTTTGCCAATTTTGTGAAAATGGAATCACACATTGTCCGCATGTACTATTTAGACCTATTAGGAGAATCATGCATTATGGCGGAGGCATACCAGTCGCCATAGCGACATTTCTAGTTTTAATATAAATCCTAAGTCTTGTGCACTCAGAATTATTTAGAATTTTTTGTAAAGCTGAAAAGTGTACTAAGGTTAGGGGAAGGGACACAGAGGGGGGGGGGGGGGGTGGTTTGGAGCCACAGTTTGGACTGTCTCAGCTGATTGCTTCCGCGTACATGTATTCTCGTATTCGCGTCTTCCCATCGTGTAGCGAAAACTCCCTTGTGTACAGTGAACGAGGAGTCTTTCTATTTTTTCTCTCTTGTTCAATCTCAATATCTTCCGTTATCTATAGCTATGGTTTTCTCTTTTTTCTTAACATCACATGCGTACTAGATCATTAATGTTTTGCTGTGTGAAATGATCGTTTGTGAAAACTTTATTTCTTTGCGTATTTTAATGAGGCCCCAAATGTTAAGCTCGGCTTTGAATACTGGGAATCCTCCTGTATGGTCACGCAGGTTTTTTTATTTTATTTTTCCTTTTATCATACCTGTGTGCTCCCTCGCTATGAGTTCCTTGCATTTCATGTGTAAAGTCGGCCATGATTAATGATGAATCAATGCCTATGTTTTCGGTGTGATTCATTGATTTATTGTACCATGCAGAAACAATAAATGAAATGCAATGAAAAAAAAAAATTTCAATGACAATTTTACGTGAATAGAGTTGAAGCCAGCTTTGACGTAAAGCAAAAAAAAAAAGATATTATATTTTTTCTATTTCCATGTTGAATGTACTTTGCTTCATACATAAGATGCAATAACATAAAATCAGGAAATTTGGATTTGAGCTCTTTTATTTTACTGATTTTACGTTATTGCATCTTATGTAGGTGTGTGGGGATGGGGTAAACGTGTGTGTATGTTACTTCTAAATGTGGGAAAGTGAACGGTTGCAGGAAAAATGAAATAACCAACATCACAACAGACAATATAAGAGATGAATAATTGCAGGAAAATTTGACGAAAATGATCGCTGAAAGATAAAAATTGCTTTTGCTGTTGTGTGCGGCGAGTGTGACGGACGAATTTGAATTGCAAATGATGAAAATGTCTGACAAAAGACTAAATTGAGTAGACTTTGTTGGAAAATGATGGACAAAAGACGAATATGAAACTAGGATTCCACATACATAGTAACTGCTGCAACTACAAGGAGTAGACCAGCCCTGGCTGTGGGGGGAGGGGGGGGGGGGAGCTCGGTGGGCTATTGGATATCAGGGGCGGATCCAGGAATTCAATGACAGGAGGGCACCTTTACAACAGGCGAAAGCCCCCCCCCCCCCCTTTTTTTTATTTCTTTTGTTTTAATAAAAATTAAAGGGTCGCGCCCGGTGAGCTCCCACCTGGATCCGCCATTGGATAAGGCACCCGTCCCTGATCAGGAGGCCGTAGGTTCGAAATCCCACTCGAGTAAGCCTATGTGTACCCGTGATTTCTTTTGTCATGATGGTCACTACTAAAACACTGATCAGCGACGTCTAGAGAATTCTATAATTAATTATCTTTATATACCAAACATTACACATTTACTACCTTACGTAAAGATGGAAAATCTTCTTTAGCGTCGTTACAGAAAGTTGTGAAATGTTAATATGAAATTGAACAATTTATCTATAAATAGCACGGTACAAAGTAGACATCGTCGCATCTGGACCTGCTGCTGCAGCTTTAAATTCGAGAACGGTTTCTCGTCCAATCATGGACGTTTCATCAGCTCGTCTCATTCGGAGAGGTCTATAGTACGGACAATGCCTCGACGACCGATTCCGAGCAATAACGTCGGTAAGGGCGGTGATTTAGCTTAGTCGGAAGCGCGTCTGCCTCATGATCCAAAGGACCCGGTATTCAATTCCCGAATCCCAGTGAGAAATGTTCTGTGTAATCATCATCTTCTCTTGTAAGGGGCAAAACACTCTGTCTTTTGGATAGGAAGTAAAATGGAGGTCCCGTGTGTGAGAGAATCACAACTCAAGGACGTAAAAGATCCAACATCATCCATTCATCGTAAAGAGCAGGATGCTTAACCCGGTGATCATAGTGGTGTTCCAGACTAACATCCTACTGGACCCCATGGAAAACCAGCTATTGCAACCTAATATTCATGAGATGATGATAATAATAATAATAATCATGGAACTAAATCAAACAAACAAACAAACAAACGCTGATCAGCAACGACGTTTTCCCTCTACCCAATCAGGCGAGCCGATGAAGCGTTCAGGATCGGACGTAAAACCGTTCTCAGAATCGAAACAGTGAGTCCAGATTCCATCCAAGGTTTTTGCTGTTTGAGAGTCCTCTTTCATAATTATGTTGTGTACATGACATACATTTTTGTACTCTGCTCCTACCCGGTCTGACAGTGGTGCTGTGTTTTGAGGTTTGTTTAACCTACCCATGGGAACAGGTTGTCGCCTCCACACACTCATGTAGCCAGATGGGTGCTTATGAGAGACACTGTTCGTCATCCTGTTGATCTTCTTAGTGGCGCCAATAAGTCACGTATGCATTTGAACATTTACGTCACTGGGTTCAGGTCTTTATGGGTCAATTTAACCCATTCCTTACGGAAACCTGGTAAAACTGGGTTCCCGTATACACCGTCATCTTATAGACTCAAGTACGAGTACACTACAGTATATTGTGTCTGCATTCAGGACCAAAATTCATGTTCCATGTGAGTATTACGATCACAATAAGTTGAAAAATTACTTCAGTGGAAAGATTTGAGCTTTCGCTGTCGATATCTGCATAGCATAGCCTCATTCTCAGACTACAGTGCACTCCCGTTACAACGAACACGGTTATAACGAAATTTCGTTGTAACGAAGTAAATCTGGTCCCAAAATTATCCCCATTAAAGTCTATGGTACAAAATTCGCTTATAACGAACACGGTTATAGCGAAATTTCCGTTATAACGAAGTCTTTTCCGAGCGCCACAGACAAAGAAAAACAAAGAAATGTGCTCCGTAATAACGAAATGCGAATTGCTTTCGAAAATACGTAGCGGAACAAGCATTTATTGTGTCTCTGCACGGGTAAACGCTTCACACCACTGTGTGTTCGCTCCTTGTGTCACGCACAGTTTCTGAGGGGAACTTGCGTTTATTATTGTAATACAGTTATCCAATCACATTTCACATAGCTGTGCAGTGTATGATGAGTATTTAGCAAACAGAATATGATATATATACGTGGTTTCCTTGTTTTCGTTATATATGGCATTTGTTCAGTTATAACGAAATTTCGTTATAACGAAAGAAAACTGCCGGTCCCGAGCATTTCGTTATAACGGGAGTGCACTGTATAACAAATGTCTCCTTACGTTACCAACATCATATCAATACGGAGACTTAATATTCATTATGTGAAATAATTGTGTTTCTAATTTCAAAGGAAATCAACTCTTTCAATCTTCCAAAAGGGATACTTTTACTCAAATAATATCAGCAATCAAAGCTTTCTTCCACTTTGATATTGGATATACAAAAACTACTTCTCCTGTGCCGCCAAAAATCACACTGCCTGCAATGCTCTGCAAGTTTGAGCGTGTGCCTCAGCCTCAGTGCTTTCAAATTCCCTGTAACACACACCATGGACCTACTACACATGGACTATGAACGGAGGTCTTTCTTTGATCCCATCATCACCACCACCTCCTGATTATGTGCATCTTAATGAGTACATTCAGGTGTCTTGACAATAACGATTGTGTGATCATGTATCGTCACTAATAAATGAATCATTTCCCTAATTTCAGTCTTGTTTCGCTGATGTGCCTTTTTTTCAAATGGAAATATCTTTAAATAAATACAGATGATGAGGAGCAGCAAAACCTGAGAACATGACAACTTTGTGTCAAAAGATGGATAATTGCTGATCCGCACATTTTCGAACACGCGTAAGACCTTGCCAAATGGCGAGATATACCTGTTCTCGACCATTACCATCCCTTTTTGCTCGAGCTGGAATAAGTGTGGAAAAGTGAAATATTGATATCACAAATGACAATCATTCTGGTAAAATGGTAGCTTTCTGTTTAAAAAAAAAAACTGCCTGCTTCTCCCAAGCGAAATTGTTTGAGGCATGATTTCCTAACATACACCGCAACTGCACATTCATTTTACTTGATTTTTGTGAGTTATTTTCCTCTGCGCATACCATATTCTAGATTTCTCGAAATTCCGTCTTGTTAAATCTCCCGGCTTGCAGCTGGCGGTGACGATCATGGGATCAAAGCAATGACGCATGTTGAAAATGTCTTTGTGGCGCTTTTGAGATGCACAGGTGCATGCATTAATTATCAATACGATGAATATCCTTCTACATTAGGTCAATGCACACCCATACAGAGAAGTTTGTTGCAATTCCTCGGCCTCACATCCTTCAGGGAGAAGCCCTGCATCTACCCACTCTCACATTCCCTCTCTCAACTCTGAACACTCTTATACTCACTTGCATACACAAACACAAAAGACTTTGCATCCTACACAGTTAAGCACATCTGTATGAAGTATGCCAAAACCCTGGGCTATGTGTTGTTGTCTTGCTGGACGAGACTGGTAACCTATCCCGTTCTTTGTAATAATCCCACTCTATTGAGTTCTAAAGAAAAATTTAAATGTGAGCGTCATCCTCAATGCTAATGAAAGAAAAGTGTGTGTGTGTGTGTGGGGGGGGGGGGGGTAAACCGGTCATATTGTGGCACTACGCACTCATGCCCGATCGATATTGACTGCGGAAAGTGAATAAAGTAAGCTGGCCGCTGCTTCTCTGCTTTCGCACAGGCGGCCGGATTACCATCTTCTGTGTTGTGTTCTTTATCGACAGTCAAAAAGGATAGCATACAGCGTATGGCCAGCTAAAGGGGCATAGAAGCTCTCGGAGAATTGCAGGAGGAACGGGGTTAAACACGTTATCATTATGTTTTGAGACGTTATTAACGTGAGCCTTCGGAAACGCTTATAGCTCCGAGCGAAAAACACTTCCCAACGAGGCGCGTTATCATACCTGATACTTTACTGACTTATCAAACTCATGCTGATCGAGTAGATTAGTAGACATATTTTGGGACACTCAACGGGGTAGCGTATTTCCGTTTTTACACTGTGACGTGTGTCTTTTTGGTAGCTCGATCATGTCAACCTTTTCCAGGAAGGGTGGATGTCAGTTTCCTATCATCGTCATCTTGTGTATGGCTATCTTCACCCTTCTTACTTACTCATACTTGCGCACATCCGAAAGCGTCCTTGATACAGTGCTGCTAAGGCCCCCTATCGTCAACGGAGATCGTGATGAGCATGACCTGATCAAGTTCACTTCGATTTCTCAACGCCTGCAAGAACACAGCATTCAGAGTTCAAGCAGCGCCGGAAGGAATAACACTCCATCAAGAGCAGCCGACATTAAGCAGTGCTACATATACGAACCTTCCTTAAAGCGACCGCTGCCGAAAGCACTCCGGGCTGCGAGGCAATGCAAACGTAGGATCCCAGGTGCTATGGTAGCTGGCTACAAGAAATGCGGCACGGGAACACTCATCCAATTCCTCGACCTCCATCCAGCGATCTCCATATCTAACGAACTGAAATTTCCAGCCGATGATGTCGATAATGCGTCCGTCAACAAATGGGTGAGTAAGATGCCTTTCTCTAGTCAATTTCAACTCTCCATGACGAGAAGCGTCGGGTTCCTGACAGGCTCCAGAACGATCTTCTTCGCCCTGAAACCTGTACTACCCGAAGACGCCAAGTTCCTCATCATTCTTCGAGACCCTGTACAACGAGCAGTTTCGGACTTCATACACATTCTCGCACGTTCAGGGGCACCAACGAATACCAGTAGGCCATTTGAACACATGTTCAAAGGCGAGATATTCCGGAATACGTTTGAGAGGACAGTTTTCAACCCAGATACCCACCAACTTGAAAGTGAAAAAACTATTATTAGGCTGGGCAAATACATTGAGACTATCCGGTCTGTGCTCAATCAAAGTGTCTATCAGCGCAAACAGTTTCATTTCATTGACGGGAATTCCTTTACAGAGGATCCGTTTCCTATCATGCGAGATATTGAGCGCTTCTTGGGTTTACCAACATTTTACAGGCGCTCACATTTTATCCAGGACGCAGAACGCGGTTTCTTCTGCGCCAACATGACGGAAAGGCCAGATTTCCGATGTATGCAACCAGGAAAAGGGCGACCTCATCCGAACATCTCAGAAGATGTCCTGAACAAATTGCACGATTTTTATAGACCATACAACCACGCCTTAGCCGAGGAAATGGGGCTCCGTTTTCCCTGGCTGAAAAGTTAGCAGCACTTGTGGATTCAGTACAACGTATTATAATTGCACATCTCTGATTAGTATTCCCGCTGTTAGCTGGTGATACGCTATTAAAGAGCGTACTACAAATTGTTTCAGAGAAATGTAAATCGGCATCCTTCGCTTTATATAGACTTGGAAAAGTTCGTCAGCTTTTGGATGCAAAGACCACTAAAATGCGTGTTCAGGATTTTGTTATATGTCATTTAGACTACTGTAACAGTTTGTTGTATAATATCTAAGACTCACAGCTACATAAACTCCAGACAGTTCATAATGCAGCTGCAAGATTGATCACCCTCACGAAGAAGAATTCTCACATTTTGAAGCAGATACATTGGCTCCCTGACCAGTCAAGTATAGTTTTTAAGATACTGTTACTGACTTATCAGTGCCGGCATTCAATGACGAGAGAATATATCAGTAAGTTCTTGGTAAGGTATGCCCCCCTCGTAATCTAAAATCAACTCAAAAAAATCTTCTCCAATGTCCTGCTATCACAACAAAGTTTTATGGTGAGCGATCTTTAACTCATGCTCCTCCCACACTGTGGAACGCTGTTCCATGTTTCTATATAAAAGAAGCTCCCACAGTGTTAAAGTATAAAACTGCTCTCAAGACGTTTCTGTTTAAAAAGTATTATGAATAAGTTTGGTTTTGCATCTATGGTACATACATTGTACACTACATTTTCCTCTTTCTATTTTCATCCCTCTCCCTTAGAGCACATAGAGACACTACGGTGGTGATATGCGCTATATAAGCACTGTGTTATGATTGTTTGCTTTAAGTAAGGAATTTCCCTTCCTTTGTGTTTTATACTTCTATAATTCTGCATAACCTGTATTATTTTGTATGAACTTATATTGATAACACTCAAGATAAAAAGAGATTACTTTTTTTTTGGTGAAACTTACTCGTTATAACTGTTTCGCTTACATAACGATCAGTAGCCATTTTCCTTCCCCCCCCCCCCTCACTATTTCAGTTAAACAAGGACGTAGACCCCGTTTACAGCCCCGCTTCAGTGTTTACACGCAAAAGGCCAAATGCGAGGCCAAAATTGGCCTCGCATTTGGCCACGCTCTGGAGGTGGTCTCAGGCCCGACTCGGCCGCGGCCGAGTCCGGCCTTTTCTCAGTGTAAACGTAAACTCGGCCAAATGCGCGGCCAATTTTAGTCTGGCTTCCAAAGCCTCTGCCTGTACTATTTCGTTGTTCAGGATATTAACCCCCTCAACATCGAAAACTAATATAGTTTAAGGTGGTTTTGTCCTGTAGAGGATTTTTTCCTTCGGAAAAGGCCTTTGCCCAAACGGTGATTTCGTCGACACGGAATTCAGTTGGCAAAGGGTCTGAAAACCAGACAATACCAAATTGCCTTTGTTTACAAGCAGATCGCCACTAAGACAAAATATTGAAAGGTTTGAATCAAAAGCGCGGCCGAGCCCGGCAGTGTAAACGGACAAAATTGCGGAGCCCGGCCTCGCAATTGAGGCTGGGCTCGGCCGCGGCTCGGCCCAGCCCCGCACTGTAAACGGGGTCTTATACTTGAGTCACTAGATGTCACAAAAATCCCTTCTTTTAATGCTGAATAGTTCGAAAACTGTATATCAGATAAAACTGTCACAGATATGAGAAACAGCTGAGTAGTGTACAATTTAGTCAGTTAGAGGTGATTTGAATATGAAAACCTATAGCAGTTTCACGAAATCCATGAATAGTTTCAAAGTTAGGTTACAGATTTTTATCAAACTTTAACCCTCTGTACAAAACCTGAACTTTATACAGGAACCAATGATGTGTATGTGAGTGTGTACTTACAATGACCCTGAACAATGGACATGGATACCACCTGTTCAGAGCTCTGCTCTAAGGCACATGAATGCTTTATCAATTATTCATGACGGATCGCCCTGCGCACTGCTATTCTGAATTCATGGCAAAGGATGAAATGCATGCACATGAAAAAAGTCAGCACATGTTTCCATGTGCTTGCTTACACCACATTTCAGAATGAATAAAGACTAGCTGTGAACGTGGAATTCCTCATGAATAAATAATGGACATTCCACTCCTGGTCATTGTCCGGGATCATTGTCTGGGTGTCAGCTACACAATCCCATACACACCAATTGACTTGTGTGCAAAGTTGCAGTTTTGTACATAGGGTTGAAAATAGAGCAAAATCTGAAACCTAACTAAAAATCAATGTTTAATTTAATGAAACTTAATCATGCTTTCATTTCGAAATTACCTCCACCAAAATTGAACACTATTCAGCTATTGCTCATATGATTGCCAGTGTTATCTGATGTATAGTGTTTGAACTATCAAGGATCCAAAGTGGGAAATGTTTTTGTAACACCTGGTAGTTATTACACTCTATTCCTTCAGGACAATCTGACAAATTTCATTTGCATGATCCTAAAATGGTGAGGGCTCATGTGATATCTGTCAGACACACCGGATCTATTGTAACTTTCTTCCCTGTGATATTTGAAGTCCACATTGTACTCTGTTGAAAAAGCAATAAAAAAGCACGTAATAGCTCTTTAGATATCAGAGACATTACTGATATTTCATTGTAAGTGTACTGTACATGAAATTCCTTCGTGGAAATATCGCCACCCTTAAAATCGTTTACGTTACCATAGGTCCGTTTCATGAAGTCATCACATGATTCATGTCTTTATACAAATCTCAGAAGGGCCAAAGTCGCTCATACGTATACATGCAGCTATGTAGAGAAGAAAAAACCCTTACATGAGGTCTCCCATAACCCATGTGTCTTAAGAGCGAAAAATCTCTCGTACACGTGCAAGACTTTAAAGGGAACGTATTGTTTTGATTGAGACCTAACTCGGGTTCCTAAGTAAACATTTCTTGGCGAGTTAATGAGAAACTTCTTATGTAATATGAAACAGCATGTAATTCCACGAGGAATTCAACGTTTATTTGATGAAAATTGGTTTTGAAATGGCTGAGATATCCAAAACAGAGCGATCCTAATAAAATGTGGGACCCACTTTTTATTGATATCGCTTTGTTTTACTTTGTTTTTGGATGATTCAGCCATTCCAAACCCGATTTTCACCGAATAAACTTTGAATTCATCTTATAATGATATGCTTTGTACTATTTCATAAGTGTTTTTTTTTTTGTATCGCAAAAAAAGTTAAAAGCCCAATAATCATCTCCACCAATACTGTACCATCCCTTTCATGTATAATGGGCCCCATATTACCCACCATGCATGACCTGGCTTACAAAGCTGTTCATCTCCACATGGCTGACGAAATAATTATGACTTGCTGATCAGTGATCCAGGTGATATAACTTTGTGTAAACCTACTACGTAAAAGCGAACAAACTTCTCCTATCCTTTTTTTTTTCCTTTCTTCTATCCTGGGGATATCTTTTTTATTTTTTCCCATAAAAAGGGACCGCAGACATTAACAAGCTACACTTAAACTGTTCCCCTTCTGTATCATTCATTATTATTTACGTTTTCTAGCCAATGGAGACGAAATTACTTTGTGAACAGCTTGTCATGATATTTATGTATGATACCAACAAAATGTTACATAATCATGTGCATTTACAACAATGCAGGAACCAATAAATCAAATCAAAGCAAATCAAATCAAATAACAAGGTAATACACGTGCGCCTAAGTTAAAAATTCCGTTCCTTCGTTTCCCCCTTCGCTGTGCAAATACTAGTAGTGGAAAACATGTATTTCTTTACTGCGGTAGAGCTCGTCAAAATGCTGGGCGACTCCCTGTTTTGATTGCATTTTCCAAGTGCATTTGAATCGTAAATAACGTATTTTCCAATATAACAGTACTTGGGGTTTCCCTGTCATTTTCAAACATTTGTCATTCAATTCAACAAGTTTGTAGTTCAATCTCATTTCGAGGAATGTGGAATAGCATGCCGTGGAATCTTATTTTCAAATTCGTATTTTGTCGATCATTTTCGAACAAAGTCTATTCAATTGAACAATTATTGTCACACATTCTGGTCATTGACACTTCCAAATTCGTCCGTCACACTCACTGCACACACAACAGCAAATGCATTTCTGTCTTTTCAATGCTTCTAGCGATCAGTTTCGTCAATTGTCCTTTAAATTCTTCACATAATCTTTTCTGTTGTGATTTTTTTGGTTATTCCATTTTTCCTGTAACAGTTCACTTTTTCCACATTTAGGAGTAACATTCACACACACACACACACACACACACACACACACACACACATGATGACATGCACATAAACAAACACACCCTAATCAGAGTACACACAGAAGCAAACGTGTACTGTCACACAAACGAAAACAGTGATCCACGATTTCCAGGCACGTGTAGGCCTATAGTGTATCGTACTAAACAATGTGTATTGTACAGTGAACGAGGAGTCTTTCTATCTCTTTCTCTCTTGTTCTTCTCATTATCTTCCCTTATAGCTGTCCCTTTCTTTTTTTTTTTCTGAACATCACCTGCGTACTAGATCAGTAATGGTTTGTTGTGTGAAATACTTTGTTTACCGTAGTATAAGTAAGTCGATCGTTTGTTCAAACTTTATTTCTTTGCGTATTCAATGAGGCCCCAAATAATATTATAAAGCTCGGCTTTGAATACTCAATGGGGATCCTCCTGTATGGTCATGATGGTGTTTTCATTTTATTTTTCCTTTTATCATATCTCTGGTTTCCTTCACGATGATTTTCTTGCATTTCATTTGCAAAGTCAGCCATGATTAATGATGAATCAATGTCTATGTTTTCGAATGTGATTCATTGATTGATTACACCATGCAGAAACAATAAATGAAATGAAATGAAAAAAAAAAATGATCAGTGACAATTTTACATATGTAGTTTGTTTCACACAAGATGCAATAAAATCAGGAAATTTGGGCTCGAGCTCTTTATTATTACTGATTTTACGTCATTACATCTTATGTAGGTACGTGGGGGTAAGTACAAAACATGTGTTTATGTTACACCTAAATATGGGAAATTACACGGATGCAGGAAAAACGAGATAATCAAGATATCATAACAAAAAAAGATATAGGAATTTAAAAGAAAAATTGACAAAAATAATCGCTGAAAGATAAAACTTGTTTTTATGTGTGCAGCGAGTGTGACGGATGCATTGAATTGTAAATGACGAAAATGTCTGACAAAGGACTAAATTGAGTAGACTTTGTTGGAAAATGATCGACAAAAGACGAATGTGAAACCAGGATTACAGATACATAATTACCACCCACTACTAGTACCTGCTGCAACTACAAAGATAAGAACCTGCACTGGCTGTCGGGCTGTCTAGTGGATAACAAGGGCAAATCCAGGAATTCTGTAAAAGTGGGGCGCCTTTACAACTACAGGCGCTGCCCCTCCCCATTTTTTTTTATTTCTTATGTTCTAACAAAAATTAAAGGAGGGGGGTGGGGGGCTCGCCCGGTGAGCCCCCGCCTGGATCCGCCACTGGATAAGACAACCGTCCGGAGATCGGGAGGTCGTAGGTTCGAATCCTGCCCGAGTATGATAGGTATGCCCATGACATCTTTTGTCATCATGGCTATACTACTAAAACACTGATCAATTCAGTGCTTATTTATATCGATGTATAGAGCAATATCTTAATCAGTTGCAATAAAAACAACTCGACGAAAGAATTTAATGAATTTGAATAAAAAGGACTCCTCTCTCTAAACCCTTCGCAACGTTACAGCATGCAATGATAATGGCATGGCGAGATGGTTGTACGACATCGAGAAAGTTAAATGTCGTAAACGATTACTCTTGGTCATATCTTCTGTCATCTTACCAATATTGCCAGGACGGAAGGGAGGTGCCGAGTCTTCGGCCATCATTGCGACAAGTCTCTTCCTTACCGTCATCTTCATCATCGTCCTGCTAGCTGTACATCGTAGATATAGGTAAGAAATCCCACCATCCAGGAGAACAGACGACGATGGAATGATAACAGTACACTGTTTATTTTGATAACTTTGTCTGCCAGGTGCTCGATTAATTAGCCAGCCTTCGTAGCTTTTGCCGCTACAGGACCTATATGCAATGCAAAATGCATGTAGACTTGAATTAGTTTAGGACACCCTCACTGATCACTTATGCAGCCAAGTGAATATCTAGATACGTGTCATTTATTCTATAATATATATATATTTTTTTACTATTTCTACTTGGATTATTTGGATATTTTACGTCCCCCCACAATGAAACAAAAAATCCTCCTACATCAAGATTCTTTCCATGTTACTATCGTAAATTACCACAAAATTACTAATATGATTTATTTTTTTTTAATTTAAAAAGACATTGGAATGCATCTTCTCCTTGAGTTAGCATAATTTGTATATTTCAGTGTTACTGGGACAATGAACAAAACACATTGCATAGAAACATGTTGCTGAAACTCAGCAACATGCTCAGTCTAAAGACAGGTGAATTTCGATGTCTTTCTGTGTAGGTGAGTGTGGGAGTATCCAAGTAAATTATAGAAAAATATTGGAAAATAAAAAATATATGGCACGTATAATAATAATAATAATAATAATAATAATAACAATAATAGAAATAACAATTATGATAATGATATAAATGATAATGATGATAATAATGATAATAATTATTATTATTATCATTATCATTATTATGATTATTATTTCTATCATTATTATCATTATAATTACTATTATTATCATCATCATCATCATTATTATAATTATCATCATCATCATCATCATTATCGTTGTTGTTATAGAAATTGAAAGCAACTGAAATATTGCAGTCTTGTCCACTCTGAAATGAAATGAAATGAAATGAAATGAAACCTATTTACCAAACAAACATCGTCAACGTAGTAACAACAGTCAATAGTTGAAGTGCAGTTTTGGCAAAAAAGAACCGGCAATAGCATGCAGGCTAGTCGAGGCCAGTCCTTTCAAATATGATATAGATTACAATGTATTACGTATAAATTTACAATATTCACAGAAGAAATTTTATATGTACATATTTGCAGGTTCTCATATGGGATCATTATATACATTACTTGGTAAGAGATACTTGCGACTCTATTCATGCCATTGTGATCTTTCTTAGGGCTGCGAAGCTAAGAGGAGAAGTCACTTCCTTGTCGGATTTTTCCAATATGGGATCACCATTCCGTGTCATCAGAAACGCCTACGCCAACTGGTTTCACAGAAATGACGCAAACACGTCACCGGGTAGGTATCAGTTACGAAACGGATAGAGGCACTTCCCGGGCGCGTGTTTTTTTAGACGGCACAGATTGGGGAAACTAAAAATCTATCGGAGACCCTATTCCTAAACCTAACCCTAATCCTAATCCTAACCCTAACCATCAAACCCTAACCCTAACCCTAACCCTAACCCTAACCCTAACCCCAACCCCAACCCTAACCCTTACCCTAACCATAACCATAACCAAAAACCCTATCCCAACGTTTTTCCCATAGGTTTAACACGCGCCATGCCCCAATCTGTGCCGTCTTAAAAAAAACGCTTCCCGGGCAACCATATAGTCAGTTATGAAAATATGCTTCCGCCCCTTGATCTCTCTCTCCCTCTCCCTCCCTCTCCCCTCCCTCTCTGTCTCTCTCCTATTCTCTATCTATACACTATCTGTGCGCTTTTGCTTCCTGTATCTACCTGATCTCCAGGGTACGTTTTATTGTTTTCCTTACTTAATATACGTTCGTAAGGAAATTGATGAGTCTTTTTGGTAAAAGTTAATGAGCTCGAGTGGCAATAAAAACCAGCCGTAATCGAAAGTTATTATGGTATAATAGTAGCAGCATTAGGATATGAATACATGCCTTGGTCTCTATACATTAGTTTTACTCCTTCGTTGTCTGCTCTTATTTTTTCTCCACCTCCTTTTCTTCCATCTTTTTTTTTTTAATAACAAGCGTCATCGTCTTATTCTGTTTCTTCCATTTCATTTCACCTTTCTCTCTTCATGGAATTAATCTCTTTGATATCCTATTTCCTTTCTTCCCACAGCATTTCCTAATCCTCCTCGCTCCTCTCCTTCTTCTTCTTCTTCTTCTTCGTAGCAAATTCTTTCTTTTATCTATTAGTCATCATTTTGTCACGTAAGGTTAATGATGCAGATGAATTTACCTCCATACCACGTATTTTCCCTTATCTAGATCATCTTGTATGCCCAATATGAAATAAGGTTAAAACAGTTTCGAAGTGCCGGTATTCAAAACAAAATAATAACCTGTTCAGACTATGAATACACAATCATACCATCACATTCGTCATTTATCTACATTTCTTTTTTAAAGATTTTCATCCTTAATAATTATTTTGTCTTGTGCTCAATCCTGTCTTTGTTTTGTTTCTTAATTAAAAGGAGATAATAGTCAGACTGCACCAACATCAAATGGTAGAAGGTCCCCGCCACCACGAGCCAGCCAACTGTACGCTAGCGTGCGCAAGGCTCCGGACTGGAGGCTGGAACTTCACCCCGACAGCGTAGACCGCGACCCGAGTGAGCGACCGGGCCAGCAGCGTTGGGGTTGTAACGGAAGAGACAGCACCCGTTCGGCCGAAGTGGAAATGGTTGAAAACGAACTGTACAAATCACATTCGTTTCACTGATCACTCTATCTGTTTTTATTTGTTTATTTGTTTATGTTTTTGTTTATCCTTCTCTACATCTACAAGGCGGGGCTCGACACTATTTTTTTTTCTCTCTCTCTCTGGTGGCCCGTTCATTTTGTGTATGCATGTTTTTAATACACATACAGCTGAAATTACGCAAAGTCAGTATACAGCACTGGTACTAAGAGACTAAATGCTGTCACATTTTTCTTTTTATTGAAAATTCCGATTCCGATAAAGGGGACTGGTAAAGAGCAGGGCTTGTACTTTGCAGCCACTAATATCTTTAAATTTCACACTTTGGCATGGACTCAAACACATAAGGAACGTACAATAATCATTCCATTTCGATCCAAATCCTAGCAGCAGCCCGATTGGGCCACAAGAAGATAACCTTTTTGGAAATTTGGTGGCCCGACATCAAGTTTTGGTGGCCCCAGACGAGCGCCAGTGTTGAGCCCTGGTTAAATGATGTGTGGAGGCTGGCGCCTACATGTAACTGTTTTAGATTGTATAGACTTGAAAGTTCACTGAGTTATCCAGATGAAGGCAAACTTTCCCGACGGCCTAATCCCCGCCAGTTCAAAGTGTCTGATTTCATAAAAAATGCTCATTACATCGTTTTAAATTCTGTCTTCCATGGATTAGTTCTTGTAATGTCGGGCAAGGTCGGTGGTTGGCAGGAACAACCTTTTAATAAGTAGAGCTTATAAGTTTTTATGATACTTTATGCATTTTTGTAAGAAACAGTAGCCTACGTATATTTGTGAATTCTTATACATGAACATTGAAAAAACAAAAGAAGGCAGAGAAAAGGAAAGACAGGCGGACAAAAAGAAAGAAAGAAAGAAAGAAAGAAAGAAAGAAAGAAAGGAAAAGAAAAACCTGTGTAAACATAATAGTGTGCACAGATTAGTCAACTGGATGTACAGAATGTATATCCAATGAATATACCGTTGCACTCTATTACATAGGGTGTTTACTTCGAGAAAGAAGTATGAAAAAAAAATCAAAACAAATCTATACGACCAAGAGAATAAGATATTAGATTATGTGAATATTCGCAGACAATTAATTTGAATCAATAAGTACATCAGTCCACAACATGTACAAAGATACAAACACATGCATACCAACACATCTGACACACACAAAGCTGCTTGCTGTGATGACTAAACTACCTGATGAAAGTACATCAGGGGGTTGTTTCATAAAGTTGTTCGTAAAGTTACGAACAACTTACGAGCGACTGGTGATCTGTTGCGAAGTGCTATACTTACTAGAATTTCAATAATTCACCACAAGAACTGATCACCAGTTGCTCGTAAGTCGTTCGTAACTTTACGAACAATTTTATGAAACAGGGCCCAGGTGTATTTCCTCCTAATTGCGTTTAGTGTGTAAAACAAACACACAAATAAACAAACACACACCCACATGCACACACACATAACAACAAAGTCACAGAACGCTCGCAAAATTATGCAAAGACAAACTTGTATTCACGTCTGACCATCGTGTGAAATTTTAATAACATTCAAGGTGAGATTTTTTTTTTCTCCAACAGAACACCTTACTTGAAGTAATTATCTACACAATCGTTCATAAAGAGATGTAAACACGGTGTATTTCTATTACACAAGGAGACAGCCAAGCTGTGACGGTGTCCAAATCAAAATAGCAAATTGCGCCATCTTTGGCAGACAAAAAAAAAAAAGTGCGACAAAGCGAGTTACAGGTCCAAATTTTTAATTGACTCATCAGGTCCAACGGTTCGTGGGCGCGTCTTCATCAAAGTCGACCGTCTATGTTGCTTAACACAGACTGCAATTTAGGATACATAGATTATTGTGTCATTTCAATTTAAGGCTGGAGAGTGAATATAATCTGGGGCGATAAATCGCCTTCATGATTATCTGAGTGACATATCAAGTGAAACAATAAAACAACTGGGGGACAAAACAACAATCACATAACATCGGGCACTGTATAACTTTATGTTGGTGTAGTTCAGTCAAATCTTCCCATTCTTACAATATCTGTACTCTCAGTCTAAATGGACACATGGTCATGCTAAAGCTGGGGAAGAGAGTGGATATGACAAAAGCCTAGAATCATCTTTCCTAACATTACAGCATCGTGTGAGTGGGCGCTAAAATTTTTTTGCAGATCTTCTACGACTATCAAAGTCGCAAATTACACCATGATTAATACCCAACTGCAGGAATGCCAATGAAAGTGGGACAAATCAATTTGATCAAAATATATCGGCCAGGGGGGCATTATATTTAATGAAGCATTTTTGTCCGACAACTTGTCGGACAAATTTGCTGTCAACCAATCAGATGCAAGGATTTCAGCAGCTTTTAACATTTTGTCAGACGAAATATCTGACAAAACGCTTCATGAAATGCCCCTCATACTTGTGAAATGCAATGAGGAACCCAGTCTGTGTCAGTGGCCTGGAGTATCCAGATCTGTCTGTAAAACTTGAATATCTGTGGCTTTGTTGAATATGGTTATTATGAAAATGTAAGAACACGACAGATTAATTACATGGAATGTTAGCGTATCACTATGTACATGAGTGTCAATTAAAATGTATCATGCTAATGTTTTTTGCTCAGTTTCAGTGGACCTTGGAAACACGCGACATCCTTGCTTTCTTCATTGTAGTCATTTCTAGAAACAATATTTTATCACATCTATTAGAAAAGTTCATCTGTTCGGAGGAGTTACATATATATATATTTTTTTTTGAAACCTTGACGGTTTTCCACCGTGGGCTTTCGTGAAGCCAGACGTATCTCCGCGGAGCATACCCCCGACGATAAATACACATCTTTCGGTCTACAAATCCGTGTGCTTCGATTTCAGTATCTATCACACGTTATTGATGCTGAAACTCTGTTGTTTAATATACACAAGGATATTTTTGTATTGGCAGCGTACAGAATCTAAAGCATCACACACACACTAGATTCAATTGCATGTCTCTGAAGATAAAATAGCATTCCATCCCATCATGCATCATTCAAGTTCCTGATAGTACTGCATTATGAGGCCATAATTGGCAATATCTATAAAACACATCGTTCCTTTTGTTCCCACACATACTGTTTGATGTACATTCTTCTACATGTAGCACAGGTGCATGCATGAATGAACATTTTGTAAATTATCGATATTAACAATCTGGTGTGAATTTAACTGATGCAAACCAAAAGCCGTTTGTAAATTTAATGAATTCTGCATGTTGATGCCTTTCTTAAAAGGTGGGGGGGGGGGGGGAGATGATGGGGAAAATGGTATTAAAGATACAAGTCAAATGAGAGTCTAGATATAAACAAATTAATACACCATGAAATCAGATGACTGTCATTATGTGAAATGCATATTCTAAGCCTTTCATTCTTTAAGATTTCATTAAACCGTATTTTGCTCACTGTATATGAACTCTTTATAATAAAAGTAATTTGAGTCTGTATTCAATTGTACACTGCTTTTGACTGTTGTGGGTCTACACTGTATTCTTTTACGCTTGTTGAACTATAGCATACAAAGAAACAAAGTAACATCGTTTTGTGCAAGATTTGTTAACACGACTCACAGAGACTCCAACCCCAAGCACCTTCTGATCTGGAGATTCTCCCGCCCGAAACCCTTAGCAAACGGGAGACTCCAAATTGATGTGTGCGAAGCGCGAAGTTCCTAGGGTTCTAGATGTTCTCTGGTGCTATCTCAGGCTTATTTTTTCAACATACGATAGCAATAAGTAAGAAATCCTTTCCAACGGGAGACACAGAGCCAGGGCGGGAGAAATCAAATCTCAAGCGGGAGAACGGGAGATTTTGCAAAAAAGGGCTTTCGGCGGGAGATCTACCGTCGAAAACGGGAGAGTTGGAGTCTCTGGACTCATATGCAATGATGATTTTACATGTGCCTTTAAAGCTCTCACAGACAACTTGTGTAACTCTCTGTTTTGACATGCATACATGAATATACGCATTAAACGACATTGCATCAACTGATGCATTTCTTACGGTAACATATAAGGGGCTTAGATTACTGTAAAAGTGGAAATTTTCGCGGTGTTGAAATTTTCGCGCATTTCGCGCAACCAGAAACTAACGTGAAAATAAAAGCACGCTAATATTTTTGCTTGCCATATGTTCCTGTGCGTGATGTCTTGATTCCGCGGAATGAAAAACACGCGAAACTCTTCTCACCCAGCCAAGCGCGAAAAATTAGTCGCCGAAAATATCCACTTTTACAGTACTCTGGACTGCACTATGACAAGATACATCCATCATAAAAACTATTAGAGGCATTTGATGTGATGTGTGTTCCTCTCCCCTGCTATACATGAGCCATCACAAGATTTTGCAGTACATGTGTTGTATGTTGCAAAAATAAGCATCTACATAATCATACTACATAGAAGATCTATCATGGTACAGTAATAACTGCTCTGATCTACAGCCTTTTTTTTTATAACTTTTATTTCTAAAATATAAATTATTTCTGTGTATTCTTTTTATACATACATTTTACAACATTATCAAAATCTCATATACAGAACAAAAACACATGTACACAATTGTCTGGGGATTTAGTACTTATTAATGCCACTACATAACATCAAGGTGGTGCAAGCATAAGTGCACATAAGTAAGCTATATACATCAAGTGTAAAGTGCAATGTGATTTTCTGTTGTAGGCAAAGTTGAACTTAAAGTATGAAATCATCCAAAGATTTCTACCATCTTTGTTCTGCCTCAAGTTACAAATCCGAGTTTTTGTGCACACCTTACAAACAACTGACAGACAGACCGAGGCACAGTGTGTTTATGTATGTCAGTTCATTTTCTCTCTTTCTCAAAAAAAAAAAAAGTTAACAATTCAAAAATCTTGAAATTATCAAATACAGAACTTCCCTTCCTAATTCCGGAATGCGCAAACTCTGACAAGGCCGCGAGATTTGTTCGTTCAAAGGAAGGCTGCGAGTGGCGTGCAAATGTGAAAATCTTCGTCCCTCGAGTGGAAGCTACAAGATACTGTGTGTGTACAGACATTATTCAGACACAACATATTACATTGTATGCTACATACACACACACACACATACACACACACACACACAAACCTTCTCTTATATATACAAAAGACTTGTGCTGCACATTCTTCATAAATCATATTGCACAGAGATAGAATCGTGATTAAGTCGAGAAATAATCTCTTGATATATCTACTGTACATGAAACTTGGGATGCAGCTCCTTATTACAGTGACAAAACAATGAAGATTTAAAGGCTGCGTGATGCTGATGTATTTACAAACGAGACGACCTTCTAATTTCATTCTTTACGACATTCCAACAACAAAAAAAACAGAAATATCAGGCAAAATACATATATCGCTTCCCATCATGTAAATCAGCTTTCTCCATCTTGGTGAGCACTGCTTACATTGAGTCTGTCAAATTTAATGCTGGTATGTACATTTTCAATGCCCTCCGTTTAAGCCTAGTTTTACAAATTTGTTCATTAAACATGAAAATGTGTTCTGCATCGGCAGAGCCAAACCTGGATCCTCAAAGGTCCTTTTTGCCCACAATTCAAAAGGTAGATCTGAAACAATGATGGTGATCTCTAAGCACACACACACACACACACACACACACACACACACACAAAATGCACACACACACACTCACATTCATTGATTGTCACTCAGCACATTGTCACTCACATTTTTGTCTTGAACAATTGCACAGTGCATAATCATTGTGCATCAAATACCACTGACACATATTCAAATAAACTGCTTCACTTTAATACGTCACTTGATCTTTGTTAGGAAGGGAAGGCTCCAGAAAAATATACAACACTAAGGGGCTGACAGTGCAAGCTTTTCTGCTATAAAAGTAAACCTACAATGTACAGTTAATATCCATTATGTTCTTTTGGTCTCCAATATGGTAAGGTTCAGTGTTACGGGGGGTTTCAGACAAGACACAATTTATACTGTATCTTTTGAAGGCATGGCATAAGAAAATCAACATCAGAGTTCAATGGTGCACTGACTTCTAGAAGTTCTCTTCTGTACATATAATTTTTTTTTTGTTGAAGATCATACAACTCAGATTGGTTTTGATAGCAAAAGACCCCCAAATCCTTGTGAATTATTATTTTATGCCCCTGAAAATGATGCATCCTATATCATGTAAGATTTTTCAATGTCTTAATAGTACAAACTGATATGAACAGAGTAAATGGGAAGGGCTCAGAGTGGTTGATACAAATATCGCATGGCTAACAAAACAAGCAAATCATAACAATGACCACATCACAGTCATACAACCATTCAATGCACAATGATCATAACATACATTTCACATGGGCAAATATTCACAAAACACTTTCTGGCAGATGTACAGTGTAACTTAATTTGTACAAGAGACACCCGTCTGAATTTGCCCATTTTCATTTGGTTACACCTGCACAAAGCCGTACAGCGAGATGCAATAGCGCCATCCAGAAAAATATATCCTTCAAAACGAAAACACCATAAGACAACATGTACACTGTATGCCGATACCCTAGCAAGCATTACACTGTACTTCACAGTAGTGGGATTACATCCTACATGTACGTACCGTACTACACGTATGTTAGTTGAGGAAATGGATTACCGGTATGAAAGTACAGTAGCACTTAATATCTTGGCAGCTGCTTAGCTGACATTGCAACAGCATTGTTCAACCACCAAGTTACTTCAGCCTTCTTTTGGTACTGGCTTGTGCTTAGCCATGTTCTTTGCCCTAACTGGGGACCATTTCCAGGTACATTGTACTTGTACTTTCATATGCATTCTTACTCTCACATTTTCAGTGAAACAGGGAATACAAACAAATTGTCTGTCTTCTCACTTACAAGTTCTTCATTTGGGGCCTGTTGCATAAAACGTTTAACCCGAGAAAACTCTGGTACGAACTGAAAACTCAGGTTAGCATGATTCCCCTATTGACTTTACACAGGAAAATCTCTGTTAAAAATCAACCCGAGTTTTTCTCAGGTAAAAAGCTTTTTGCTATAGGCCCCTGATACAGTATCACACATATCCACTGTGCAATGAATGCTGAGTATAGAGAGGAAATGAATATTCATCACAATAGTTTAGTCCCAACTCAATACCTCATGCCTTGTTGTTGCTGTTTTTGTGGGTGTGTGTCTGTTTATTTGTTCTACGCTGGACTTCCAGTGGGGACTAGCCTGTTGTCTAGAAAGCCAGTAAGAACAGACACATGGGAATTACAGCATGACATGAAATGGGTGGGACCAAGGCAAAATGTTACCAGTGTGTCTTCCTCAGTATGTACACACCCACACAAGGATGTATAGTCCCTCAAGTTAACCCATTGAGGCTGAGCTGATTCTGATATAACACACATTTCCAACAGACATCTGACTGAGTACATGTACACTTGTATATGTACTCAAGACTAATCTTCAACGGGTTAATATCCACGGGTGTGCTCACTCCAACTATTCTGCTCCACTGTTTGGAGTGTCCGCTCCATTGTCCGCATCGGCAGGGGGCGTGTCTGCATCGCCGGGGGGAGTGTCCTCTTTGGGCCCTTCCTCTGGGTTGCTGGGTGGTTCCTCTGGGTTGCCGGGTGGTTCCTCTGAGTTGCCGGGTGGTTCCTCCGCTGCCCCTCCATCTTCTTTGGGTGTGTCTGCTTCCAGTGTCACCTCGGTCTTGTTGTCTCCCTGGTCTACAGCTAGCCACCTGTTGGAGCAAAGTGGTGGGGGATATTAGTAAGCCAGTTCACTGTAGTTCCATTTTAGAAAAAGATTATTTGTTATACTAGGGAAATTTGTTTTTTTAATTCTCAGAGTTAAGTACATTTTTGTATCTGTGATATAATCGTTATTCACACAATCTCTATAAACAGTGCTTGCCAAACACATCCACCTGACAGCGACAGAGTGTTCAATTAAAGCCTAGTATTTGACTATAACAAAAGAGACAAATTGTCAATGCATTCAGTGCAAAATACTGAAATGAGTATGCTTCCCTAATTATTAACTGATGGACCATTCTGATCATCTGGTCTACATGCAGCCAAGTTCATTCTTTATTTCCCAATGAATTCCATAAATTGTTCTGTCAGGCAAGCTAATGCATTATGTTGCTTTGAAAACAAGTGAAGTTTCTAACCAACTCATAAAAAAAAGAAAGGTAATCGGGGAAATGTGCACATGATTTACAGTAACTACAAGCTGGTTTATTCCTGTCCACTATATAAAATACTGTACATGTACGTGCAAGTACATGTATAGCCTATACTCAAGTAAATCATCAATGCCAAAGTCACAAATTGGCAACGTTGCCTAATGAGGGTGGGGGCAGGGTGTTGTCAAGCAACAATGGATAGGCCCTATGTACCCACACTAACCTTTACGACAGATGTACCTTGCATTAAAAACATACGCTTTTTGTACTTTGCACAGCCACAATATACAGTCACGTAAATTACACATGTACATATATAAGCAAAGCTGTGCTTTTAGTGATGTCGGCTACTTTAATACCACATCTGCAAATGTTATGTGAATGGTGGCAAAGAAAAAGAAGAAGAAAGAAAAAGAAAAAGAAGGAGAAGGAAAAATAAAAGTCCAACAACACTACTATGTGTACTTACTGGTCACACCCAAAAGTGAAAGTCTTCTCATCCACACCATTTGATGGCGTTTCCGTGACGATCACTTTCTCCAGGTACCAGCCGGATTCTGGAAGTTAGACATCAAACAGAGGACAAACTCTAAATTCATTTATCAACCAAATCGTCAAAAATTTTGCCTTTGCCAGCCACGCTACACAAGTTCACAGGATACTCTTTTGTTTTTAGTTATGGGCAGGTTCTGAAAGAGCAGACTTTAACCCGTTGAGGACGGGCTGATTTTGCTGCAACGTGCATTTTCCATTGACACCTGCCCGAGTTTACTTGGGACTAGTCCTCAACAGGTTAAGCTTTAAAATTATGTAAAACTCAATACAAAGGGACTTTCCTTGCCTGTCTTGACAAAGAAGGAAAACACACACTCTGGAAAATTGTTTACTAATTAATAGAGGCTTTGAAGTTCAGGGTCTCTTGAAGTGATTAATCTCACCAGGCTGTGCTCTGGGAAAGTAATGGGACGAAAAACAGAAATGTAAAACTCTGCAGCAACCGCAATAAAGAGAAATGAAAGGGAAACAGACATTTTCCACACTTACGAAGCATATTCTATTCCTTACTTAATACTAACTTTAAATGCAGTAGCAGCATCCTTTTAAAAGCCTTTAGAGTTGAAAGTGAGGAGTGTGTAAAGCATCTTTTTTTTTTTAAAGAAATGAAAAGGGGTCTCTAAACATACCTAATTGCACCATTTAAAAAACAAAACAAAAAACTTGCAAGAAACACAATTTCCCATTTGTTTCATGTTTCCAATATGTATAATAATGTAGAACAAGAATTGCTCTTTCAGAAAATATAAAAACTGAAGATAGACTAGCATGACTCATTTCACCTATTTTGAGTCGTCACGCAAAATCAGAGCGCGCGACTTTTTGTTGGTTTTGTGATGCACGGTCATATGATCAATTGGAATTCATTGTTTCTTGGACTTAGAAATTGTCTAATCCGATGTTACAGTATTTCAAACCAAACAAGCATGGTTCTATTTAAACAGGGTTTAGGTTGGTACACTGTACATGTATGTGAGCAGTTAGCAATGTATAGGGCTTACTACCTGCTGAGTGTAGTGGGGTTTAATAGGGGTATAATAATGCAAACACAGGGGAACCTCTTAACCCGTTGAAGACTAGTTCAGAGTATACTTGGGCAGGTATCTATGGAAAATGTGTGCTATAGCAAAATCAATTCGTCTTCAACAGGTTAAGAGTGAGCTGCTTGGCAACCCCTGTAATTTCCTCATTATATCAGAGATAAAGCAAAAGGTTAAACACAAATGGGACTTGTACTTTACATCAGGTGTCTCAGTATATCTGAGCTGGCTATAATGATGTTCAAGGGTATCATGCGAGTATGTTCAATATGTAAAACTCTGTGGGCCATGGCCATTGAACAATACCTGGCGTGGATCCATCATGTCCCACAATGCACTGCAAGATGTCCCCAACGGAGACGCTTTCAATGGTGAACGCATCGACCTGCAAGTTTGATATGAGGAAAATGATGATTCTTTGCTACAGAGTATCCAATCAGAACACATCATGTAAATCTTTATCATACACTATGAAATATAATGGTAGAATTTTAATTTTATGTTTGTGTTTATCTGGAGAAAAGTTCATCTGGCAGAGACTGTTCAGAGTCTGAGCAGATAATCTATGCAACACATTCTACTCATGGCACAAATGATATATAAAAATGTACAATGCATATACATGTTATTCATGATATACGTCATGTATATACAGTTTGTAGCAGTAGCGGCATTATTTTTTTTTTCTGTAACTCTGGTATTTAAATCACACTTACCGCCCCCTTCTCAAAGACTTTCTTGTCCTCGCCCCAGACGAGTTGCCTCTTGCCCGTGTCGCCATGGTTACCGACCAGCATGACATACGCCTGACTCGAGGTTTCTCCGTTCTCCTCGCTACCGGTGTGAATTTCAACCTTGTAACGCACAACTGGGAAGGGTTGATAACAACGGAATGACAGCCATTAGACCAGAAAAGTGAAGATCGGATGCAACATTTAGCAACAAGGCGCTTTAAGAAAGAGTCACATATTGCAATTTCTTATTATCGGCAACAACAGAAGAAGAGGAACAATCATTCTATTACCTATTGGTAATTTCCAATCTACAAAAGACTGATTGGGCTTGCAGAGGCTCCAACTCTCCCGTTTTCAATGGGAGATCTCCCGCCGAAAACCCACTTTTGCAAAATCTCCCGTTCTCCCGCTTGAGATTTAATTCCTCCCGCCCCGGCTCTGTGTCTCCCGTTGGAAATGATTTGCTACTGTATGTTGAAAAAATAAGCCTTAGATAGCACCAGAGAGCATCTAGAACCCTAGGAACTTCGCACTTCGCAAACATGAACTTGGAGTCTCCAGTTTGCTAGGGGTTTCGGGCGGGAGAATCTCCAGATCAGAAGGTGCTTGGGGTTGGAGTCTCTGGGCTTGTTAATCAGTGAAATGCAGAGCACACTTACTTCTAAATGTACTACACATTGTAGGGTTCACTGACGGTACACTCTTGTTGAAAGCTTTTAGGAACTTCTGACTTTGCAATATTTTAATAAACAAAGAACAGATACAACTTGAGTCGCTCCCAAATGGCAGAAGTTAATATTCTCCTCATGAAGACATATCACGATGATACATACATCTAATAAGCTTTATAAATCTGGGGCCCGTTGTATAAAAGCTACAATTATGGTAACTTTGCCATCAAATGGTAACTTTCATGGAATTCTTGATTTTGATTGGCTGTTGAGAATTGTTGCCATGGTAGTTACCATTGGATGGCAAAGTTACCATACGTGTAACTTTTATGCAACAGGCCCCTGGTAAAATGGTCAGCAGTAAAACTATAATAAGTAGGTATCAAACTCATCAACTACATCGTATCCTGATGGAGCACAACATTTATTGACATACAGTGTATTCAAATCATGAAAAATATGCTACCTTTCTCTGGAGGCATGTCAGGCCTTATTGTAGGGAGTTCGAGGACAGGACTGTCGACCTCATCATCTTTCTCCTCGCTTCCTTCTGTCTCTCCGCTCTTCTCACCGCCCTCTCTCCAGATGTTGGAAGACCATTTCAGCCAGCGGTCGACGAAGAAGTGGAATTCCTGCATCGTGTCCTTATCCTTCATTTTTATCTGGGAGGTGAAGGAGGAGGAGCAGATTAAAGAACGATTATTTCTGACACATATTGCACATGAAAATATGAAAATAGGGAAGTGGTGTACCAGCAAAAAGTGAATCTGATAAGAATGGGTGAAATTGACAAGCACAGCTGTGAAACTTTGACAAAAATTGAATAAGAATTCAAAGAGATGTCATGAGCTTTTGAAGAAAAAAACTGAGTTTTCATCAGTTGTTTTTTCTTTTTTTTTATACAAGATCATTGGAACATGCCGATTTCATGACATTGTTATTATGTGTCATCAACTCAGCCATATTTGCACATTGTATCATCTGTTTAATAGTAGCAGAACTTCACTATATCATAACTTCCCTCGCTTGTATCTGATTTTCATCTAATGTTCACTGTTGTGCTTGTAAAATTGTACTTTTACTTTTCAAATTGATTTTTAACTGGTCCAGAATTAGCCTGGGGTAGTCATGATACATTACTTGTAGGTGTTTCCTTTGTATTGGTACAACAAAGTAGCAACTTGTTTCTGTCATTTAACTCTTTGTTCTACATTTGTATGTTCTACATCTTTGTAGCCCATAAGAAGTTTGTTAGCTCACGCACAATGATGCCCACATAAAATGTATGAAGTAAGTCAATAAAGACCTGTATATTCTCAGCTTTGGGCCTGCAGGGCACTGGCACTTATTCAACATACTCATAGTTCATTGCATATGATGTGTATAAAGTGGAATGGTGAGACAAACATTCATACAGTGTACAGAAGAGACATCGATCTCCATTTTTAGTTTATGATTATCTTCCGCTATAAGGTTGCCAATGCTCAAGAAGGTTTTCGAGCGCAAATCAAGGAGGTGCTTGCAAGTTACATGCAGGTCAATAGGCAACAAAAACAAAACAAAACAAAACAAAACAAACAAAACACAACAACGACATGACACCAGCCCCACCTTCTTCAGGAACATCTGGGGCGGATTTGTATCGTCTCCATCCAGGGAGATGCGGATCTTGTAGATGGGTCCAATCTCTCCGACATCAATCTATGGGGAGCAAGGTATGATGACGATAACGGTGATGATGACTTGATTTGAAAAAGACGTCTGGCATCATTTGGCTCATAATTCAAGGTAACACACATGTGAATCAGTTTGTGTGAAATTATAATGAAAAACAAATTAAACATGTAAAGTCTGCATCTTTGCAGTGGTGTAACTTTATTTCTTTTCAGGCTCAGTTCATTATAATTGTAGACAGACACATGCATCCACACACAGAAATCCATACACACACACTACACATCCTCTCTTGAACAAAACACTCGTCCATGGATTTAAACATGGAAGAAGATTTTAACCTTTTTAAAAATGCATCACAGGAAAGAACTTTTACTCTGAAGGCTGCAATCTTAAAAGATGAATACAGTTGACCATATGTACATTCTGGTTATGTATGCTGGTGTTTCTTGGCAGATACAGCTACTAGTTTTAAAATGAGATCTTTAGATCTGTTGTTTTAGACCGTTAACCAAGGCAATCAAAAGATAATTATGGCCGGTATACCCCTTGATGTCCACTACATTGAGATGTCAGGTTTGTGAACTTGTACAATTAAGTACAACTATTTCCTCAAAAGAAAAAGTAGAAACAAAAGCACAACAAAACTCACTGATTATAGCCATGATGAGGTACAGTACTGGGGAGTTCCCAGGCAGAATTATGATGTGTGAAAATTCCACACATTATCTATGTCTATCTAAGGACTCAGAATCAGAGGGACTGTAATATAACATAATATGCAGACTAAATATCACTGAAATGATCTGCAACAGAATGAATTTGCCATTGTACTCACTTCAAATTTCTTGGTCACTCCTGGTGGATACAGCATTGCATCTCCTCCCCCTCCTCCATCATCGCCTGCTCCCTCCGCCTCCCCGTTCTCCAATGGAACAGTCCTGCTGGTGCCCTGACTTCCATAGGCTGTCACGTGCAGCTTGGAGTTGCAGCCCATTCCATCGTCAGATCCGGGGGTGAGCCATAACGTCCAAGACCCCTTCGACCCTGACTCCTCCTCATTGCCCTCTTTTGCAGTCGACTTGCCCTCACCTGAAGGAGAAAAAAAGAGGAAAACATGAAGGAGTTGGGATGGAGCGGCCTTACTGTAACACATGGAAATCCCAATTTCATTTCACCATCATCATCTTCAAAGAACCTCTAAAAACTCACTTGTTTCATTAACTTAAATGTTTAATAAACAATCCAACGGTAAAGCACATTTGAACATGTACGTTTATGGAAAATGCGCTGTGCAAATGTATTATTATAAGTATTGTACATGTATTATTATAATTATTGTATTATTATAATTATTGTATTACTTATGGCATATAAAAATGACAAAGACAAGAGAAAGGTTACCAATTCATAGGTCACATAAACTTTGTGTGTAAGCTCAAATTCAAATATATAAAGTATATCCATGACATTCAGAGTTTTAAAAACGTATGTGTATTCCTCCTGCAACCTCCATTGCATAAAATATACACAACATGAGGAAATTTCAGATGTGAATGTGCAGTGCCAAACTGTGGCCCATTATCATTATAACCTGTCAATAATTAGAGAACTGGGAGTTCTTGCAGAGTTGTAGAACATATATCATAAAGTTTCTATGCAGTGGAGATTGATATATCATTATTACCTCCGCCGGGGGGGGGGGGGGGGGGGGGGGGGGGGGGGGGGGGGGGGGGGGGTATGTTTTCGTTACCGTTGGTTTGTTTGTTAGTTAGTTGGTTGGTTGGTTCGTTCGTTTGTCCGTGTGCAAAATAACTCAAAAAGTAGTTAAAGGATTTGAATGAAACTTGTAGAAAAGGTTGAGAATGACACAAGTAACAAACGATTAACTTTTGGTCGTGATCCGATAATTTTTGGGGAATTTATGAACGATTTTGATATTTTGACAGGTAGGGTCAATGAACTTGGGAGATCAGGCTGCGCGTATTTTGAGGTTTGCATGCGCGCACTAAAGTGCGTGCTCTAGTTTCTGATGGAGAGAGGCGCGCCGCGCATCTGAGGGCTTATGACGTAACAAAGGCTTCTATATTGGGAAATCGGGTGATTTTTCAGTAGGTGAAAATATATCTCCATGGAAGGGCAAGATCATCAGTGGCAAGTAACTGCTTGGCGGAGGTCTGTGCTCTCGGAGTGCTTTTCTAGTTGTTATTGTCATTATTGTCATTCTCTGTAGTAAACTGTTCATCTGTTGTGTTCTCATCTTTCCATCTCTCACCTTCCACAACCAGCTCTCTCTCCGGGCTCGCGTCTTCCGTCATGCCGACCCACTCGTTGCAGGGGAGGACGTACGACTCCTTGGAGTTGGTGGGGGACACGGTGATCGTCTCTGGCAGCCATGCATCGTCTGCTTCGTCCGATTCCACCGCGATGAGCGCCCTCTCTAGTTTGCCGATGTCCACAGCTTCCAGCACAAACACATCCTCCTGGGAGTAAAATATTACATGAACATCAATTGCTGTCATGAACATATGGCTGGAAATGACATGAATGGAAATGCAGCCTTGCACATCAATACAATAAGTTGATGCTGCATCTGACATACTTTTCTTTTTTTTTTGGAAGCCAAGCCTATATCCTTATATAAAAAAATTGTAATATCTCCCTTTAACTTTGCACTCTCACTTTATCATTATTTCTAAACATGTATACAATGCAAACAGAGCATCGTTCAATCTCACCTTTATGTGCATCTGTTTGTCTCGGCCAACTTCTTCTTTTTTTTTTTTTCTTTTTTTTTTGCTCTAACCCCCTCCCTCTGGGGGATATACATGTACAATAATTCTTTCCTGTCTTAAGAAAAAAAAGAGGCATCTGTCATATAGGAATGACCAATGCATACTGAAATGTTATTTGACATTGGACTGTTAACAGTCCTGACACATAATGACAACTTTTTTTTTTTTTTTTTTTTTTTTAAAGGAATAAAGAAAAATGCAAGAGTTAAGAGCTGGACAAATTACTGCTATAAAGTCCGTGGCCTCATCAACGAAGTAAGATTAACTTGATTTTATATCCATACGAGAACCAAGCACAAGGAAAGCACAAAATTAAAGAATTCATTTCTTACCTGTCCCTGCTGGAAGGCTGTCTCAAGGTCCGCCTTCCACAGGTGCCGTCTACCGGTGTCTCCGGCATCGCCGATGAGTTTGATGAAGACGTTGGCGTTGCTCCAGGATCCAGTTTCATCTTTGGTTGTGGTCTTGACTTCATACTCCACAACTGTCAGAATATCACAGGGTATTCAGAGATTATCAGAGTAACGTCCAATCAAGACAACAACAGAAGATGAGACACATACACAAAAAAAAACAAGCAAAAATTGGTATATTTTCAGAAATTTTACTTGAAAACTGTGTAAAGAATAACAACAAACCATAAAAGCAAAGTCTACACAACTACCCCATCTCCTTGGAATTATAAAAAGATAGTCTGTACTGTGATATCTTCCTTGTATGATTTCTAGGTATTGCAATGCACAAAAGACAGCTCATGCACTTTTGATTACAGAACAAATATTACTAATTAACCACCAAAATCTTCAGAGGGTGAAGTTTCATGAGACATCTTGAGTAGTGCCAATGTTCAAGTTGTCTTTAGGAGGGAAAATGCAAAATTTGTGTTATTTCATACACACACACATTACATGATTTGACTACTATTTGACAAGTAAGCTTGTAATCCTGCTATTCACTCCATTTACTTTCCTACTCATTTTTAGACACATTTGTTTGTTTACCCATTTTTAACTACACGTATCTACATGTATTAATTCACTTAATCATAAAGTCATCTATTGTTTCATTCATTCATTCATTCATTCATTCATTCATTCATTCATTCATAAACCCATCCATCCATCCATCTGTCCCGCCAATAATCAAGCCTTCTGTACTTCCACCATTCATTCATTCATTCATCCATTCATTCATCCATTCACACATTCTTCCATCTACTGATTCATTCCTGCACCAATCTATTCATTCATTTTTCCATTCTTCCATCCATTCACCCATTCATCCATTCCATTTCAATCATTCCTTCATTCAACATGCACAATATACTCATTTGACAGACTGGTGACATAATCTCTGACCCACCTGGCAGAGGCTGCTGACCGTCCTTCAGTGTGGGCACCTCCTTAGCCAGTGAGGTGGCACCACTCTTCTCATTCTCCCCAAGGCGACACTCTGGCCGGTAGACGAGCTCCTCCTTAGTGTCCTGGTCAACTAGCCGGACCTGAGAAGAATGGGAGATAAATGGATATTATTAAGGTATCACCAGATCATGCATCAACTGTCTATGCAAAGGATTAGTGTTATGTTGTTTAGGAATTAGATTGAAAAAATATCTATATCTAGAACAATAACAATTCTACCTGTACTACTACAAATAGGATAATGATGACGAAAATTGTAAAAAAGAAGACTGATATTATCAATAATCATATTATTGAAGAACACAGAGATTGTAGAGGCATTTCGGCATGATGCATCAACCTGTTTATGCTCAACAGTACTACATTTGTATGTATGTTCAAGAACAATGATTACGGACACCAACAGATATATATACCAATATTAATACACTTTTACTACTTCTAAAACTGATAATGATCAGTAGTATGAGAATGCAACAGTATTATCATAACTTTTAATGCAGTGATAGTAGTTCTCTGTTTTAAATTTTCTTGAATATTTCAGCAATACAATACAAATGTGTCAATCACACACAGTAGACAATGTCATAAGACATGAACAAGATAAGAAATATAAGTTAACATCACCAATGATCCTAGAACACACAAACAAGCATAATGATGACAATAATGATATCAGTAAAATATTAATGGTAAAAATAACAATCATCATCATTATCATCATCATCATCATCATCATCATCATCGTCATCATCATCATCATCATCAGATGGGCAGGGCCCTCTGGTAGAGCAGTGGCAACACTGAAGAGGTTACCCTGGGTAAATAAGAACTTATTATTATTGTTATTATCATTATTACCATAGTGAAAACCACTACCAGCATTATCTTGTTATGCACAATATATATCACAGAAAAGGAATTGTGTGCCACTATTCCAGTATAGAGAAACATTACCAGTTATAAGCACATTGTATACTGTATCCCTGATTCATTACAGTATGAAACCACAGAATTCATAACAGTCCAACATGAAAACCACAACAATGAAACGGGGAAAACCCTACCGTGTCTACATGGATGACTTGGTTTCCTCCTGAGTTGTCGTGGTCAAGTCTGATCTTGGTGATGGCCGTAATTCCCTCTACTTTTATCTGTCATCAGAGATGGAGCACGACACACAGGAAAATTTTTACAAGTGTATCTCACATACAATAAGCACAGAGCAGCAGAATGGATGTTGCAAAACTTTTCAATGATGTACGGTGAATGTGATATAATAATGCTGCAAGAAATCATGAAAAAACAATTCAATCTACTAATCTCAAAATCAAGCAAAAAAAAAAAATCCCTTTTGGCATTATAATGAACAGTCAACAGACTGCTACTGGATACATTATTTGTACTGTATGTTGATATGTACTATCAGACTGAGTCTTTTGCCATTATCACTTGCTTTACAGGGCCACTGAGCAAGTAACAAATGATTGTGAAAAGCAGAAAACGACGGGACTGGTACATGTACACATTGTAGCTCTTTGTCCCGTATGCAGATCTAGGCAAGGAGACTAAAGTACCTTGCCCAGGGACTTAACTGTTGATGATGGGGACTTGAACTGGGGACCCAATGACTGAGTGCCTATGGTCTTTTCCACTGTGCTATTGCACAACCACTGGAAATACAGCCGTAGTCAAGAGATTCATTCGCACCATAACTACATTATTTAGTGGATGACATAAAAGCGCTTGTGAAGGTAAACATATCATGCATACAAATGTACATACAATTGTATATTTCACAATACCACAATCATTTGTTCCTGCTTTAGTAATACATGTAGTTGTTGTAATATAATAAAACCCCCAACCTTGCACTCTGTTTCCTGGCCCGGCTGGAAGCCATCCTCCGGTGCCAGATGATGCGGTCCCGACGAAGTCTTGCCATCATAGACAGTGAGATGGAGATTGGCGGTGAATGACGACGGTGAGCTCTCCGCCGTCTTGACAAACACTGCCCAGTCTCCCTCTGACATGAGAAAATGGAGGAATCACACAATTATTATTTTCATCATTTTTGTTATATATATATATACATTGTACATTGTATATATGTACATCTTGGAATTTTCCCCATGTTGGACTTCGAATGTTGTAATTATTAGAAGAAAGAGTCTCAAGTACGCCATGGATCCAATGATTACAAAAAATTTTATTACAAAATTTTCGGTCTACCTCAGACCTTTGTCAGTGCAAAGACAATGCAAAGACAATGTCTTTGCACTGACGAAGGTCTGAGGCAGACCGAAAATTTTGTAATAAAAGTTTTTGTAATCGTTGGATCCATGGCGTACTTGAGACTCTTTCTTCTAATAATTATATATATGTATATATATATATATGCACACACGTATACACAAAAGATTACTCAGAACTGTAAGAGAAGTATGATGTTTTGAATTAGTGTACAGCTGCAAATTGATATTGTGCTCCTTTTCTTGCCATATCTTATTCATGTAAAGTACAATCCTGTTTGGTGACCTAAAACTTGGTGTCATTGACACTGCAGATGCATGCCAATAAAATAATACTAATATCGCCCCGCCCCCACCAAGAAAAAAAAAATAAGTTGAGAATGATTGAAAGAAAGAAATTGAAAACAAAAACTTCTACTTGATCATTATAACTGCTGTTAGTCTGGAATCGGTATGCCTTTATACGCGTATCCGGGCAATTACCCCAAGAGGAGTTTGGGTTAGGGTTACATGTAGGATTAGGTTCAGGATTAGGATTAGAATTAGGGCCAGGGGAAGGGTCCGGGGTAATTGCCCACGGGGTAATTGCCCTAGACCCCTTTATACGACATGCAGATATCATTATGGTCTGTATGATCTTTCATATGACTTGGCAATATGCAAGACTTACTTGATTCAGGCTTCTGTTCATCCGCTGGTTCTTCAACTGCCTTTGTGGATCGCTTTCCTGTGACATAATTAGGTCAGAACAAACACATTACCAATGGCTGCTGTTCAAGATGTGACAGACTTGTCACTGATCAATTACTACAGCTGATACATTCTTCATCTTTTTTTTTTTGCACAACTGTTCATCCAATGCTATGCTACACTGTATCTAAACAAATTTTGAAACATTGCGTCAAAACTACAGACTATCTGAAAATATGTCGAAGTACTGTACATTGTAGGCATTCCATGCATGAGAAATATATTATGCAAAGAAAAACCTGCAATTAAGTTTTAGGCATCAAAATATCTCCAATTCAATTGGTTTGATTTTTTTTCTTTTTACAAAACATTGCAACATTTGAATATATCTTACAAAATAAATACTACATAATCTAGGGGATTGAACCAGTGAAATCATACACTATGTTTCAAGTGCAAAAATGTTCTGAATTCTCACACAGTTTTCATTAATGATGAAAAGTATAAAGACGGGTGAAATAAATATTGACTGTCCAGTATTCAGGCAAGATGCACTCACCGATGAGTTTGAGTTGTCTGTGTGTCTTCTTGTCACCCACGTGGTCATCAAGCCAGTTGTTGGCAGGGAAGAGGTACTCCTCCTCCGCATCCTCCGCCTCCTTCACAGTCACATTCTCCAAGTACACCCCGGCACCTGTTGCAAAAAGAGATTCACATTAATCCTGTATGTGCCCAAGGATTTTGAGTAACCTGCTGAAGATGAACTGAATTTGCTATTATACTCATTTCCCATAGGCACCTATCCGAGTTTAATAGTACAAAGCGTGTACATGCACTCAAGACTAGTCTTCAACTGTTTAACACTTATTGTGCTTTATTTGCAAATGGTAATGGGAGTGCTTTTTTCACTGATTGACACAGGCATCTGAAAACAAATTGCTATAGAATGGAGATGATCCCAATCCCCAATCCCTATCCTAATCCCCTAATCCCTATTGTGTCACCAAGGCTTTCCTGTTAGTGGGCTTGCCAATCAACATCTAGGTCAAGTTTGGATGCCTGGATTACTCACTGCCAATGAAAGAGCGCAACAAGATCAGCTATGTGCCTGACCACATAAATGGATAACTTACCTCTCTCTTTCAACCAACATTTAAGTTAATCACTCCAAATTTGACCTAGCCGTAGGTTAACAGGCCCACTCAGATGTAGCAGTGTGCCTCGGTCCAACAAGATGGCCATGGTGACATTATTAGGTAATGTCTATCCATTGAAAATTAATTTTCAGACATCACTGCCAATTGGAGAAGTAGGTACTCCAGCATGTGTGCCAGTGTCAATTGGCAAACAAAGCTCACTACGGCTTAAGTTGAATATTTGAGGGAATGGTGTAATATTGAAGTGCTCTTTCATTGAAAATAATCAGATCACTGACCCTCAGCCCATCAAGTAGTAGGGACATTTTGCAGTCAAGAATCATCTTAGCATTATCCTAGTACATACATGGAATTTTAATCAGTTATCCTACTACATGACATATGCTCACAGGGTACAACTCAAGCATACAAGAAATAAATGTATATCATAGGAGTACCAAAAGGGCAACCTAAAACATTTGATATGCCACTGAACTCGGCTACACCTCGGTATACTACTTTTGTTGCTGTCCAGCAAAAATGCAAAGAGTGCATTACTAGATTTCAGTAAACACATGTGTTGCACTCTGTCCTAGTCCCACACTACAGTATGTAAGGCAAAAGTGAGACAAGGAGAATTGCCCAGACTGAGTGATCCTTGTTCACTGGCGGACAGTTTGGGGGCGTCCC
Organism: Diadema antillarum; assembly: GCF_040938485.1. Lineage (NCBI taxonomy): Eukaryota > Metazoa > Echinodermata > Echinoidea > Diadematoida > Diadematidae > Diadema > Diadema antillarum. Next base: position 713,098 of record NW_027271363.1, on the reverse strand, counting down.
TGTCCTTTGGCAAGGAAAGAGTGCCAATGGATATGCAGATTGGAAAAGAAAAGTGTGGTACGAGTTTAAAAAGACGCACTCACCATATCCCTTGCTGTCATGTCCAATCTCCACCATGGTAAGTTCACCCAGGGACACCGCCTCCAACTTGAACGTGTCCAGCTGTGGAGAAATATATTAAACAGACATTCTAATATTTAACTGTTCTGTAATCTTTATCATCCGATTATCAGCAACAATGCCTGTGCACAATTTTTGTTCCCAACCATTTTCATTCCAATAGATGCAACTTCAACAGAACCTTGCTTTCACTGTTCACTGTGCGCTGCCGATAATATTTGAGGCTGGCTCACTGAACTGCTCTGGAAATGACTGCTAAATTGGAGGCTCAGGTTCAAATTCAGATTTGTAGACAAATATTGATTTATACAAGTCTGTGCAAGAAATAAAGGATGTTGAGTAAAGTGTGCACACATGATACAGTGTATATGAATGCATTCTCCCCTACTGCAATCTAGGGTACTGCCAACATGCAAATGTCTTCCAGCCAATCCTGTTTAAGATGCATTGTGCGATGGCTCGTTAGCAAAGTTGGTTTCATCTCACTTGCCAGACCAATGTGTGAACAGCGCTCCTACTGTGTATGTGACCAGGATGAATTTGCTTACAATCATGTGACTAACACACTGCAGTATCGCAGTGGTGACCAATGTGACTTCAATGGCTGCAGATTAGTTAAATTAAAAATCTGTATACTCTCTTTGTCATATTCAGATTCATACTGAGGAAAAGAGCAGTTACTGCGAATGAAATCAATGAATTGTATGGCATGTGGATGAACACGCACGCCAGACAAACACGGAATGGACAATGCAACTGCACTATCCTACAGTGGATCTGTGACAGGGCTCTACTGTGGTGCTTTGAGTATTGGTGGTACCCCAAAATGCCGAGTATTGAGGGAGCAAGAAGGAAGCCAAACCTGATTTCTGAGGAACTTGGTGTCGTTGCCCAGCGAGTGATAGAGGGCTCTCTTCCCCGAGTCACCATTCTCACCGTGGAGGACGACCCAGAGGGCCGCGTCCGTGTTCGCCGCCCATCGGTCACCCGTGCGCACCGACACGAAGTAGACTTGCACTGTGTGGGTGAGAAGAAACCCAAGATTGTACATTTTAAAACTCATCCTAAGCTAATGTACATTCAGCAAAGTACGTCGTAGGCTTTATGATGCACACATACAGTGTATAGTACAGCACTACTGCTAGAAGACACTATGCGACGTACAAGTACAACATCAATATATAAACATGAAAAATAACACATGATGTAAAGATTATGAACTGTACAATGTTTTAAAATTCACTGCACTGGCACGACGTATTCATTCTAAATACACTTTATTATGAAATGAGATTATTGCTTTTGATAATTTTGCAATACTCTCTGGGAAATACACTTTAAACATTCCACTTTGAAATAGGTTAAGGTATGAAAATGTATTTGATTTACTGAAACTTGTATAGCACGAACCACCTGTATGATTTTACACTCATTCTGCAAGCACACTGTATTCTGGTACTAATTACTTTTATGAAAGTTTTCAGTCCTGACAAGTTATCAGTCTCTGACAATTTCAGTAACAATCCTTGGTTTTGACTGGCTGAGAAGCTCTGGTCACTAACTGTTACTATGGTAATTGTCAGAGACTGACAACTTGTCAGGGCTGACAACTTCTACGAAACGGTGCCCAGGACAAAAACAAGACAGACAAAAGAAAGGTTAAGGAGCTGGAAGGAGAAAAATAGGGAAGAGGGAAGAGGGGCAGTTCCACCAACCTGGCAGTGGTTCCTCTCCTTCTCGCTTGACCGGTAGCTCCCGGTAGAGGTCCATGTCATCCAGACCCCTGCCCATCCAGCGGTCAAAGGTGAAGTCCAGCTGCTCCTTCGTGTGCTTGTCCTCCATCCGTACCTCCTGGAGATGCCAGCCTTCCCACGATGCACCGTCCTCGTAGCCGATCCTGATCTTGTACAGGTCGCCGATCAGCCCAACTTGAATCTTTTTGTATGACAATTGACAGCATACATTTAGACGGTGTTGCGCATCATTCAATCACTTTGTATTCAGTGGTCTACATATAATTGTAAATACTGGTGGATGACTGGTCATTATGCAATCCTGCAACCAGTGCAGCAAGGGTCAAAATTATCATATTACAAGCAGTGACAGGTAATATTATTCATATCCACGAGACTACTAAGTTTCTGCCCCATAGCAAGTGATGGTTCTGATCCCTCATAGCAGCGGGTATTGCATATTGAATCAAATTAATGAATCTTGCATCAAGTTGTTTTTATTGCCACTGATTGACAAAAAGCCTTTCATTGATGGACGTAAATAAACACTGATTATTCAGTGCTGTGAGCAATGGCCATGATTAAAATCATGAGCATACTATATGTACATAAGGGATTAGATGAGGAATCAACACCATCACTGGCTATTGGTCAGAAGCACAGAAGTCTAGTTGATATGATGACTGTCTAGCAATCAGGAGGTCCCGAGTTCAAATCCAGATTTTAAAAAAGAAACAGAAAAAGAGGCAAGAATCATTAATATGAACAAAAAATACATTAAAGATCGCTAAAGAAAAGATCATGTACATATTTCTACATACAACTCTACAAGTAGTTAGTTATGAGCATCAAAACAAAGACACTCACATCAAATTCCTCCGTCTTTCCCGGCTCAAAGCACCCTTCCTCTCTCCTGTCCTTGTTGAGAATGATTGGGTCAGATTTTCCGTCCTTCCCGTAGACAACCATCTCCACCAGGGCATTGTGGGAAGGCTTGGAGTCCTCGTGGGTCACCACGGTAACCTTCCACTCGCCCTCTGCAAATATAATTGGACAGAAACATAAAGGTGTGACATCCTTGAATAATTTGCATGTGTAAGATTAGTAACAGTGTATACACTAAAATCAGTATGCTTTTGAAGAAAAAAAAAAGTTCTAACAGATACAATGTAATTGGGCATATTCGGTGCATGAGGTACAAGTGTATGCTGCAAGCTCTATGCTTTCCAGTGATTTGTACTGTTTAAGAATTGAAAGGAATGAAAAGATCAATGTGATCTGGCATTGCAATGGAAGATATGTTTGAAATAAATTTGACCTTGCTATTAAATATCTCAAAATATTTCCAATTTCTTTTTACATGTGCTAAGTACTTGGATACTCAGGATCAAACTTTAGAGTGAACTCAGTAAATTTACTACATTGTACATATAGATGAAAACGATATGAAGTATTGATGTACACTTGTACAATGTAGGCCCTACATTTGTACTTACCAGTTTCACGTAGATCCGGCTCTGTGTTTGTGAAAGAAAAATGAAACAAAACAGAAACCAAGAAAAAAGTTATTGTCATGAGAAATACAGTAATAGAAATCCACATTTTAGCTCATGAGATAGTCAATTCAAACCAGATCACCTGTCTATAAGAGAGCATGGCAAGACAAGACCCAACACTGACCCTTCCAGCTGGTCGCACTGTAGGGTTCAAACACAGACTCCTCCTGTGTGTGAGGCACATAATCATTATTGTGCTACTCGTCAAACAAGCTTTTTACCCTTCTAGTGGAAAGTTTTGCGAGATTTGACTTTTTGCATTCAGCAGGGTTTAGATGATTTCATGGATGCTCGGGGTTTGAGCGAGCACTCAAACAGCTCATTGATGTCATGGCAGTTTACAAGTACAGTTGTAGGGCTTTGGCAGCACATACAGCATGTACATGTACATACAATACAGTCACCTGTATGCTATGATTAAAGCTGACTGGTCCACATTTACAATATGAACAACAATTTTGCACTTGTCTTTCTGTGCTGGTTTCATATCACACGAAATGTGCAAGAGTTTCCACACAGGAAAATTTCAGCCTTTACAGGAATCCCAAAATTGCCAATACACTACATGTACATGTATCTGCAACAGTATTCATGTGTGCCGTTATAAGCTTGGACATATACATGGTCAGGGTTCCCACAGAAATTTGAAAACAGAATTCCATGACTTTTCCATGACTTTTCCACGACTGAATTGCTGCTTTCCATGACTTCCTTTCTGTCACAGTTTCCAAAATCAGACACATTATGATGGCCTCCACCTCCCCTCACAGCCATCCGTTTCACCCACTATCTTACTCATAACATGTACAAATGTACGTCTATTATCATTAGTATATGTCCGGGGAGTTATGTAGAATTTGGGATGTCACAAAACTGGGAAAAATGGAGATCATGAACACCAATTATAGCAGCAGAGTATGATCACAGAGTATGAGAGTTGCGAGACACGACAAACTGGAAAGCTGCCATAGCCAAGAGGTAAATGCAATTCCATGACTTTTCCATGACTTTTCACAAATTTTCCAAATTCCCTGACTTGTCCCTGACTTTCCATGACCACAAATTTTTCCAGGATTTTCCAGGATTTTCCATGACTGTGGGAACCCTGATGGTGTGCATTTATGTCTTTTTCAATAATGTGGCTTACATACATGTACAATGTACGTCTATCACTGACAGAATATAACTGTCTACGAAAAATTAGTATTCACTAGGAACAGGTCACTTAAAGTCTGGACTGATGTCTCTCATCACTCACTGGTTTTGTCCTCCAGAGTCAGAGGGGTACTCTTGGCACTGTCCAGCAATGACCAGATCTTGACCACATAGTCCTTCTCTGGCTGCAGGTCAAAGAACTTTGCCTTGAGGATGTCGGCCTTCACTTCTTTGGTAGCCACTGGCTGATCGGCCGACTCACCTGTTTGGTCCTTGTCTGTGGAATCAGGTAAAGATATTACAAAACTATTATAAACAATGACAAAATCAATCAAACAGAGCTTTCCAAACTTTCTATGAATTATTGAGCAAGCAGAAAATTGAAATGTTATCTTTTTCATTAACACCTTGTCTTCAGATGTTTTTTTTTTCTGTCAAAAAACAAAAATTTAACAGAAAAACACACAGCACAGGAATGTTTCAAATTACTTCTTTTAGAACCCCATAGGCAAAAGAGAAATTAAAATATAACCTCAACACAGTTTAATTCAACATCATGAGCGTGTACAGTACATGTACATTTGTACATGTAGTTTCTTTCCCAGCCCCCCTCCCCCCCCCAAAAAAAAACAAACAAACAAACAGCAGAGCAGAAACAGTACATGCCCATGTACAGCATATGTAATTATATTCAAGTCCTGACCTTTGACCTCCTGGTCCTCTTCACCCTGCTTCAGCTGACATGTGATCCTGTAGCCAGTCACCTTGCTCTCTGGAGTCTCCCAGGTTGCTGTGATGGTCGTCGCCTCACACTCCAGCTTGGCCTCTACCACAGGGTTGGGGCCTGATGGGTCAAAGGTCAAAGGTCACATTTATGTGATTTCAATTTCCCTATCGTCAATTATTACACGTACATCTATTTCGTGATGGGAGGCTCTCTCACAAGATATATTGCACAAGTCTGTCATTTATTGACCATAAAATACAGTTTGCATTTTCTGATTTGTGTCTTTCTTTTCACATTTCTTCGTAATTTTTCCCTTTTTTAATGTCAGCTGTCAAGGAATGATGATGTTTTACATTCAATCCATATTACTGTACCGGTATTCACATGCACTGTGCCTGTAATCATCTCTTTCATGAGCAATGCCTCATAATGTATGTATTTGGGGGGGGGGGGTATCCCATGAAAAATACACCTCCCACACTACACAAACTAGGATGACTGAATGAAGTCATTTCCTTAAACTTTCAAACATGATGTAAGTCTATCAGACTTTGGTTTTCAAATAGCACAATAGCATGACTAATGTGTTATCAAACTTAGAGCAATAATAAATTTTCCTGAACTGCAATGTACAGTAGACACTAAAATAGCACCACATGCAGTTGTACGACATATTTATTGACACACCAAAAAGAGACAAGCAAATTCATTAAATACTTTGTGTGTGTGTGTTTGCAACATTTAAAATGTATGTATGTGATGAAAGAATTAAAATGGCCTTTAACTAAAACAAAATGCGATACCTTGATGAAAAAAAGGTTATCCTTATTCAAAACAATTGACAAAAATATGAATGAAATGTCACAACAGCAGACAACGTGTCAACAATTGTTGTTGTAAATAATTACCGTGTAGCGAACGAACCACCAAACACATACAAACAAACAACAATGATGCAGTGCAGATAAAAGAATGATAATACTAGTGATAGTAGTTCATACACATCAAACAGTTCTAAATATCAAATCATCAGTGGTAATGAAGTGACAAGAGGAGAGAATGCTTGCTAACATAGTATGGCAAATTGAAGAAGGTGAAACAGCTGAAAATGTTACAACAAAGTATTGAAGATATTTCAGATATCATAATGACATGAGGTAAACCTGGAAGATTTAGAGGAATAAAAAGTGGAAAAACAGACAGCACAGTCGGAAGATGCATTAGATATTCTGTACTAGAGTTGGTGGATCATAGAAAAATACAAGATGTTGAATGATCAAATTCTTGACTTCTATGAAGTGAGAGGGAATGGAAAATATGACGTCAATGAGTTTCAGCAAATCGTTTCCATGGAAACCATTGCAGAGAAGACTTGAGTTAAACAGACAAAGACGAGAAGTAACTGGCATCATGCATCTAAAATGAAAAACTAGGATCTGAAAAGATTATGAGAAATCACTGAAAAGATAATGAAAGAAATTGACCACCTGCAAAGTCAAAGGTATGAGAGAGAAAAAGAGATGGAGAGATGGTGAACAAGTGTTTGACAAAACACATGCATACTTAATATGATGTACAAAGTGTCTCTTCCTTTCAGGAGTCACCCCCTACGATATGATTTATTCCCATACAGTGTTACAGGTATACCCCCATTCCACAGAGATTCTTTCTCATCAGTTACTCAGCGGAAGGAAAGTTTGTTGCTTCTGACCACCCACCCAAGTGTATACAATGTAGGATCGCAGTCGGATGAATCCAACTTGATTGGTCGACTATCAGGTGAGTGTCAGACATGTCGCGCGCCATCCTCATCGGACGATCTTGCCTCATCGGATCACCGCCCGACATGTCTGACACTGACACACACCCGATAGTCAACCAACACAAGTCAGATTCATCGGACTGCCATCCGGTACACTTCAGTGGGTGGCCGGAAGCGATAAACTTACAAGTACAGATGTGTAGCTTCCGATGAGTGACCGATGAGAGAAAATCTCTGTGGAATAGGGGTATCACAGAAGCATAGACTTTACAGTAAGCATAGATACTGCCAAAAGCAGTAAGAAACGAGTTGTGCCGTTTTGAGCTACATTTGTACATTACTTCAACTCAATGTCAAGACTTAACTAGAAATGTCGCTATGGCGACTGGTATGCCTCCGCCATAATGCATGATTCTCCTAATAGGTCTATAGTACATGTGGACAATGTGTGATTACATTTTCACAAAATTGGCAAAATATTAAAATGACATGTTTGTCACAAATGTGTTGAATGCTCACCTTCCTTGACCTAGGTTTAATTGGATGAATAGGAGAGCATGTATTTGGGGATTTAAGAACTTTAACTTGACTTTGACCATTTCATAAGTTTATGCACTGAGTAATTTTCAAGGTATGGAGAAAAAGCGCAATTTCTGTATTGAACAGTAAATTGTTATCATTTTCATCTGGCCTTTGATTTATAAGAGAATCACTGTCAGGCAGAACATACATAAATTCAGCATGTTCTAAGTTTCAAGATAACTTGAGCCACTTCCGAGATATGGAGAAAGAATTAAGTTCAGCACTTTCACTTGATCTTTGACCTTTTGACCTTTGACCTTCTTGGCAAAAAAAAATCCCAGAGAATCTCTATTGGGTTATACATGCATACATCAAGTTAAAAAAAAAAGTCCTGCTGGCATTGCATAAACATAAGGAAAATAGTAAAATTTTGAAGTATTGCCCTTGACCTTTGACCCCTGACCTTTGACCCCATGAACCCTAAATTCCCTAGATAACCACTGCCAGTCAGTAGATGCATATATATACTATGTTCCATGAAGATACCTTGAACAATTTCCAAGATACAGAGAAAAAAGTGAAAATTTAACATTTTATTTGACCTTTTGACCTTTGACCTTTTGACCTCATGACCCCAAACTTTCACCAGAGAATCTTAATTGGGTAGTACATGTATACACTAAGTTTCCAGAAAATATCTTCAGGCATTGCATAGATATGGGGGAAATAGTAAAATTTTAAGCATTTGACCTTGACCTTTTGACCTTTGACCTTGAGCATGTGCACCCAAAAGTTGATAGGCACAACTTCACCCCCTAATACACATACATGCCAAGTTTCATTAGGATACCTCAAAAGGTTTTGGTAGTTACCCTGTCCACAAAATTCATTACGGACGGACGGAAGGACGGACGGACGGACGGAAGGACGGACGGACGGACGGACGGACGGAAAGACGGACGGACGGACGGACGGACGGACGGACAACCCGAAAACATAATGCATTTTATGCCTCATTTATGCCTCCACCACTTTGTGGCGGAGGCATAAAAAACTACAGACGAACAGCATGCATTTTACCCATAAAAAAGTTACATTTCAACAGATTTGAACAGTTGTCATAAAAGGTTTGTGAGTGCATCATTAAAGTAAATCCTAGAGTGGCACTTTTGCTTTTGTTCTTGTTTCATCTTTTCTGTAAAACTTGTGGGGTAATAATAGCAATGTACTTTTCGTTGGAATATGCAAATTGGAGTTCTATGAAATTTTCAATTACAGTGTATTTTGTTCCAACACAAAGTCAACCTTCACTGAGAAAACATCCCCTCTACCACAATATACAGCAAGCACACCAGACTGAATGATCTATTCTACTGTACTCGCATTGTAATTTGCAGGAAAGGCATACCATGGAAAATGAAACATAGTCACCAATGTAGCCAAAGATACACATGTGTGTCCATTTCCAGTGCATCTACATGTACAACTAAATGCAGGAACGACAATCACATGCTCACTTTGAGTCTGTCTACAGGTTGTATCAGAAACATGAACTTTCACATAAAATTTCACTTAAAACACAATACGCATAATAATGAGGGGGAATGTTTGCATAACATTGCATTACAGTATTTTTTCTGCATATTGTTTTACATTTTTTCTGAGTCTTTTTTTTTTTTTTTTGGGGGGGGGGAGGGGTCAAGTGTATGCAACTTACATGTACATGTACATACAATGTACAACTGTACCTGTAGCAATATTCCAAATTCATCAATCACATTGGGAGCACATAGTTACATGAATGAGTTTGGTTATCATTTTTTCGAGTTAGAAGTCCACCCGTGTTGGGTTCCAATATTAGAAATGCACTGGAAATGAACACACAGAAAGAATGCATGGAATCTCTGACACACACACAAGGCTAATGATGCAATACGACAGACTGATGACTTCAAAATGGAGAGATCAGGCAGAGAACGACAGGCTTCAATAACTCTGCATGCAACCCGATGCACAACTCACTCTCCGGTTCCTCTGTTTCCGCCTCCACACTGGCCGCTTCACTCTCCAGCTGACCGTTCAGGGTGACCACTGTCACGGTGTAGCCGGTCTTTGGCCGCAGGCCCGAGATGGTCAGACTGGTCCTGTCCCCGTCGACGATCCTGATCTCCTCCTCGTCCTCGATATCTGAGCCCTGACCTTTCTCATCTGCTGTGGATTTGTCTGCGTCGGCGTTAGACTGATCCTTCGAATCCGTTTCTGCCTTTGCTTCTGTGTCATCTTCATTCTCCTTGCCAGAGTCTTTATTCCCATCATCCGCCCCACTCTTTTCATCTTCTCCTGCCGCGTCACCTGACTCTTTCTGCTGATCACCTGACTTGTTCTCATTCTCGTGCGAAGAGGCATCCGGGCCTTCGCCCTCTTTCCCCTCCTCCTTGGAAGCATTCTCTGGTTTGTCATCTTTCTCCTTCTCATCCTCCTTGTCAGGTGACTTGTCATCTGACTTCTCGGCTTGATCATGTGACTGATCAGCTGCCTCCCCCTGGTCAGGTGCTTTGTCATCTGGCTTGTCCTTCTCGAGGTCATCCGACTTCTCAGCTTGGTCAGGTGACTTCTCGGCTTGATCAGGTGACTGATCAGATGATTTGTCATCCGACTTGTCCTTCTCAGGGTCATCCGTCTTCTCAGTCTGATCACTCTCCGCATTATTTCCACTCTCGGGCGATTCGTCCTTGTTACCTCCCTCTTCAGCTTTGTTGTCAGCCTGCTGGTCATGTGACTTGTCAGCCTGGTCACCTGATGCATCACCCTTTGAATCACCTGACTCCTTCCCCTCGCCGCTCTTCTCACCTGCCTCAGTCTTCTTCCCTTCTTCCTCTCCCTCCGTCAGGTCGCTCTCCCCCGTTTCGTTCTCTGGGTTTGAATCACCAGACTGGTCTTGTGACTTGTCAGCTGACTTCCCTCCTGGGTCAGGTGATGCCTCGTCGGTATGCGGCTTGTTTGGTCTACACATCACCTTGTAGCCGGTTACGGCGCCCTCGGGCTTGGTCCATGTGATGGTGAGGGACTCGGCAGTCGCTGCTGCGCTAAGGTCGATGACCGGCTTGGGGCCTGAAACATGGAGAGATGTCAAACAAAGCAATCACAATGTAAACTGCAAAGTGTATGAAGGAAAAGTGACAATATTTGCTTTTTTTGTATTAAGTACACATTAGGGGGATTCACACGTACACCAATTAGCGGGATACAAATCTCAAGATTTGCATCGCGATCGCAATCTCAAGATTTTTGCACGCGTCGACACAAAAACCCGAAAATTAGCGCGATCAGCAGCGCGACGTTAAACCCAAGAAATCTTGCTCTTACACTGTACTTCTGAATAAGCGTGCTAATTTGCCCTGCCGGAACGTGTGCACGATCGGGTTTAGAGTTTTTATATCCCATCATTCAATGCGCATATCACAACAGAGAGGCCTCTGCGAAGAGGTCCTTTACCTCTTGGCGCACCACAACAGCGCGGGAACCACATCACTTATGACGCTCAAAAAAACAATGGGCAAAGAGAAGCGCGCTGTGTGACCCAGTTTGCAGGTTTGGCTGTTATCTCGATCGGCAATTAGCGGGTCATTTCCCTGTACGTGTGAACGGTTGCAAAAAAACTTGAGATTCCGAGTGCGATCACTAACCCACTAATTTGGAGCATCTGAAGGGTTGCAAAAAATCTCGAGATTTGGAGCGCGATCGTCATCCTGCTATTTTGTACGTGTGAATGCGGCTATTGCAACAGGTACAAATTGTACAGAAGACACATCAAAATTACCACAGACGCTATGCAAATATGTAGTAGGTTAATATACATGTATGCCACAAGAAAGTGCCAAGCTCGTAAAATTGCTTACATTATATTCTCATGCATTCACACCATTTTATAATGCTGCCTATACAGTATCTAAAAAAAAAGTAATGAGTTAGAAGTCAGGAAGCAGCCTTAGATCACATATTGTTGGACCTACGTATCTTGTACATACAATGTACTCCACAGTGTCTTGAAAGCACAGATAGCAAAATCCTTCTGAGGTAAGGGATTTCCTTCCTTTTTTTCAGCAGGGGTCTTTATTTGTTTTTTACCCAATAACTGAGAAGTAATTTCCACCATAAGTTTATGATCGAGAGAAAGACAAAGCCACACTACAGTAAAATAGATTTCAACCTCCATGTCAACTTTTCTAACCAGTTTAGAACCATAAAGACAGCCAAAAGTTTGGACATGTCTGTGAAACTTGTCTACATTTCATCTTTGGTACTGCTTACACTCCAACGTTGTGGTCCGTTCCTGAACGGTGACCCCTTCACTCTCGCTCGGCCCATTCAGAGTCACAACGGTGGCCTTGTACTCCACGTCCAACTCGAGCCCGGAGAAAGTGACACCAGTCGTGTCGGCATCAACCACTCTCTCCTCCCCGTTGTCGGCCTCCTCTGGTGGGGATTCCCCCTCTGGTGGGGATTCCCCCTCTGGTGGGGATTCCCCCTCTGGTGGGGATACCCCTTCTGGTGGGGACGCCCCTTCTTGGGATTTCCCCTCCTGGGAGGTCCCCTCTGGGGATCCCTCCTCCGGGGATTTCTCCTCCGAGGGTTCCCCCTCCGCCACCACCACCTTGGACAGCTTGATGCGGTAGCCGGTCCTCGGTCCGTCGGGGTGCTGCCATGACAGCTGCACGGCATCATGGGAAGGCACCATCTTAAGATCCTCGGCTGGATTAGGCACTGCATTGTTAGTATATATCGGCAGGTTATAAAGAGCTGACTATTCATGAATATTCATGACAGGACTTGAAATACATGTACTATGTTAATGTACTATTCATTAGCTACCGTACCACATACAGATGTACTTACTCTTGGATTAGCTTCAATACAAACTGATCATACACATGTAGCACAATATTAAAGTTGTTTCATTGTAGTTGTACAATATAGATGTACAATGTACCTGTCATGATAAAATAAAAAACAAACAAACAAACAAAAACGAGGGACAAACTTTATGAACATAAATATAATCCATGTAACTTGTGCTGAAAAGTGCTACATCTTGCCTAAAATGAAAGATGAACAGCAAACAAATCACATCAGACAACTCCAGGCATTCCGTCACAGGTAGTCACCAGTATGGTAGAACAGAATATAACATGGCTTGATCATTCAGAGAAAGAAACATCCATAAGTGCATTATACATGTGTACAACTTATATGTATGCAAATAACAAGAAAGACTACAGAGTGTACATGTACATGCAGATGATAGAATCCTGTAGCCACTGTACACGTGTTGGTCTTCTTGTGTGATCCAAGACAAAACTACAACATGTAGAAGGGAAACTGAAAATCACAAAAGATGCAATGATGAGATGAAATGTCACATTGAACATGCGTGATGTAACCATTCATGCCAGCCTGTATGAAAAGTTATTAAAAAAAGGAGAAGAAAATCAAAATTAATGAAAACAGGCAATGAAGATATGTTTCCGATCTCTGCAAATCTGAAGTAAGTCATTAACATGTCACAATGCTAAAGGGCATGCACTGACAAATACAACACAAAACATACAGAGAATATTCTGCCATATATTCAGCATGGATGCAACAGACCATCAAGAAATTTGACACAGGATATTGTCCAGTCTTTGAACCTTGATTCAAATCTTTGAGAAGAATAACTCCCATTAATTCCTTTGGTTACAGTAATTAATTCTGGCTTCTGTACAAAAAAATGATAATAATAATTAAAATAAATGAGTAAAACGAGATGTTGCCTCAATTGACTGTCTCTATAAAAGAATAAAAGTGTTCCCCTGAACCTTTTAGAGGGTAAAAGGCTTGTAGTGCACGAGTAACACCATAGTAGACGAGGTAAATGATTATGAGATAAATTTGTCACTGGGATCTTATTTCACTGTAGTAAAATACAACAGGCCCAGCTGTAAAAAGCAAAACAAAACAAAAAGGGTAAACAAATGTCAAGCATTGAAGTTACAGTACTGTACATGAAGTGATGAGCATGGACATTTTGTATCCATTGACACACAACAATCGTCACAATTCTATTCATGTTAGACATAATTTTTGGATACTAATCTTTGAATGAATACATACACAAGTACTGACAATATGAATACACAAACATGGAGAGAAATGTATAATATACCACAAGTAATTATTTTTCTGTGTACAAGTCATATTAATGGAAACATTCAATGGCTATTAATACAACCAAATGGGCATGGATGTGCTACACATTCACTCTAAAACTGTGCATCAAACACTGACGATAACATTGTAGTATCCAATTTGTGATGACTGCTCAACAATGCAGTCACTTTCAGAGAACAAAATACAAATGTACATGCTACTGATAGAAGCATAAACAAACAACAAATAAATATAAAAAACAAGTAGTAGATTGATACATGAATGTTTAAGTGAAAGCAAGATATTTCCAGGATTTCCAAAACAAAGATAGTGTACTTGATGAAGACATACCATTACATGTGTACATCTTTCATGATACAATCATGGTTAGCATTTGAACGACACACAAAAATCATAAGTGAGGTGGCGGCAATTTGAAGATATATATCAACGCTAAAAATAATGGATTTCAATTGTAGAGACCATACTTGGAATATATATGAGAAAACTGTTTGAATCTGTGATGTTTACACATTGCATACAGGGCTCACCAGTAGCAGTAGTATGGTGGCCCAGTGGCCCTGTGGCCCGGAGCTTCTAAAATACATGGTATGATGTTGAGCCTCCAAATTTCGAAAAGGGCTAGATCTTTTGGTGGCCTGATTGGGCGACTAAAATTGCAAATGTACCGTTACGTTTGTTTTTGTTTTGGGCCACCAAAATTTAAGATTTTAAGATATCTGTGTCCCAAATGGGGCAGCAGAGAGGGAAAAAAGAATAGTATCAAGCCCCATGCATACACAGTGTGCGAAGCATATTGTATACATGAGGAGCAGCGTCAATATGAGTCTTAATTGTGCACTGAACATCGTGTAAGAGAGGTCATGGCACATTCAAGCAATATGTGTGCACAACACGATAGTACATAGTATAAATGCTTTGGTATTCAGCAAACCAATGTGTACTGCACACCTCACACCAGTCTCTTCAAAAACTGTATTGAGTGCAAAAATTATTCATCAATATATATCTTTCAAAACAAACATATTTGGAAAAAGATCTTAAAAAAAAGAAAAAGGGAATGAGAACAACACTATACACATATGTATGTACAGACTAATGATGCCAGTGATGTTGGTTATATGAACACAAAATCTACAAATGAGTTGTTAATTTCAGAGAGCAAAAAACATCATTGCTATCACACTTTGGATGAGAGTGGTGTCAAAACATAAAGACTACAGGAACAGCATCCGTGCATGTTATGTAATGATGCCCAACCTGTCTTCTTCTTTTTGGTCCTGAACTTTTTGTAGTTCTTTTGGATAGTCCTAGCCGCCTGGTCCTTCTTCGCCAAGCGATGGCGGTATTTGACCTGGATCTTTGTCGCAGCTTTGTCCCTGTCCATGGTCTGCTTCGGGGGAGCTTGGGAAGGGTATGGACACAAAAATTGACTTGTCTCTCCCAGACATAGAAAGGCCTGAATCTACAGCTTGCACTTTAGAATTGCTCCACTACAAAATACAATTAGTGAAAAAGTGAGCAAAGAAAAGGGGATTCCATTGGGATTCAAACCTATAAAGACCTCTGGATTGCCGCTGGACGGGTGCTCCACTGACTGGGCTACAGGAAGCCCTAGTACAGTGCTTGTCTAACAAACCTTTAATTCTCGATGCTCATACGTACTAAAGTGTCTACTGCAAAAACTATCATAATGTGTCTGAGCTTTAAGTGAGAGTCATTATTTCTCTTGTTTTTTTTTAAGTGATTCTTATTCATGACTGTGGTATGTACACATTAATTAGATGTTGATACTTAGTGTAAGTTTATGCAGTAAGTACAATATTTTACACTGTATATCACAGCCAATTGAAAGACTTAATTGTATAAGACACAGCAGAGTTTAAGGGTATGAAAACTTGTGGTGACAAGAACACCATCTGAGTATATTTCATGACATACTGTACATAATGCTAAAAGTATTTATTGTTTACCCTGGTACTTGAAAAACAGCTCCCGGTTATACAATGCACATACTACAAATGCATAAGTTGAGTGTATGCAACATTTACGTTGCTTTCTCTATTAGTAAGGTTATGGGATGTAGTCCTCATTTTACCCTTCATTAATAGTGAGATACATTGTATGAGGATTTCTAGGCAAGACTGGAAACTTACATGTTTGGGCATCAACTGTAGAGGGCGCACTCCTCTCTGGACCAGCCAGCGTGAAAATGGTGACCTCGTAGAGACGACCCGCTTTCAGACCGGTCACCTCCAGGCTGGTCTCATCCGGGCCAATCTCCTTGAACTGGTCTTGGTCTTGGTCCTGGTCCTGGTCCTCCTCATCCTTCTTTTTCTTCTTCTTCTTGGACTTCTCGCCAGACTTGTCCTTGGAGTCCTTGCGGGACTTGGTCTTCTTGGATTTAGAATTATCGCCGCCATCTTCCTCCTTCTTAGAGTCGTCTTCCGGTGATTTCTCCTTCTCATCTGTGGGGAGAAAGATAGGTATGGGTAATTTCTGTGTCACAACAAGCAGGCTTTGCAGCTGGTATATCACCATGGAAACCAAAGCTACTGTGACATGATACAGAATGATTAAACTCTCTTGTCTGTCTGTTGGGACTCACAGATTTCATGTACAGGAATGTATCTGTGACTTTTGAAAATCATTAGCCCTTTATGTGCTCAGACATTTACAATGTGGCTTCAATTGCTGCAACTTTTTGTCAGCTAGCATTCAGTAATCCCTCCAAACTGGACCTACATGTACAGTTGTACAAATTGTACATTGTACGTGTACACCTTGTACACTTGTACTTCCTGAGTTGTGAAGTTGTAAAACAAGCAGAGTAAGAGGTTAGTCTAAAAAAAACAAAACATGTTCATCACATGAAATGATGCAAACAATGAAAGCCATATTAATGCATTCCTACTTGACACATACATGTACATTATGTATTCCGAATTTTGATCAATCAAAATGTACCAATATTTACATGCCAGGTACTCTATATCTTAAGTTTAATGTTTCATGCATTCATATTTTCACATACATGTATAAATGTACTCTGTATATACAAGGTTGTACTCTCAAGTTTACTAAATACCTAACAGTAAATTATTGCCTCACTTTCTGTGATTCCATACTTTGTCTGCATTCGGTACATAAAATGCTAGTGTTCTATGTTTCCCCCACACACAGGCATGTACTTTTCACAATAGCTACAGACTACATGTACAGTTGTACACTGTATACACTGAAGGCACACTCAGTCTATTTTGGTCACTTTGTAGGCTCAATACAAAGTACAGTAGAACTGATCTGTAAAAGAGTTGACATTACAACTTTTAACACTGATGGTTACTACAAAGTGTAAGTACTACTGATGCAAGATATAATTTAAGTATGTGTACGTATGTAAACTTGGAGGACAAAGCTACACGGCTGTACATTGCAGTACATATACAGTAGATGGTGGGGGGGGGGGGGGGTAAAAATGCAAGAAACAGCTGACTCTCACAATAATGGATACATGTATATATTTTTCATGTACCTGCCAAAAACAAAGATCTGGAACAAGTTGTATGCGAAATAGTCGCTATTTCTACAAGACGATATGGTTCAAGAGAAGTGTAAATCAGACACAAGATTGTATAATAATATGTACTTCATGCTTATGACACATACTGAACATACTACAAATAATGGCCAAATTTATACCAAGGATGCACTGTAGAGAATAAATATGATGAAGCTATCGAACAGAAATCAAAACAAAATGGAGGAGGGCCACAGGCAGAAAAATGACAGGCACTATGACACATATCATTGATTAATGGTACAGTACCCATCACACTGCATTGTGTACATTAGTTGTGATACAATGTACAGAAGTACATGTACACTAGCACTTTGTCTAGACTTTTAAATGCAATATACAAGTTTTGTACCAACAACTAATTGTCCTTCGCTTTCTACGAAATAAACATGGGCCTATTAAATATGAGAAGTATCGTCTGTAAAATGCAAATTTATGATCATCACATTTTATGATTTTCATTACAAGTTTGTAGGTGTGTACACCTACGTTTGTACATTGCTCGGTCTGAAATTTGAAGGAATATTAATTTCGCTTGATAACGTGTGCATGTGACAAACACAGGTCTTCACGACGTCATTTGCCTTTCTGGGTAGACACTTAAACAATCTCACTTCACTCCAAGTTAGTTCTTCTCAAGCGCTCTATTGACTCACACTGCATTCTTTCAATGTAAAGTGTAAGCTACATGTAAGCACCATGTAAGCACATCTCCTACACATCCTGAAATCTGGTCTTCATTAAAAAAAATGAATAATAACAATTATAAAGAAATAACGAATAAATAAATAAATAAATAATAATAATAATAATACAATATGCACATATATTTTCAGACTTAGGCAAGTACTGTGTCTTTTAGATAGCATTACATAAGTTGTACACATTTAAATGACATATGACTTCTTGAAACTCAAATTTATGCACTTCAAACATGGCGGGGGGGGGGGGGCAGTAGACAAACAAGATAGTAAATGGTGAGACACACATGCACAATATATTATTACAAAATGGGAAATTATGAAATGATTGGGAACTCGAAACAACTGCAATACAAATATATTTGACAGAACACTAAGAATTGCACTGTGAAACAAATATTTCACTCACTCAATTGAGCGCCAAAAAGGATTCTATTCACTCATGAGAAAATAAATTGTTTACCGGTGAATTATATGTGACTATAAAGTATGTACTTGTATAAGATACAGTATCTTCAACATCACTGCCACTTCACTCATGGCTTCCTGAGTTTGCACTTACCTGTACACTGTATGTGGGCAAAATACAATGTTGGATATTTTTCTGCAATATCTGATTTTCATGCTAGGTAGTAGAAAAAAACCACAACTCAAATTGGACACATTTTTCATTCATGAGTTTCTATTTGCACTTACTTGTATGTTGGACAAATACAAAGTTGGATATTTTCTCAAATTTCTTACATGTACATATATGTATGTACAAGTACATCAACATGAAACAAACAAAACAACAACAATCAAGTTGGAAACATTCAGACACAGAAACTGCAAAAGTGAAATGTGATTTTGGAAGGCACTGACAGTATATGTATACGCCAAAAGCTGCTGCTGCAATTACTGTAGTTGACCTTCTAGTAGTTTTCACTCCAGGCAGCGTTGTACTGGGAGGATTATTTACATTGTACTTTTAATACTTGATTGAGCAAACTCTTGACATGTCTAAATAATGTAAAGATGTCTGGGTTGCAAACACAACAAAGTGGAAGGAAACTTTGGGTATTAGATGGGCACAACAAACAAAAGAAAACAAGCTCTAGATGTGTATTCACAAAACAAGAAAGGTATAAACCCGTATACTTGATATTGAGAGACCAACTGTAGCTATAAGTCTAATGTCTCTATGCAATATTTTGTTTTAAGGTAACAGTAGCAGGCACAGGACAAGGTAAACAATCAAACAATCGACGTATTACTCATGTAAAATTCACCTAAGTATGCTAATACAGTACTCAAATTTTGATGCAGGAAATGTTAGCAAAACACACTGTCAGAGAAGTGACACTACCAAACCAGCACTCTGTGTTCTACACACTATACCTTTCTTCTTCTTCTTTTTAAACTTCTTAAACTGCTTCTGTATCGCGAGGGCAGCCTTCTCCGTCTCGGGATCCTCCAGGTCGATATCGATCTCTTCTGATCGTGTTGCCATGGAAATATTGTACATATTCAACAATTTTGAAGTGGGGTATACAAGTACCAACAGGAACCCTACATGTTACCTTGTTACATTGAACAATGTCCTGCAACACTTGCACAACATGATCATTTCATAAAAGCATGCTACAAAAATCAAGTCTGCATTTACATAATGTCAAGTCAGTGTATACTGGATATTTTAAAAGTGAACAAAAAAAGCTTCAACTTTGGCAATGTTTGACTAGCAGATGTTTTTGGTCCATATACATGTATATCATAATTCAGATTGAAAGCTCACCTCAGTTTGGGCTAAAGTTTGCCTATGCAACTGTTACTTCTGCAGAATAAGCGTTCTTGTACGTACAATGCACCTTTACTTCAATTATACAAATACAACCTGTCAGCATGTATCATATCATAAAGCCATTTATATGAAATAAATTGAAATAAAGATATCTACAATGTACTTGTAAGTATAACAGTACAAGGTATGCATTCAATCTTGTTTGAAACTGACAATGATTGAATGCACAGTCACATAATCTTAGGTGCAAACAGCCTTGGGGGATGATATTTGTTAAAAACTACCAGCATGTAACCTTCACATTGTATTCATGTCAAACTCAATGGCTGTGGATATGCTTTTGTTTTAAAAGTTACATTGAATTCTTTCCCGGAACTAAAAAATAAGACAGAAGTACACTGAAATGAATTCATCCTGTTCTACTGAATAAAGAAAAGAAAAATATCTACATCTTCTCACCTTCTTCCTCTTTCTTCTCATCTTTCTTTTCTCCTTCTTCCTTCTCGGCATCTTTCTTCTCTTCCTCCTCCTTTCCATCCTTCTCTTCGCTGCTCCCTTCCTTGGTCTTCCACTCCACCCTGTAGCCAGTCAGCTCTCCCTCAGCGGGCCGGGACCAGCAAACCTGCAGCTTGGTGGAACCGACGTCCTCCACCTTTGGTTCCACAACAGGGTGGGGCTCTGTGGGTGAACGTGTAATGTAAACAATTGTCTTTTGTCATCACAATGATAGGAAAATAGATGGTTTTTGCTTTAACCCATTGAGGATGAGTCCGGAAAATACTCGGGCAGGTGTCTATGGCAAAATGTGTGTTGTAGCAAAATCAGCCCATCCTGAATGGGTTAATCCCATTAAAAGTGCAAGTGCATGTTCAATCTGTATCATCACAGACTGATGGTAAATGAAGGAGCAAGCCAGCAGACAAAAATAACACTAGCAACATCTTTATTCATGTAAATTGTTTAAAAGTTACTAAATCAATTTCAAGCTTTCATGAGTGGTCATTTTTTAATTAAAAGTACAGTGACAGAACAATTACAGTTTTCAACACAGTTGATCATGTGATCTGAAATTGCAGAAAATTGATTTGACAAAAAAAAAAATGGCATACAGAGAGTAAATCAAATCAAATCAAGCAATGTGGAAGCAAATGTGGACTGACGTAGAATGCACAGCACATGATGGATAACATATCTGGCAGACCTAGGATGAGCCTTTGGCTCAGGTGGGCTAGAAACAAACTAATGACCCCTCCCCCCAAAAAAAAACACAAAACAAACAAAAACAAAAACAAAGCAAAATAAAAAAAAAACCCTCACTGGTATATTTGCTGACTGTGACAGCCTTGGACTCCACGTCCCCATTGATGGCGTAGATCTGAATCTCATGCTCTCTGCCTGCCACCAGGTCACTCAGCTCACACTTGGTCTCCTCCCCTCCTTCCAACTTGACCTCTGACCTCTCCCCGTCACCCTTGGGCAAGCAGACGACCTTGTAGCCGGTGACCTCACCGTCCGGCTTGTCCCAGGTCAGCTGGATGGCGTCCAGGGTAGATTCGGCTGAGGGATTTTTGACCTGACTGCTTTCGGAATCTAGAAGAAGAGATGAGATAATGGTTGGACTTTAAAGATTTAAATAATCATATATTACAAACTACAAAATTGTGCATTACAATTGTACATACATGTACAATGTGCACCTGTACTGCATCATGATGATAATGTGACAATTTATATAACATGTATTACAATACATATTTGTATTGCTGGTATTATACATCATTAAATGATGTATTTCAAATACAAGTGTATCATGTATCATATACTACACACATCTCTCAAATGAAGTACAATTATAATAGATCATAATTTTAGAAAATAAAAACACATTGGAAATCGCAAAGAGTTGTAAGTGTAATTTATGATTTAACTGTAAATGGTGTTAAGGTGATATTAACACAGACCAGTATGAACATTATACAAAATCTTTAATATCATGTCAGTTTATTGCAGTACAAGATGTATACCACCATTGTCGGACTACAGCAGAACACTGGTACATACAGTGTATCATATCACAGCTCTTTTCCCTCCAGTACCTGGTCACCACATAAATTGTCCCCTATACTGGGGACTCAACATAATGTACATTGTAGTTTGAACAACTCTTAAGGGCAGATGCCTTGAATTTCCTTCAAATAATGTGAAGAAAGATACAAATTATAATTATTTTGTTATCCTGGCAACTAGCCCTCGAAGAATTATGACATTAGCCACCCAGCTAGTTGGGCAACATCTGAAAGTTAGAAATGTTAGTCAAAGTGCAGCCTACTTTGTAATACATACTTAAATACGTGTGAACTCACAAACCAAACCCTAAGGAAGTCCGGCTTAGTTGAAAGATCAATCAAAATCATAAACATCCATCACACATTAGAATCAAGTTATCAGACACAACCTTTCTTGACAGTTGTACAATACAAAAAACATGTGCTGAAAAAGAGAATAACAGCAAACAACATATCTCGGTGTCTCTTCTTGTTCTAATACCCATAAAGCAATGTGCAAGAAACATGAAAAGAATACAGATTCTCATCTCCCTTCTAGTGATCGTTCATTCATTCAGACTATATGTGACCATGCACCACAAAACCAACAAAAAGTCACACCCCTTGATTTTAAATGGGGACTCAAAAAACGTGAAACGGGTCAAAAGAATCAATGTTAAGTTTGTCATACAATTGTATTTTCTGGAAGGGCTACCCAGGCCTTCTTCTACATTATTCTTAAGTTTGGGATCATAAAATGAATGGGAAAGTGCATTTTCAGCAGTATTTCTACAACCCTTTTTTGTAGAGTAGGAAGATCAGGTATGTCTTAGAGGCCCCTTTTCATTTCTTGATAATCGTTTGCACACTCTTCACTTTTAAGTCTGATAACTTTTGAAGGGATAACGCTACTGCCTTGAACGTTGGCATTAATCATGGACAGAATGTGTTAATAGAGCATGCTCAATTTCAACTTAAAAATTGATAATTCCTTCATTGTTGTTGCTCCAGTGGTTTACATCCTGTTTTTTTTTTGTTGTCCCATTCATCGCACAGCTAGCATGGTTTGGTAAAGATTAAGCGCTTGAATAGACAGATAGACCCTGTACTTGAGCCTCTTTTCTCGGTTCATACTTTTCCAGAGCGTGTGCTCTCTTTCCAATATTTAAATAGGTTAGGGGAGTCCATTTCAATTGAGCTATACAGGGTGGCCCAAAAAGAACGGAACGCCTAAGACCTTCAATTTCAGCACTATCATTGCAAATATGTCATTATGTTGCATACTATTAGAAAGGCCATTCTTTTTCCAAAAGAATGACACCAAGCTCTTTAATTTCAGTTACTGCGTTACGATTTTAGGCCCATTTTTGTCAACCCTTGCAATTTTCAAAATGTGATCATTTTACACTCTCAGAGATACAGAAACCAGTGAGAATTCGGCTTACCGTAGAACCAGTAGCGTTCGCAATGTGCGGAATGTGGGGCGGACAGTGTTATTGTCGTCGGGTCGTCTCATCCACAATGGTAACGGACAATGACAGCCACATTCCACACATTGTGAACGTTACTGCTTCTATGGCAAGCCGAATTCTCGCTGATTTCGGTGTCTCTGAGAGTGCAAAATGATCACATTTTGAAAATTGCAAGGGTTGACAAAAATGGTCCCAGAATCGTAACGCATGAACTGAAATTAAAGAGCTTGGTGTCATTCTCTTGGAAAAAGAATGGCCTTTCCAACAGTATGCAAAATAATGACACTTTTGCAACGATATTGCTGAAATTAAAGATCTTAGGCGTTCCGTTCTTTCTGGGCCACCCTGTATATATCATTGTAAAGCTTAGAGTCTGTTTTTTCAGAATCTGCCCTTAACTAAAAATCCATATCTGGCGACTTTTTGTTGGTTTTGTGATGCAGGGTCACATATGTACAAGTACAGTAGCTGTATTTCATCGTGTCGTTCCTCACAGCACAGTGCAACACCACACCCATACAACCTGTGTTCAAACACTCATTGGTTCAGGAGACGTTTGATGCATTTATAGTCAACTTTTCTGGCAAGAAACATGGCTTTGACACCATGTTCTGTGGTTTACAATTTGCTATGAACGGTAGTCCTAATCTCAAACATGGTTTTCAGACACTGTTTTATAATGCACTGTGGAGGTACACTGTACAATTCAAGTTTATACCATGCTTCACTAGAAAAAAAGCTTTTGAAAGTCTTATACTGAATGCGACCGCTGCCTTAACCCTATTCTAACTGGGGGGGGGGGTCAAATTGACCCCCCCTCGACATTTCGCGCCACGATTCCGCAACGCGCAAAGATTTTGCCGCATCGTTTCATGACTTTTTTCATTGAAGTCTCTTGCATATTTTGAGACCAAATTTGCGAAGTCCGGGTACACCGTTCTGAAGTTACGCAATGTTTTGCATATGCATGTCAACCCGAAAACAGCTCAAATTCATGATTTTGTGGGCAAATCCAATGCAAATTGTGTTTTTTTGTTTAATTGATATAAATTAGATTATTTCAACTTTTGAACATCAAAATTAATCAATTCTAATGTAGATAAGCTTGAAATAGTGCCTGCAACGAATTTTGGCCAAAAAACAATAGAAAATAAAAGGTAAAAAAAACAATAAAATATATAAGAAATTAACAAAACAATAAAAAACAAAAGAAACTGATTTTGATTGTGTTATTTTTTTTCAAGAAAATTGTTTGATGTGTCTTGAGGAACTCTGACACAAAAATTTAGCAATCCTTCATTCTTTTTGATGGAGTTATAGGTGAAAATATGATTTCATACGTAAATTTGCATAATTAATTTATTAAAAAATATGAAACAAACATTTTTCTATTGTATGACCATGTAATCTTGTAGTTGACATCCGGCTCTATGTTCAGGCAAAATTTTGCGGCGATTGCGCGATGGGCGGCCGAGATCTGAAGGGGGGGGGGTCAATTTGACCCCCCCCCAGTAAAAACTTGGTCTCAAATAGCCCAGTTAGAATAGGGTTAAACACAATTTAAGTGACGTCACAAAGTCATCATGAACTCAACGTCTTGTTCATAATACACATCAAGTTACACAGAGCACGTACTCCATAGTTACACTCAGTGTAGTACTCCTTAGTTACACTTGAAATAATCAGAAATACTACAGTACATCAATACTAATTTTGCAAGTTGTACACTGCAAGATCGTGGATATCACAATCTCTCCGTGGGTTAGTAACGTGCTAAGAAGACATTTTTACGGGTGCATAATACAGTGTAGGTGCTCTGTCAGAACCCACTTCAATCTCTGCATCCAAATGAACACAAGTTTATACCTTCTTCATCGTCGATGGGCACTGTGGATTTACAAGAAGAAGAAGAGATACATTGATTAGTTAAGAATATAACTTAACTACTTGAGCTATAGTGAGACAACACTGAGACCTACAGAATGCAATGTCAGTCATCTTTCTTCTTACTCATACTCGCATGTCAACAGCAAAATTGACAAAATTGAATTCTATCAAGATTTCAGCACAACAGTTCAGAAGGTCTACATAGAAAATATACAAACCTACTACGAAATTGCACTTCGTCGCAATATCTAAACAATAAAATGTATAATGTGCAGTATTTCAGCAAAGAGAAAATAGAAAGTTCTTTTACACATGCATTCAAAATTCTAAGTCTTGCCCAGAATTACTGTTTTATATTAACTTTTTGTCAGAGGCAAGTTCATATCTGTAGAAAGCGATTCGGAAGCAATATTTGTTGTTGTACTCACAGGTTTTGGCATTGAGTTTAACTCGTTCACTCTTCTTTTCCCCATTGAGAGCATATATCTTGATGATGTAAGCCTGATCCGGAAGGAGACCATCCACTGTAACCTTAGTGTTGCTGGGATCATCTATCTTGATGTCTTTAACATCTGCATCTTCCTTTGATTTGCTCTTCTTTTCCTTCTTTTCCTTTTTCTTGTTCTTCTCATCTTTCTGGGATTCATCTGCCGTTTCCGCTTTGGTGACATCATCACCATCATCCTTTTCATCATCATCTTTTGATTTGCTCTTCTTTTCTTTCTTCTCCTTCTTTTTGCTCTTCTTGTCCTTGGGAGATTCCTCTGTTGTGCCTTCCTTTACATCATCCCCGTCGTCTTTTTCAGCTTCGTCGATATCCGTGGCAAATGCCACCGATTTCCTCTTGGTTTTCTTCTTCTTGGATTCCTCATCCTTCTCTCCATCATCCTCATCATCGCCTTCCGCTTCTTCTTTTGCATCTGTCTCCTCTTTCTTCTTTTTCTTCTCCTTCTTCTTTTTCTCCTCTTTCTTGTCTGAATTCTCATCACCTTCTTGCTCCCCCTCCACGTTTTCTTGCTCAGGAACTTCAAGAGTTGCCCCCTCCAGCTTTTCTCCATCCCCCTCCTCTTTGGTTTCATCTTCTCTTCCAACCAGTCCTTCGTCTCCTTCATCTTCCTTCTCTTTCTTTTTCTTCTTCTTCTTCTTTTTCTTTTTCTTCTCTTTGCCTTCTTCATCATCATTGTCCTCCTCAGCATCTACATCTTCCTTTTCACTTTCTTGGTTACCATCCTCTACGGCTTTCTCTTTCTTTTTCTTCTTTTTCTCCTTTTTCTCATTCTCCTTTTTTGCGTCCTTGGAAACAGTGGCTGCTTCATCATGATCATCATCCTTATTGTCAGCCTCTTCTTGTACTTCATCCCCTTCTTCTTTGCTCTTCTTTTTGCTCTTCTCTTTTTTGTCTTTCTTCTTTTCTTTCTTTTCCTTGCTCTTCCCCTCTTCTCCTTTTTCCTTCTTTCCATCGGCTGAACAAGTCACCAGGTAACCTGTAACATCCCCCTGTGGCCGTTGCCAGGACAACACCAGGGACGTTGTGTTCGTCTCCTCAACCACCGCATCCGTAACAGGAGATACTTTGTCTGAACTGGCAGGTGTCTCTTCTGATCCTAAGAAGTAAAAAAGAAAAAATATACATTTCAGAAGTCTTGCATACACAGCATGCACAGCTGTAGAACAGTAATGATTTTCTGATGCAGCAAAGCGTGATAACATTTTACTTGGTAAGATTACGCTTTGGATACACTGTATATAAACTGTAAGTACAGTGCTTTGTTCACCCATTGCAAATTAAGCTGGAGTACGTCCCGTACCAATAAGCACAGATGTCTGACAACTATCAATGAATAGGCGCTTGTATTACCTATTAATCTTCTTCACCCCTTTTGTGTCACTGTGAGCTTCCTGTTGGACTGAGGCATACTGCTACATTTGAACACCTGAGTGGGCTTGCTGAAACTTTACCACCAGGGGGGTGTTTCATAAAGCTGTTCGTAAAGTTACGAACAACTTACGAGCGACTGGTAATCAGTTTTTGTGCTGTACGTGTATTATTAAAATTCTGGTAAGTACAATATAGCACATCAAACTGATCACCAGTCGCTCGCAAGCTGTTCGTAACTTCACGAACAGCTTTATGAAACACCCCCCAGGTCAAGTTTGGATAGATTACTGAACACTGATGAAGAAAGCTAGTCAAGCTAAACTACATTTCAAGTGCCCCAGGTATGTAAAAGGGTCAAGGTCGTTGATTATCAACAGATTTCTCACTGGCTGTCATAATTGCTACACTCACACACGAACCTTCTGTATGCCAGAAAAAGTCCACTCTCCTCTGTTACATGTAATACCTCATGGCACAGCTTGTTACTGCAAAACATGATATATTCGCGGCATGAATCTTGGCGCTCGCGAAATTCACGAAATTCAAATGCATGCGAACATTCCTCCTTTTACAGTATAAAGAAATCATCATTTTTTTGTTTGTCACAATCCCTAGGGCTTGCATGGCTGCACTCAGCTCTCTATTTGTTATATATAATGGGTGATAAGAAAAATTGACAAAGAACCTCCGATACTTACCCGTAGTGGCTGATAGCGAAACTTTCTCACTCTCCTTGTCCTCGTATCTGGCAAAGATCTCCAACTTGTATTTTTGCCCACTTGACAGGTCACTGAACTCTGCCACCAGGGTGCTGGGGTCATCGAGCTTGACTTCTGACACGGGGTCAGCATCGCGACCTTTGGCCTTGCAGGTCACACGATAGCCGGTTACGGCACCCTCTGGTCTGTCCCAGGTCAGACTGATGGTGGAGAGAGTGGTCTTGGCTTGAGGGTTAGATACTGGCTTCAGAGCTATGACTGGCCCTGTACGGAAAACAGCATGTACAAAGTAATGAATATCATATAGCTTGTGAAGGATAATGCATAGTGAGTGGTGGTGGTGTCGAGGTGGTGGTTGTTATTGTGGTGAGGTGGTGCTTGTAGTGGTGATGGTGACGGTACGGTGGTGGTGTTATGGTAGTGATGGTGGAGATGGTGGTGGTGGTGGTGGTGGTGGTGGTGTTATGGTGGTGATGGTGGTGGTAGTGATTGTGGTGGTGGTGGTGGTGGTGGTGGTGATGGTGATGTGGTAGTTGAAGTTCTGCGGGCTGTGTGGTTGTGTGCAATGTGAAGTGAAAATTAATCAAATCTTTCTGTCCTGTACAAATATGAACACATTATATCGACAATGAGAGCAAGAAATACATGGACTATTAAAACAAATGAGTGTTTGGAAACACCATCTACACTCCATCACTGATCTCACATTGATTTCAAATTTACGCAAACACTAATTGCAGACGTTTGTCTCTGTATTTTGTTTGTTTGTTTGTTTGTTTTTTTGTTTTTTGTACTTTGTTGTTGTTGTTGTTGTTGATGTTGTTGTTGTTGTAGGGAAAGTCAACATACCCGGTTTTCCTGTCAGTGTAACAGCCTCACTCTTAGTCTCCCCGTCCAGGCTGGAGATCGAAATCACATACTCCTCATCAGGTTCGAGGTCTTCAAATGTTGCCTTGGTGACAGCTGGATCTTGGAGTCTAATTTCCTTATTATCATCATCAGGTTCATCATTATCTCCCTTGGATGCTTTGTCCTTTTTCTCTTTACCCTCCCCTTCTTCTTCTTTGGCTTTCTTCTCCTTTTTGTCCTTCTTTTTCTTCTTCTTCTTACTCTTGTCAATCTCTCCATCTTCCTTAGCATCATCTTCTCCCCCAGGTTCATCATCTTCCTTCTCAGTTTCTCCTTCCTTCTCTCCATCCTTAGAATTCTCCTCTTCTCCATCCTCCTTCTTATCTTCACTCTTCCTTCTCTTCTTGTCGCTCTTCTTCTTCTTCACCTCTTTCTCTCCCTTGCCATCTTCGCCTTCTTCAGTCGCTTTCTCCTCGTCCTCCACCGCGGCATCCTCTGCCTTTTTCTTGTCTTTCTTCTTTTTGTCCTTTTTCTTCCCGTCCTTGCCAGCCTTTCCAGCTGAGCATGTGATCAGGTAACCTTTGACCTCATCACTGGGCCTCTTCCAGGACACCTTGAGTGATCTGGGGCCAGGTTCTAGTTTGGCTTTCTTGACGGGAGGCAAGGTAGGTGATTCTCCTGCAAGAAAAGAGATGGACAGTGATGAATTCAACATCTTACAAAACAAATTCTCAAAATGTCTCTTTATATAAGGTACAAGTGTAGTAATCCAGTAAAATGTCATATGGAAGGATTTCACTGTAGGTTGATGAGAAAACTGTGTTGAATGAAATCAGAAAAATTTCATTGTAGACTGTGACATTGAGAGTGGGCTTCCCTGTTCACTCCAAGGCCAAGGGGAACATTAGGGGGAAATGATTGTGGTACTTGAAACTGCTAATGAGCTTTGTTGACCCATTAGAGCACTTCAGGTGTCTGTAAACTAAGCTGTTGATGAATAGAAATTACCTAATCCCTTAATCCTTATTGTATCACCATGGCCTTCCTGATGGACCTACATGTATACAATGGAGGCACATTGCTACTTTGTTGTACACAAGAATAGGCCTGCTACTCTACAACTATAATGTAGGTCGAGTTTGAAGGGATTACTGACTGGACTGCTGGACTGACATGCACTGTTGCACCCGAGTGCGCTGGCTAGCCTACACTGAGGTGAAGTTTGTAGGATCTTTAAAATCTGTTGAGGACAAGTCTCGGGTATGCCCGGGCAGGTGTATATGGGAAATGTGTGTCATAGCAAAATCAGTCCATCCTCAATGGGTTAATACTGACAAACACCTGCAAGGTAAGACAAATGCCTGGGCAAATACAAGTGTAAAGGGCTACACTGTATTTAGATAGTTGGGAGTCAACGGCAGCATGCATCAGTATATACAGCTGTAGGTAAAACAATCTCTTGCTTATCACTGGTTTTGATCTTAAAGGGGCATAGTCTCGGTAGTGTAGAGGGCGCTGTTGATGATACTGCTGATCACCGTTAGCATTGATATGAAGATTGCTGAAGTTGAGCTGTCATCAAGAGTAAAGTGCGTAGGTGTTGCTAAGTAACGTTGCCTTCACTGTCTTCTCTGCGCATCGCGCAGTCTGTAGTAATGCCAGGGTGCGTGCATATGTGCTTGTTATTATGACATCACAAAAGAAGTTTCCTAAAGCTGTCATCCCCCTCAGCCAAATCAGCCAAACTGTGATCGGACCAATGACTACAGTGAATCGGACTTCTTCGGACTCGGGGAAGTGGGCCAAAGCATAAGCGCTAAAGAGGAGTCGATAGCGCAGGTCTCTATAGGAAACTTGCGCCATGCGCGCGTGTACGCATTTGACTAAAACACCGGGACCATGCACCTTTAACATCCTGGTACACTGTATTGCTGAATTTTCTGCTACTGTCACAATTGTCACATGTCATTATTGCCAAACTAAAAACAAGGTCAGATTCATAAGGCACTGTGTACTTACTTGGCTTTACCGTCACTGAAGACTTTTCTCCCTTTTCTTCCCCATTCACTGCACAGACGTGAATCTCATACACCACGCCCTCATAGAGGTCGGCAAAGGTCACAGAGGTTGTGCCTGGGTCGTCAACCTTGACCTCCCTCAGAGCTGGGTCTCCCTCAGCAAGGTCAGACCCTTCAGGTTTGCAGGTGATGGAGTAACCTGT
The DNA here is from genome assembly GCF_040938485.1 of Diadema antillarum. Taxonomy (NCBI): domain Eukaryota; kingdom Metazoa; phylum Echinodermata; class Echinoidea; order Diadematoida; family Diadematidae; genus Diadema; species Diadema antillarum. The sequence goes on along the minus strand of NW_027271363.1, from coordinate 682,177 downwards.
CATGGCGCCCTCTGTTGGTTGTTTCCAGGTAGCCAGGATGGTGGTGTCCTTCCACTGGGCTGAGAGGTCTTTGATTTTAGGAATGGGTTTGACCTCCTCTGCCTTCTCGTCTTCTTTCTTCTTCTCTTCTTCTTTCTCCTTCTCCTTCACTGTCTCTCCCTCTTCCTGTTCAGTTGGCACATCTTCTTTCACTGCAAATATATCAATTAAAATTGCAAAGTTACAGATGGAACTCAACATAGCCACAGTTTTGTAAAAGTTTTTCCTCCTTTTTGGGGGGGTGTGTGCATTTTAGTGTGGTCATTGAATCAACTTTAATATTCAATGTTGGATGGAAGTATGCAGAACAAACAAAGCCTGATTACTCATATAAATACATCCCTAGTATGAAAGTGCAGATATTATGACCTTTGTCAGTCACATTTTACATATCAAAAAAAAAAAAAGATTCTGTGAGAAAGTATAAAGTGTGAAAGTAAACATTATATTATAAATCTGGCACAACTTTCGTTGTAAACTACTCTGCGGCATACTGTTCTTACTTGTCTTGGCTTTGAGTTGCACTTTTTTACTCTTTGTCTCTCCAGCTAGAGTGTAGATTTTGATCACATATTCTTCATCCGGTTTGAGGTCTTTAAACATCGCCTTCGTCTCATCAGGATCAGAAATTTCCATCTGTCTCTCTTCTCCTTTCTCTTCCTCTATGTCTTTTGATTCTGCCTTCTCTCCATCCTCATCTCCTTCTTTCTTCTCCTCAGATTCATCCTTCTTTCCCTTCTTCTTTTTCTTGTCTTTCTTCTTGGACTTCTTGTCTCTGGGGGTACTGGATGAGGAGGCTACAGGCTGACAGGTGACCAAATAGCCAGTAACATCTCCTGCTGGCTTCTCCCATGCTACGCTCAAAGATGTGGTACCGGTCTGTGACACCGCAGCCTTTTCTACCTTGTTAACTTGGGCAGCTTCTTCTACCTGGCTGTCTTGGACAGCTTCACTAGGAGAACCTGTAAAGTGAGGTCGAACAGTGAATGTTGATTGCTCAAATCAATCAACAACAGAAGTACAGGGCATTGGGTATGGCATTATGTCATCATAAAATGTTGAGAACATGTTCTACAACCTAAAAAATACAGTATATCAGTATGAAGAAGACATCCGATCAAATCACATTAATGTTATGCTACTGTATATTCATACACATATGAAATACACACAATGAGCAAAACCCCTATGCATTTGTTTCGACTGCCAGGACTACAGTACATTTCCACTGGAAAACACATAAACTCACATTGTCACATTAAGGATAAAATACAAAGAACAAAAGCTGCTCCATGGACACGTGCGTATTACTGTATAAGCTGTTATTTCTGCAAAGGCTGAATTTTCATGAATTTTGCATATCACTGTTGTACCGCGAATTTAACGACATGTGAATATGTTGCCCATGCCCTGGTGTAATAGTGCACTTTCATATGACAGCTTCGTGTCAATTGGAAAAAAAAAAAACATCTCCAAACTGTCCATGACTTCCTCATTCGCGAAAATATCTGTACGCGAAAATAACAGCTAAGTGTACAGTAACCCTTTACGTACTTTGAGTGCTGATTGGCACAGAAAACCCATAGCTTTGCACATTCCAACAATTTTACTGTCCATCCAAAGTCCTTGGCACAGAACTAGTTGAGATAAAAGCATCTAGCCTATTGGCATATCATGTCATTGCCTTTGTTGACACAGTGGTGTACTTACCAGTCTCCGCTGTGACAGAGACGGGGGCACTTCGGACTTCGGTTCCCACGGCAACGATGCACACCATGTACTCTGTCTTTGGTTCCAGGTCTTCAAATGAAGTCTTCTCAACATCTGGGTCTTCCAGTATCACCTTCAAGGTTTCAAGACATGTCATAGACGTAGGGAGTGACAGAAAAAATGTCTCAATGAAACAAAATGACTATTTCCTTTCATCTGTTTGTGTGGCAAGCTGCCTAGACATGTGTCAACTTTTTTTTATACAATTACTGCAAAGAACTCTTGGCCATCACAGACAAATACATTGTAACTGTTGTGATCAGCCATCTAATGTAAGTCACCTTCAGCAGCAAATTGCTCAGAATGATGTTCATTTATAGATTGACATGTGTGACAATTGGCAAACTGCAACAATCTGAAATGACAGTACAACTTGGAAAGTATTCATATCACAATTGCAAAACAGTATGATTCACTCAACGGTTTCCACTTACAAGCTGAAACATATCAAATGAAAGCAGAAATCATGAAACCTTATTGGCAGACTATTATAACTTAACCCGTTGAGGATGAGTACCGAGTATACTCTGGCAAGGGTCTATGGGAAATGAGTGTCGTACCAAAATCAACTCGTCCTCAACGAGTTAAAGACATACCCAAAACTAGAGTAGACTACATGTAGGTAAATTAATGCAACAAGCAGTTGCATCAGTTGAAAATGTTCGAATTCACTGAGAGCTTTGTGGGATTTGGTCTACAGGACACTCTGAACCTATTGCAAGAGGTTTACATACTCAAACTACTTGAACATGAAAGGGGGACAAAAAAATAAACATCAAAGACCTACCTCCTTGATAAGTGTCTCAGGATCGTTCTTTAGCACACAGATGAGATGGTACCCTGTAATAGGGCCCTCTGGCTTCTTCCATGTGACAGTGATTTCGTTGACAGCGGCCTTGGCCTCGACGTCACCGACCGGAGGGACATCCTCCGAGGTCTCGCTGGGCTGGGCGTCCAGGAGTTCACCGATTTCCAGTAGCTGCTCGATTCCGGCGTTGATGTCCATGTCGATGTCTCCGGAAGCTGGGGAATATGAAGAATTTGTGTAGCAGCAAAGTTTAGAACCTGTTTTTTCTCTTTCTCTCTTTGCTCATAACAGGGAAAAATTCTCATTCACAAAAGAATAGAAATAGAAACACATGGCACATATATTCAGCTACAATAATCTTTTTACTATGGAAAATTTGCCCGATGACATTGACTTTCTGGTTTCAGGTCACTGACAGACATCACTAATATTTAAACAGAGAAAAAATGTAGATACATTTATTGATAAATTCTAACTATAATTACCATCAAAGCATAAGGTGATGTTTGACTCTGATTCTTTCCTAGAGACCAAAAATTTTAATGGATATCAGTATATTGTAAGTCCTGTGCAAAGCAGTACAAAACACATTCTGGCATTAGGGACAGTTTATGAAATCCAGACTACAGTTGTGTAAGATTCCTGTCTACACCTACACAGTGCAGACACAGTGATTTGTTTCTGTCATCACGCAAAAGTCATGAGTGTTTGAACTCACATGTCTTTCCGGTCAGCTTCACCCTGTCACTCTTCTTATCTCCGACCAACGTGTAGATCTTCACGACGTACTCCTCCTCGGATTTGAGGTCCACGAGCAAGGCTCTTGTCTCCCCGGGGTCTTCGATCCTTATTTTCCTCTCTTCCACAACTTTCTCCTCCTCCTCCTGCTCCTCCTCTTCCTCATCTTCTCCATCTTTCTCATCACCATCCTCTTCTCCTTCTGTTGCCTCATCCGTCTCCTTTTTGCTCTTCTTTTTCTTCTTCTTCTCCTTCTTCTTGTCCTTCTTCTTGGACTTCTTCTCCCTCGGCGTGATGGCCGAGGCTGCGGGCAGACAGGTGACCAAATATCCGCTCAGGTCTCCCTCGGGTCGCTCCCAGGCTACGGACAGAGATGTGGCTCCAGTCTCGGCTATCACAGCATTCTGGACCTTGGGGATTTTCAGTTTCTCTGTGATAGAGAAGCATCGAGAGCAGAAGCACAAGATCGTGAGATCCAAGAAAGTTTAACCCTTAATGTCCTTTGTTCCCTGATTAGCACACAGTCTGGAGAGCTTACTTCATCAATGCACATGGATGTCTGGAAGCTAACTGTCAGTGAATAGAGATTACCTAATCCCCCTAATCCCTATTGTGTCACCATGGCCTGCTCCTGGTCAGAATAAGGTACATTGCTACACCTGAGTGGACTTGCTACTCTACAACTTACAAACTGTAAATGGTATAAAAGATGGGATGGGTTTCTGAATGTTAGATAGCCTGACCACAAAGGGCTATTAAAAGGAGAATTACAATGATATATACCAGTGCCCATTACTTATACATCTCAGATTATGGCCATTCAAAAATAAAGCTTTGGGTACATACAATTACTGTACTTGTACAGGTGTACATTGTGTGTTCACACTAGGGCAAAAAGGTTTGTACAACCTGTAGCTCAAGAGCTGCTCAAATTTGACAACAATTTTAAATAATGCTGTGAAGATACATCTGGGATGACTCAAAACGAACCTGTGTCTGCGCTTAAAGGATATTCCTTACAAACTGTTGTAAATACAATGTATCCATTCATACCAAGAACAATCACAGAGTGGAACACACTGCCATTGACAGTCACAGACATTAAAAACAAAGACACTTTCAAAACAGCAGTTCTCTACCACATTCAAGAGCAGAGCAATTAACTTCTGACTTCTCTATCTCTTGAGTTATCAGCATCGGCGCACCCCCGTCCAGTTGGCCCATGCACTGGGATGTTTGACAGTACCCAAAAAGGAGAAACTACATGACGTAAGAAGGAATTAATCAGATGATTTAAACTTACTGGTTTCCATGGTGACCATGGCAGCTTCACTCTTGGCTGACCCATAGAGAGCCACTACACTGACCAGGTATTCAGTCTCCTCATCCAGGTTCTCAAGCTTGGCCGACTTGTGGTCTGACCCGTCAAGAGAAATCTGAGACAAATACAAACAAAATAATTATTTGGAGCCAAGAGAGTACTATACAGTTTGCCACTACTATTCAGTGTATATATTATGGAAGATCTCCTTCAAGTAGAGAAAGAAATGCACACAGTATTATACCTGTGTTGTGACTCATCTCGATAGGTTCAATATTGGAAGCTAGAAATGTGAAGGCAATGATTGTAAATGTTGTTGAGTTTAAAAATGAGTGAAGAGAATTGACCTTTGGTAACGATTACTGTTTGGTGACAATCAAAAGCAGTTTATTAAAGATTAGATCAGTGTTCTTATTTGAATTAATTGTACTGATTGGATAATCTTGATGATTTCAGTAATAAACAATGATCAGACTGCTAGTAAATTGACAAATATCACAATATTGATGTTGGTTATAATGAAAGATTAACTATGCACCAGGAAAAGATTAAAGCAAGATTAACTATTTGTATGCACCAGGAAAAGATTAAAGCATAGTCTCACTAGCATAATTTTGTGACGTTGGCCTGGCTGGAAAAAAATAAAGAGAAGACATTGTCAGATGGTCTCACCTCAGCGACAGTAGTATCAGGATCAGCTTTGGGGACACACGTGACATGGTATCCTGTGATGTCGCCCTCTGGAGGCTTCCAGGAGACAGTCAGTGAGTTGGATGTGGGTGTGGCAGTTACCTTCTTGACTGGAGGGGTGTGGTCCGCTTTGGGGGAATCCCCTTCTTCATTCTTCTTCTTCTCTGGGTCAGGCGCATCACCTGTAAGCAAACATATGGTGTTAATTGTACAATTACAAAGGAGTATATACACACATTTGTATGACACATATACAATGTATCTTTATGCTTTGGCCAATAAGCTTCTTCTACACTGTACAAGTTCATACTGCGCTAGCAGTACTGTATGTACACCATTTTGTACATGTACAACTCTACAAATATGTATAACTTTTCTTATTCGGGTGATTCATCTTCTTTTACAAATTGTTTGAAGTGACTAGTGTACATGTGGTACCTCTAATTATCACTACAACAATGTTAATGAAGACTGTGTTCAAAATTGTAGGTGCACCAAGATTCAGAGTATGCAATCAAAAGACTTTGATCGAGAAACAATTCGTACAGTGTACATTAACTGTATTTTGTGCATACACACACTCCAAGCAGAAAGACTTACACATCAAAGTCAAGAATCAAACTGCACAAACAGGAAGTGAGCAGTCATGTTAATCCACAGCAAACAAACTTGAGTTTAAGGAGACTCAATTTTTTTCTACTGTACATAGCGAAGTCCACGCCCTGTCTCCAACTACATACTAGAAATGTATAATCCGACAATTTTACTTCAAGCGAAAATGCTGTTGTACAACTACAGTGTACATTACTGAGATATACTGGTAAATTCGCTCATCTAAATTTATTTGTTAGGATGTAACATGTATAATCTCACCCTAGGATGATAATTGCGAGATGTTTGATTTTCTGTGTACAGTATAACTGTCACGATACGTAGCTATGGCTAGATATAACTGCAAGAAGTATGGAGGAAATGGCATAATATCAAAGTGCAGCTCGAAGTTGCTAGACAACACTTACCCCTTCAAACTACAAGAAGCCAGGTGTGAAATGCATTAATTGTAAAGAGGACTGCCTTATCTCAAAAGCAAATACATGTATGTTAAACACAGTGTACCTGTTATGGTGCATGAGAAAAATACACTGTGGGTAAAATCATTAGCCGTTTACATTGCAATGTATGATCATCATACAGTAAAAATATAAACAATTACAGTACATGGTTCACATCTTATAAAAGAAGATGGTGCAAAATAACTGCAAACACATCAAAGTTCAGTGCTGCCACAGGATTCAAAACAAACGGCATACTTACTCGTCTTTCCTTCCACTTTAACTCCGCTGCTTTCACGCCCGTCGCCAGAGACGGCGTATATCTTTGCCACGTACTCCGTGCCGGGGGCCAGCCCCGAAAACGTGGCTTTTACTTCCGCGGGATCGTCAATTTTGACGTCCTCGATCTCGGAACCCTTTCCACCAGATTTCGGGGAGCAGCTCACGCGGTAACCCGCGATGTCCCCATCTGGTTTCTTCCAAGAGACGACAAGCGAGTCGCCCTCCCCAACAATGGAGGCTTTGCGAACTTTACTAACTTTAACATCCTCTGAGGGACATACAGTCAATAGAAATTATTTGTTTTTTTTTTTGTTTGGTTGTTTTTTTGTTCAAAATTGGTTCATTTTGTTGGGGGTTTTTTTGGAGGGGGGAGGAGGGTCCACATCATGTGAGGAATGCATTAAGAGTAAATGGGAATGCATGAAAAAGAAAAGGAGATGCTGGTGAATATCAAATCTTCAAACAGGTTGCATGCAGAAGACCGGGCATTACACCTAAATATAGTGTAGTTTCAAAGTCAGATACTATTTTTCAGTTATATGCTACTTTGCGTTTTCTTTTAGTTGTTTTTCTCCAAATCTTATTCAAGCTACAAGCATGTACATGTTGAATGCACCTATAAAATATATCTTTGTAGGTAACTCACACACACCACACTGCTAAACGTATATTTGTGTGTCTCTGGCATGATGTTCGCATTCTACTTCTTTCCCTCTTACAACCCGTAAAGAAACACATCAAGGCTAATATGGCATAATGTCTTTTTAATAAATCTGTATTGTAACATACAAATTTACAAATGTACATACATATATGTAAATCAACAAAGAAATCCAAATAAAATCACATACAGAAAATACAATTTACTGTACAATGTATGTCCAATATGTAAAAGTAATTTCAATGAAATGAGTCCACTGGATGATGTCATCAAATTCTAGAATGAATTAAAGAATGGCAAATTTTCAAAATCTCAAGATATTTTTTCTCTCTTCTTCTACAATTATTGTATTTCATTTGCATCACATTTTCTCTTTATACATCATGTAAGTTTTGTGCTTTCTGAATTGATATTATTAGTATTATTATGACTATTATACTTTGTGAAATATTCATTCTAACAAGCTTTCTCTCTCTCTCTCTCTCTCACTCACTCTCATTCACTTGCTACAAAGTGTGCCTCTGATACCAACTCAATGTATGAATAGCTAACATTGTACACAATGCATTCATGATTCCAGTAGGAACTGCAACTGGATTACGATAAAGAGACTGCCTTCGACCTTTTCATGCTTTTTTTTTCTCTCAACTATCTACTGTATATAATTCTATACTATGTCAGCTATCATAAAAAAGACCTTACCTGTTCTAGCAGAGATGGTAACTTTTTCGCTGTCCTTGTCTCCGTACATGGCGATGACATCCACCGTATACTCTTTACCGGATGAGAGACCGGTGAACTTTGCACTGGTCTTGTCAGCATCATCTAGAGTTAGCTCTGGTTCATCACCTGAAAGAAAAAATATATAAATACAAATGAATAAAAGACTGAATGGAAAAAATAGCTAGCTAGCGATTTAGCTAGATAGATAGATGGACAAACAGATAGATACAAATGTACATAATTTATATAAATAGATCTTACATCTGTAGATAGCGTAGATAAACAGATAGATAGACAGGGAGATAGATAGATAGATAGATAGATAGATAGACAGATAGTAAGATAGATAGATACATACATACAATACAGTGTACATACATACATACCTGTACATACATACATACATACATACATCACATGCTGTAGATAGATACAAGTAGGTTGACACATAAACATGTTCAAAGGATCGCTTTCTTCACTGATTGGCACAGCCGGCTAGAAACTACATAACTGTTAATGAATAGAGATTACTGATTCCAGGTAATCCCTATTGTGTCAACATGGCCGCCCTGTTGGACTGAGATACATTGTTACACTTGTCTAAGCTTGCTAAACTTTACAACCAGGTCAAGTTTGGATGGATTGCTGAATGGTGATGAAAAAGCTCGGCGAGTTAAAGGTATAATAGGCCTGGGCATACAAAGGGTTAATTGATATTGAAGAGCGCCCCCACACTCACCATCAGCTGGCTGGAGTACGGCTCGGTATCCGGTCACCTCACCCTCTGGCTTCTTCCAGGAGACCTCGATGTGATCTGTCCCTGACTTGGTAGAGTGATTTAGGACCGGCAGGAGATTCAACTCAGGTGTTTCTGGAGGAGGAAAGCAAACAAATGAAACAGCATGTAGGCAGTATTCATGCATGTACAATATGTATATGTGCTTAAAAAAAGTACAATACATTGTAGAAGTGATATAAGCTGTTTATTCATTGTTGTTGTTCTTTTTTTTGTGTGTGTGCCTTGATCATCCCACATAATACTCATTTGTTTTTCTCAGTGATTCCATATTTCACTCATTTATGTACTTAATTATTAAGTGCTTGCACATTGGATTTGGGCCAATCTTTGGTAATCATTAGTACATTGTATCTAACATACACATTAAACTTTGAGCTCGATTTACACGTCAAACAGACATATTCAACAAAACAAAGCTGTCAAAAACCACCTGATTTCGGCTCAGCAGGTTTACCATTCATGTAACCATGCACAAAGATATAAGACAGGAAATTCTTGTCGATTACATAATGTAATCATCGACTCACATCATGATCAGGGCATGGGTAATTTTTCAATTTGTAATCGTAGCACAGTTATGATTGATAGTTTGATAAAACCTTTGTTTAAAACTCACTTGTCTTTTCTTCCAGGGTAACTTTTTCACTCTCTGTGTCACCGCTGACTGTGATGATCTGCACTTTGTAGTCCTTAGCTGGGTTCAGGCCGGTAAACTCGGCCATCGTCGTGGCAACGTCGGAGATCTTCAGGGACGACTTCCGCGCATCAGAGGGCGAGAGCTTGACCTTGTAGCCGGTCAGCTGGCCTTGGGGTGTCTTCCAGTCGACCCTGACCGAGGTCACCGTGCTCTCGATCTTGGCGCCCTCGACCTTGTTTGGTTCTGAAAAGTTGGAACAAAATCAGGTACCATAGTATCATTTGTGTGCTACGGTAGACCTTGCACCATTTTGGATATTGAATATTCACACTACATGCAAAGTAAGTAGTACAACGTACCCACTTACAAATACGTATGACCTATTGAAGACTAGTCCCACCCAAATACAATGTATACTTGGGCAAATGTCAATGGGAAATTCATGTTAACCCGTTGAGGACAGGCTGATTATGCTAGAACACGCACTTCCCATAGACACCTGCCCAAGTATACTCGTGACTCATCCTCAACGGGTGAAAGCAAAATCAGCTCATCCTCTACGAATTAATAAGCAGAGCTCCCTATTGTATAGTCAGTTCATATCTACTGATGATACAAGCACTCATTACGTTTGGATCAATTTACTACATGACTGTATGACTCTCAGTCACAAGAATTTGACTCACAAGGAAGGTACGACCTGAAAAAAAAAAAAAAAAAAAAAAAAATTGCATACCACAAAAGGTGTGTTAACTATGTGTACATTGTAGCTCTAGTGGAGAGAGGAAAAAAATATGTCTATAAATGAGAAAGAAATTTCCCGGTTGTGGCATTTCCTCCTTTCTATACACTGATAGTGGATATGCTTGAGTCTTTTGCTTGCAGAAACTAAAGTTATTGGTGCCCATTAAAGAGAATGAATCCAAATGTATCTGTGAACTGAGGAAAAGCTGCAATATCAGTAGAACATCTCAGTGCAGCTTGAGCAAATCATGACAATCTGTTAAAAAGTTATGAATTGTTAAGTTTTAGTGCAGCCATTGCTAGAAGAGAAGTCTTCAACACTTTGTGATGTCATGTCTGGAAATTGATTTAACAAAAAAGTATCAAGAAAATTCAAAATACTTCAATTTCTTAGCATAATGAAAGAGCACTTGACTTACCTCTTTCAGGAAATAGGGGTAATAATTGTTACCCTTACCACACAATGCTATGTCAGTAACAAGTTGAGGGTACATGTATGTGCACTTTTCATAAAAAGTAGATTCAAAAGGGGCCTGAGCTTTCGATCCTAACAGAATCTTTGTCAGAGACAAAATGACAAACATGTAGGGTAAAGAAGCACAGGTATGGACTACAAACAAGAAGCACGGTCTGAGGAGGGCTAGGGACACGGAACAAAGAAAACAATAAGGGTAGTATTAAAGATAGAAGTCAAAGGAAGGGAGCCAAACAGGTACAAGAAGGGGATTAAAGCAAGGGGGCAAGCAGACAAAGGGAGAAGTGGGCCAGTGATAATCCCATGGATCAAAATGGGCAACCTGTGAGGGATAAAAGTGAATAGGGAGGCAACATCAAACAAGATAAGGAACAACAGGAGGGTAGAGAATACATGTACAATCATGTAGGTAAAGAGTGAAATAGCAACAGCTTGAGAAAAGTGAAATTTTGTGGAATTCTCTTTAACCCATTGAGAACAAGTCCCGAGTATACTCAGGCAAGTGTGTATAATCAGCCCATCCTCAATGGATTAAAGCACCAGACTTGCATCACTCACTTGTTGTGGCTTTGAGAGTGATCTTCTCCCCTTCAAGTTTCTTGTTGATGGCGACGATGCCAAACGTGTACTCCTTGCCCGGTGTGAGGTCGGCAAACATGACCTCTGTGGCCTTGGCGTCAGTCAAGGTCACCTGGGACTCCTTGGGGTCGGGCGGGTCGCAGGTCACGCGGTAGGAGGTCACTGGCGTCGAGGGCGCTTTCCAGGACAGGGTGATGCTGTCCGTGGTTGCTGTGGCAGCCTCTGATGTCACTGTGTTTGGAGCTTAGAAAGGTAAAATGCAGTGGAAACAAATGAAGAGTTTCATTGAAAAATACAAGTTAATTCTATTCTTGTTGATTTTGAATATTTTACATTAAAGCTGATGCAAAACAAAGAAGATAAAAGGAACACAAGGGATATTTCTTATACAAATTCCCATATTCCTTGATATGCAACAAGTTAGGTAATACTGGAAGGTTTTATTTTGCTCTATCTGATGATGGACTTACATGTACTTTAAAAATATCTACAACTAACAAGGCAATCGCCAAATTGTGTCTCGCCCATTCGCGTACAAGGAATTAATATTTTTTATAACTCCCAGAAGTTAATTGACCTGCTTATGACCTTTGACCTTGTGGTGACCTTCAACACCCTAAGGGACATTTACCATCCGAGTTTGGTCACAAACGGACAAAAGGATCAAAAGTAATGAGCCATAATAGAAACACGCCATAAAAACATAACATTGGGCCCTAAAAATTTGTTGACCCCTTTCTGTGACCTTTGACCTTGTGATGACCTTTAACTCCCCAAGGGACATCTACCGTCCAAGTTTGGTCACAAACGGACATAGGGATCAAAAGTTATGAGCCACAATCAAAACGTGCCCTAAAAACATAACATTGGGCCCTAAAACTTTGTTGACCCCAGTCTGTGACCTTTGACCTGTGACGACCTTCACCTCCCCAAGGGACATCTTCCATCCAAGTTTGGTCACAAACGGACAAAGGGATCAAAAGTTATGAGCCACAAACGAAATGCGCCCTAAAAACTTAACATTGGGCCCTAAAAGTTCTTGACCCCTGTCTGTAACCTTTGACCTTGTGGTTACCTTCAATTTCCCAAGAGACATCTACCATCACCCAAGTTTGATTGCCATTGTAGCAACATGTGCTGAGTTACGTGTGATAAGAGAGTCTTGCAAGTAAACTTTAACGTATGACCTCAAATGACCTTTGACCTTATCATGTGACCTCTTACGGCACTATAACATGAAGGTACCCCCAGTGCATCCATCACCCAAGTTTGATTGCCATTGTAGCAACATGTGTCGAGTTACATGTGATAAGAGAGTCTTGCAAGTAAACTTTAACGTATGACCTCAAATGACCTTTGACCTTATCCTGTGACCTCCAACGGCACCATAACATGAAGGTACCCCCAGTGCATCTATGACCCAAGTTAGGTTGTAATCCAAGCAACTTTATATGTGAAGTTACTTGTTAAAAGAGAGTCTTGCAGGTAAACTTTAACATAGAAAAGAGAGTCTTGCACATACTCTTTAATATATGACCTCAAATGACATTTGACATCATCACATGACCTCTGACAACACCATAACATGAAGATACCCCTAGTGCTTCTATCCCCCAAGTGTGGCTGCCATTGCTGTAACAGTTGCCAAGTTATGCATCATAAGAGAGTCTTGCAGGTAAACTTTAACATTTGTGACGGACGACGGACGACGGACGACGGACGACGGACGGACGGACGCCATTTGGATCCCTTAGTCTCGCCTTAACCTCCGGTGGGCGAGACAAAAATGGGGCTTAACCTGTTTTGCAATAAATCTCTTCGAACACATATTTGATCTCTGATTTGTCTTTTGACTCCTAAATATCATCTGAGAAGCAAATGGACATGCCACCTTAAGATGTTAAAGGTACAGTGTATGCTTGATTCTTGAAACAACATTGTTCACATGGTACATCTACACTTGTACAATGTACCTTGTCTAACATTTTAAGCTGTTTCAAATCCAGGTTTAAAAAATTAAAAAGAAGGTGTGTATCACAATTCAATCACAGTAAAGAATAAGCAAATACATGCAAGAGCAAAAAAAAAAAAAAAAGGAAAAGAAGAAAGGAATTATTGTATCATTTCCACAGTGAATAGTAATGAATAACACACTTGCTTGTCTTGTACAATTGTACCTTTGCATAGTCAAAACAGGAAGGGCATTGAATAATTTTGGCAGGACAGTTAAAAGCAAGGATAAATCAATGTTTTGATTATGCATTACATGATGATATACAGTATATTACAGCAGTGTGTACAATTGTATTCAGAACCAAAATAGCCAGTGTTACAGTTCTTGCATAAAAGTTCATTAAAGCATTGTTTGCACATGAATTATGTCACACTCGTGTTACCTGCAGCTGCTTTCCCAGGCACAAGAGTGCGCTCAATCTTTTTGTCATCTTTTCCTGAGTCAAACCACCTGAAAGAGGAAATAGAGAATTGTTGGGTTATTGTCACAGAAAGGGGAAAAAAATTATACAAAACTATTTATTAGCAAAACTATCGAATGATGGCGTTATGTCCAATTATATGAAATGTGTTTATACCATGCAAATGCTAGACTAAGTGTTTTTCTCCACAACATTGGCATATTATGATTATTAAAATCTGTGTGCTATAATTGGTAAATGATGATATAAATGGTATCCCGGGGAACCAAATAAAAATCAGCCAATTTGTTGAATTATTCTTTTTTTTTAACGGTTGTACCCTGGGTTGCCAAAAAGTGGGAAATTATTTTGGTGCTGGAGTTAGCGCACTAGCCACTGCACTGCACTGCACTGCACTGAAGCACACGCTATTGCTAGCACAGTGTACCATGCATGCATACAACGTGCAGTGGCATGGGAAGGACTATGTACACGCACACACAGTGCATGCATTTCTCCTCAAGTGGACATGAGGTGGAGATACACAACGTGGTACCCCAGGGTACTACGGTACCGCGGGGTAACGTGTGATGCATCAAATACAGATTTGCATGCTTTTAAGAAACTTGTACATCAACTTATTTTACCAAGCATCCTACAAATGTATAATGAACTACTGTAGAGGTAACATTCAGAGAACTAATTAAGCTAGCCCAACAATTCACCACAATTTTTTTTCTTTTTTTTTTTCTTTTTACCATAACTATGACATCGACTTACTTTTCACATGGGAAGCAGACTTCCTGCTTGGCGTTCTTTGAGTCCTTCACAACGACCTTCTCCACATACCAGCCCCGCCCCGCCTCCTCCGCGTCGTGACCCAGGATAACCTTTGACAGCTTGCCCAGGAAGACCGCTTCCACCTCGAAGGCATCCATCTGGCTGGCCTGGAATGGCGCCTCGTTGGACGTCTTGGGCCTGACCAGACGGCGCTTGCCCGAGTCGTGGTTCTTCCCGACGAGGGCGATGTGTACGTTGGCATCGGTGGAGGCGTCGGACTCCGATCCGGTGAAGATTTGGATGTAGTATCGTGTGACTGGGTGAAAAAATGCATTTCGCACATGAAAGAACATTTTAATCTAAGGAGGGGGTTGCAAATAAGATAAAAATTTAACATAATATATTTATGTGTACATCACTAACTTATATGACGGCTAAGGTGCACTTCGCATGTTTTCTATAGGCCTAAATTGCAATCGTATTTGCAGCATTACTGTGACTAGAATTTATGATAGATTTCATAACTGAAAAATACAGTTCCCAGGATGTGATATCCTTGGGCACCTCATCAAAAGTCCTTTACGTACCACTTCAGTATCTGAATTCATTTTGAATATTTAGTGTCAAACAAGTGTTCTCATATTGACAGAAACAGCTGCATGTCCCCCCACAAAAAAAACCCAAACAAACAAACAAAAAAACAACAAACCCAAGAAGAATGGCAATCAAATGTACATGTAGTGGAAAACAAATGATCTACTAACCTGGAGTGGTCCTTTGGCCTGGCCAGACAGCAGCCATCTCCCTCCAGACATCCCTGTCATCACGAGTCCTCGACATCCACCGGTCCACGTCGAAAACTTGCTCATCGGACGAGTTCAAGTCAATCATCCGCAGCGTCTTCAGGTACCAGCTACTGTCGTCGTTCTCATGACCAGCGCGGACTTTCACCAGCTTGCCAATATCACCCAGGTTTATCTGGTCATCGTAAACAAGAATTAGAACTTCTTTTCATATCAAATGACCCCTCGGACTTTTGCCAGCTTGCCAGTATCACCCAGGTTTATCTAGTCATTATAAAAAAGAATTTAAACTTTTTATCATAGAATTGGTCCTAGCATGTTGATGCTTTTGTATTTTTTTGTTCTATTCTCCTTTCTTGAATAATTTTTATGTATGCATGTATCCATCAACATATAAAGGATAAAAGTGAATGCAAAAACAGAAACTGTACATGTCTTTTTCAACTACAATTTGTAAAAGTAAGGTCATCATCAAGAAGAGATGACACTCATTGGTTATACATGTACAATAGAAAATATTTTGAAAATATGATGACAGTTATCACAAACATACATATTTTGTATTATACAATGTGCACCAATCGAAATACTACATGTACACGTATGCAAGCATCATGTACATGTACAGTAAATTAAGAACTATTCTGAAATGTCAAAGAAATACTACTTCTATGACCGTCTTCTCTTCCTTATCTTATCTTACCCTGAATTTTTCACAGCTGCCTGGCTGGAATCCCTTTCCATGTGCCGGCT
Organism: Diadema antillarum; assembly: GCF_040938485.1. Classification (NCBI taxonomy): domain Eukaryota; kingdom Metazoa; phylum Echinodermata; class Echinoidea; order Diadematoida; family Diadematidae; genus Diadema; species Diadema antillarum. The sequence goes on along the minus strand of NW_027271363.1, from coordinate 666,109 downwards.
CGAGCGTGATGTCCGTCTTGTCGTTCTCGCCGTAGACAACGAGATGTACCGGCGACGAGAGAGAAGAGGCATCTTCACTTCCCGTCACTACGTACACCTGCCAGTCGTGAGCTGTCAGAAATAATTCACACATGTACAGTAGGCACTCTTATTTACTACCAAGATGATAGATTAGAATCCAAGATTTTCTTTGCTTTGACTTTCAGATAAATTTCCTTTTATCATCTGAATATTTTACAGTTTATGATAATACTACAAACTGTTGTATATACATGTAGTGCATTTTAGACCTGTTAAGAATTTCAATATGCTTTGCAATTTTTACAAAGCTTACATGAACAGAGCACAGCAGTAATCTTTGCATTGAGCACCATGCATATGTGACCCTGCACCTCAAAACAAACAAAACGTCGCCAGACATGAATTTTTAGTTAAGACCATATTCCGAAAGAGCAGACTTTAAGCTTTAAAATGATGTATAACTCAAATCAAATGGACTCTCCTAACCTTTCTAAATAATGGAAAGAAAGCACAAACTCAGGAAAAGTGTGAACTGAGAAAAGAGGCTCTGAAGTACAGTGCCTATTCAAGCGCTTAATCTTTACCACACCGTGCTGGCTGTGCGATGAATGGGACAAAAAACAGGAAGTAAACCACCAGAGTAACAACAATGAAGGGATTATCAGATTAAACTGAAATTAAGGATTCATCATTAACACATTCTGTCCATGATCAATGCCAACTTTCAAAGCAGTAGCAGTATCCTTTCAAAAGTTATTAGAGTTGAAAGTGAAGAGTGTGGACAAGGTTTTTCAGAAATGAAAAATGAATTCTAAAGACACACGTAATCACACTATTCTACCAAAAATGTTCAAGATAAACTGCTAAAAAACACACTTTCCTGCCCGTTTTATGATACCAAATTTTAGCATAATGTAAAAGAAGACCCGCTCTTTGAGAAAATATGAAAACGTCAAGTTCGGCTAGGTTGACCCATTTCAAGTATTTTCAGTCCTCACGCAAAACCAGTGTGTGCGACTTTATGTTCGTTTTGAGGTGCACGGTCACATATGCAGTACTGTAAAAGTGGAAATTTTCGCAGTGCTGAAATTTTCGCGCATTTCGCGCAACCAGAAGCTAGCGCGAAAATAGAAGCACGCAAATATTTTTGGATGCCATATGTTTCAGTAGCTGATGTCTTTATTCTGCGGAATTAAAAACACGCAAAACTCTTCTTACCTGGCCAAGCGCGAAAAATTAGTCGCGCAAAAATATCCACTTTTACAGTAATCACTAGTCTGCTGGGGGGAAAAAAGAAATGAGTGCAGTGTCAGTCAATCTATAGGACAAGCGATGTTGTACAAATGTAACCTGTGTGAGAAAGACTGTCACTCAGGCATACAGTAGGTGTGTTCAGTCATAAGAGGGTGCTCCAGCACTACATGTACATGTACATCTGACAGCAACTGCAGGACAATACAGCTTGTACCTTCAACTGATGGATGCCCCATCTAATCGCAACTACAGTAACACTACGTTACAGTAACACTACATGTATGTTACAGTAACAATAACCAATAACAGATGTCATGTACAGCTGTACCATTATTGAACAGCCCTCAATTTCACAACCAATTACAGTACTTTGTTTCTGATATACATGTACATGTAGTGGACCAACATTGCTTTCCCTGACATTTACACATGTGCACCTATTTTGTGCCACTCTACATGTGATTCATGCTACAGGAATATATAGTTCAACAGATATCTATTGTAAATGTAAAATGCTATGCAGTTTTCCAACTTACGCTGAATTGTCCTTGTTTCTGTGAGTTTGAGTTCTCGCTCAATCTTGTTGTCATCTTCGCCGGCATCCAACCATCTGTAAAGAAATTACAAACACTTCATGAACTTGACACACACACACACAAAAAGCTTACCTGTGGTAAATCCTTCAAATCTGGCTTGATTCACACAATCAAGTACGCTGCACACACACAAACACATTGGATTGCATAGATTGTACACATTACACTGTAACGAATGTTCATGTCGAACAGCTACATTGTACAAAAATATCTGAGTTAAATCCAAGATATTAATTCCTGCAGAGCGTTGTACCAATAAGTTTATGAGCATGCTTAAAGCTTTAGAGTAATGTACCGGTAATGGTTATCCCTCAAATCAAAGAAGACAATCATACATGTACAATGTAGCTCTTTCTAATGTCTGGTGCAAGTACAATTGTATCTGGGTAAGTAGCCTAGGTTGTATTTCTGCAGCAACTGGGTCAACATGAACATATCAATGGTATTCACACATCTTATTCTACAATGGGAGCTCGTAGTGGGCACAAACCTAGAGTCTGCTGCTGAAATGCCAAAAGCATAAACTAGAAAAGCACTCGGAGAGCGCAGACCTCCGCCAAGCAGTTACTTTCCACTGATGATCTTGCTGTTCCACAGATATTAGTGATTTTCACCCACTGAAAAATTGCCCGATTTCCAAATATAGAAGCCTTTGTTACGTCACAAACCTTCAGATGCGCGGCGCGCCTCTCCCCAGCAGAAACTAGAGCACGCACTTTAGTGCGCGCATGCAAACCTAACATACATGCAGCCTGAACTCCCAAGTTCATTGACCCTACTTGCCAAAATATCAAAAATCCTTCATAAATTCCCAAAAAATTCTTGGATCACTACCAAAAGTTAATCGTTTGTTACTTGAGTCATTCTCAACCTCATTCTCATTCAATCTCATTCTCAAGTTTCATCCCAATCCGTTCACTACTGTTTGAGTTATTTTGCACACGGACATACGAACTAACTAACGAACTAACTAACGAACAAACCAACGGTAACGAAAACATAGCCTCCCCCCTTGGCGGAGGTAACTACTGGACTCCATAGCTTCTGTACATAACTCTAAGGGGAAAATTCATATCATGGCAGCTATGATGCTAGCAACACAAGAGACAATGGTGAAGAAATACTCACCTCTCGCAGTTGAAGACGTACTCCGTCTTGGAGTCTTTCTTCTCCTTGACGATGACCTCGTCCAGGTACCACCCCTCCCCGGGGTCGTCGCCATCGTGACTGACGACGACCTTGGTGGGCTTCTTGACTGACACTGCCTCCAGCTCGAAGCAGTCCACCTAGGAAAAAACAAAGCAAAATGGTTATCATCTTAACCCTTCTGTGCCAGGACTTCAGACAGTGTGTGCAATGCTGCGGGGTTTACTGTGCCAATCAGCACTCACAGCATGCAAAGTGGTATAGGGGGGTGTTCCTTAAAGCTGTTCGTAAAGTTACGAACAACTTACGAGCGACTGGTGATCAGTTCTGATGTGCTATACTTATCAGAATTTCCATAATTCAGCACAAGAACTGATCACCAGTCGCTCGTAAGTCATTCGTAACTTTACGAACAGCTTTATGAAACACCCCCAGGTTAGTTATCCAATCTTTATGGATTCTGTACACAGTGCTAGGTGGCCGGCCTTTTAGTACACTTAACAGACTGAGGTAATTACACTGTATCTGCATGCTTATCAAGAATATTTTATGAATACACATTTCTATCTTCTTTCAGTATGAACAACATTGATCAAGTCAACATAAATATACTACATGTAGGTGATACTGTGTATACTTGGTACACTGTACCCATTTCAGTAACCAGTGAAATTTATACAGAAAACAAAACAAAAACAAAAACAAAAACTAAATAGAAGAGAAGGGGTACTTTTTTAAGACAGAAGATATTTTGCATCTTCAAATAATGATATGTCAAGTTTGACCAATGACATAGCAATGCACAGGAGAAATTCATATTAATTTATATTCAATCTCTCAAAGAATGTGTGAGCATATAGTGTGCTACTCTCCCATTGCTTCTCAATAGCATTAACACAGCCCACATACACACAAACACACATACATCTAGGTAGCACAAAGGGGTCGTACCTGTCCCGAGCGAAACAGATCATCATTGTTTGACCTGTGGAGCAGTCGCTTCCCCGTGTCACCCTTCTCACCGAAGAGGTTGAGGGAGACGCTGGAGTCAGTGGCAGCGTTGGGCTTGGTTCCTGTCACGACCTGGATGTAGTACTTGAGGACTGTGGGCAAGGAATGATTCAAAACAATTACAATTATTGTACATATTGAAAGCAAAAACTAGTCCTCACATACATGTCGGCTCTATACCGCAAAATTGCTGTGATAGAAATGCTGGTCTCAAGAAAACATACTTAGTCTATGCTACAGTTTGATAGACACTATGTGACTTTGATATTTTAAATCAATATTTATGTAGCCAGAGGTACATTGTGTATAATGTACCATGCTATACAGTACCTACATGTAGGTAGTCAAAGTCACAACATATACATGAAGGACTACAAACATTCACATGTCAAGGGAAGTGTTGAAAACACATCTTTAAGAGAATACTTGTACATGTACGATTCATGCACTTCATTGATTGATAATAATTGCAAGCTCAAGATTTTCTCTTCTTTGCCAAAACATTAAGAAATATTTACTTCATCAAAGAGACTTTTGCAGAAACAAGGAAACCTGGAAGTCCTGTAGAGAACTGTATTCTGGGGAAAAGCATCTAATACAAAAGCATCTCTATCTATCAACCAATAGAAGCCCAGAATCTTTTAGATTCAAACTTGTACATGTATGAGACATCATTTTCTAGAATGTTGTAGAAAACCAGGAAGAAGGCTAGAAGTGCATAATACCTATGAAAAGAAAATGATATTATATACAACTGTGTACTTACATATAGATAATAAACTACATTTGTTCATGTACTGTATACAGGTCTGACAACTTCGTTGTCATGACATTTGCTCTTGTGCTAACAGCTCCCATGAAATACACTGTATGTGCACGCAAAGCCAAATATAAAATCTACCCACACATACAATACAATGTACAGCCCTAACCCGTATCCTAATCCTCAAATCAAATTACGCCTAAAATCCTATCACAACCCTATTAAACCGTACATGTAACCCCAAGTTTCTGGAGGAAATAAGACCCATATCCTAATCCTCAGATCAAATTACGCCTAAAATCCTATCACAACCCTAACCGTACATGTAACCCCAAGTCTTTGGAGGAAATAAAATGTAAGACCTGAGCAACTGTCACAGGAGCAAATGTTTTGACCCAACAATTTCACATCTTGGGAAGACATAGACATGAAATGTTGATTCTGACTACTCTTAAAGGAAGAAGAAATCATACTTGTCAATTTTAGGAGCAGTTACAACTCTTATTTTTAAGTGTATATTCACATTTATTCACACATTTGGGAGATCAGAGGGGAAGAGGGAAAAAAGGAGAAGAAATTGTCTCACCTGGTAGAGTTTTCTTTCCTGGAGTTGAGATGGGAAGTTCCCTCCACACGTCCCCATCATCCTCCTTCACCGAAAGCCAGCGATTCTTGAACTTACAGACGTGTTGGTCGCCGCTCTCAGGGTCTATCAGCTTCACCTGTTACCATGGCGATGATCGGAAAAGTCCATGTAAGTCACAAACTCGAACCTCCCTGCATGCAGGACTTACAAGTTACACATGCAGAGTACCTGGGCAACATTCAAACAGCCTACAGATTCGTCTTCCAAGAGTAGCTGCTAGGTTCTGCTGTGCATAGTAAGACCCAAATCATCAGCGGAATTTTGCTTCAGCGGCAAAATATATCTTCTCTTTTCCTTGGTTTGTGCCAAAAGTCTAAAAATGATTTCTCACATATTTCCTTTTTTTATAAGTACAGTTTGGCCCACTTCTGCTTTTTGAATTTCTTTGTTTTGGGGTGGTTTATTGTCTCCTTTTTTGTTGTTGTTGTTTGTTTCCACTGATGTTAAATACAATTAGAATGCAACAAACATATGTGAAAAGAATTCAATGATTGTTTCAGTGAAGAATGAATAAGGCAGCTTCAGAGAATAAACACTTCTGGGCTTGACGATTGAAACTTGGAAATCTAACAACTACAGCAAAATACAATTACACAAATTTATTTCTTATTGGTTATCTGTGTATTCTACATGATATTGTCTAGCATTGTATCTTGGATTGTGATCTTTTACTCTAAATGTTGCTTTATTAAGAAAAATGATATCTAATTCATACAGCTGTACTTATCCTCCTTTTCTGATCAAAAATCCTCAACAAGTGATAGACAAAAAATGCACTCTACTTGAAAAAAAAAATGTTTCATTTAGATTATCTTGTTGTCATGCCAACCGTATCAAGTCTCCAGGATGCCCTGTAGGAGTCCAATCCAATCCGGATCTTGTAGATGTTGCCAATACCCTTCAGGTTGACCTATGAGCAAACAAAATGAGAATACAAGGTGTGCATATATTATAAAACCTGTTGAAGACTACATGTAGTCCTGAGTTTTTTCGGGCAAGAGTCTATGGAAACTTTGCATTATAGCAAAATTAGTGCTCGTCCTCAACAGGTTAAAAAGGCCAATAAATCGCTCTTCTACAATTGTAATTACAGCATATACAATGTACATGTGCCAGCTGAGGTACACAATATGGTAATTCAAAGACTCAGTGATTCATTCATGTACATACATGTAGAATTGACAAGATACACATGTACGCAGTAATCTAGGCTGATAAGAAATTGCAGCTGCGTACATGGCATTCAATCCTCCAAGGAGACACAAAATACAAGAAGCCCAGCAATCCTGTGACAAGAGACTGGTGTATCATCCCATCTCAGCTCACCTTGAATGACTCCTCACTGCTGGGGCTGAACAGCTTGGGGCCACCTTTACCCAGAGTGAAGGGTTCCGACACCTTCTTCTGTCCGTAGACAACCAGTACCACGCTTCCCTTGGTCGAGAGAGATCCTGTTTTCACCACACACTTCCACTCACCATCTACAATGTAAGTCACAGAGAGAAAATGCGGTGAAAAGTAAAAAAGCATGAATCAAAAGCAAACAAAATAGGTGGCATCGATGTGGCAATTGTGTGAACAAGATGTTATATTGGTAATCAGGTGTGAATTTTCATCTTTGTTTTTTTTTCACCATTTTGCTTTCATTTATCTTGTTGCAGCTGTTATTGCTACGTAACTGTTGTTGCTGTAGATGTTGTGCATATAATTGTCATCGCTGTTGTGTCTTGCATCTGTCCTGGGTCTCGTTTAACAAAAAAAAAAAAATGTTAGTATGGCAAACTTTTGCTCATAGAGCAACTTTTAGTAGCAGCAGCCAATCAAGAAGCAGGATTCTTGTCATCGCCATGACGACACTTGCCACTGAAGCAGGAGTTGTTACCATAGCAACCACTTTTTTTTCTATAAAATGGAACCCTGGTTATCACTCACTGATGATTGCTTGAATGTATTTATGGTTTCACCTTGGACAGCATACTGTACTGTATAAGCTGTTATTTTCGCGTACAGATATTTTCGCCAATTAGAAGGTCACAGACATTTTTGCGAGATGTTGTTTTTGCGAACTGACACCTGTACAATTGTACGCTATCTTGTATGCATTGTTACTCTAGTGTATGGCGACATTTTCGCGTGTTGTTAGATTCGCGATCCAACTGTGATTCGCGAAATTCGTGAAAAACTAAACCCTCAAGAAAATAACCACTTATACAGTATTTTAATCCTCTCATTTTCTTCCTGAAGTGATCAAACTGCAGACTCATTGACGACGACTGCCAGGTGTTAATTTTACCTTCGTATTGAGTTTTCTCCTTCTCATCCATTAATGCAGGGGCGGCGGCTGCTGGTGCTGCTTCTTTGACTTGCTTCAGCTTTGATCCTGGAAGGAATTGAGAGGAGACAGGGACTAAAAACATCACCAAGTACATACAGTACGCCTATAATCTCAATATAAGAGGCCTTCATACATATACAACACTATGATTTTTCGTTTCATTTCTTTCTTTATTTTTGTACTCAAATATTATGAGAAACCTGATGTAACAAGGCAATTGTTGTAGTTTTTCAGATTCTTGTTATAACAAGGTTCCCCCGTAGCATAAAAGGCAAGACAAGTTGTACCTTATGCCTTTTTTATTAAAAAAAATCAGGTGAAAATGCATCAGGTATTTGTTTTTGTTTCTTTCATTTGCTACCAACCTCCCGTTATGAGATTGGGCTATCTTTAAAGGTACAAGTGTACAATTGTTGTACATAGCACAGTTGCAAAATTTTATAAAGTAATTACTGTTGAATCCAACCACACTCACCTTGACGATAAATTCTTCAGACATCAGATGAGTATAGAATATTGATCATAATCATGTAAGCATAATAATGTCAGTGAGGGGTTGTAGGAAAAATACACGTAACAACCATAAGACTACGCTAATAAATAAACAAACAATTTATCTTTTTTTTCTTCCGTGTGATGGTATTCTGTACAAGTACATTTCATGGCTCTTCATGCTACAGCAGCAAAGACCTGAAGTGTTAGTAGGGTGCATTGGTATTAGGTTTGTTTAACATGTGCAGGCATCTTATTCCACGTTTGTTCTCTTATTGTTGATATTCGTTTTTCACATCATTGTAAATTGTACTTCAGCTAAAAGTGATGTGTTCTACTATGAATCAAAGAAAAAAACCCAATAACAATATTTTTCCTGTACTCAAGTTGAATATACATGTATAGTCCCCTGCAATATGTGTAACTTCAAAATATATGCATCACTTTTTTCTGACATGGAGTTGGCTTATTGTGACATTAAATCAACTTGCATACAAAGAAAAACAAAATGTTCTTTTAAATAAAAATGTTAATTAAAGGTGTTGTGGTTTGTAACCTCACCATGACTGTTCTATAAAGAATGGTGAAGTTGTATGCTGGTGACATTGTTTTTCTTTCCACTACTTTTTCCTTTGACATTTCGCTACCACCATTTGTGAAACAAAACTTATTTTTTACACTATCGAGTCACATACATCGCATTGTATCTTTAGATACTTGGAAGATTTTCTTTCTCTACAATGTGTGTGGGTTTGGTAATCTTTCAGCTTCACTTCAAGTGGGAGTGGAACTAAGGAGGGGATTCAAGCAATTTTACACACTTTGCATTGCTTTAATTTCCTAGCAAATGTCAATACATTTGCTATATAACTGCTGTTGAAAACATGCTGCCTAAATATTGAATAAAATATTTCATCGTGCACAAAAAAAAAAGACAACACACAGAGTGAGCATTATCCACTCTACACTCAAAATTGCTGTTATGCTATACAGGTTTCAAAACACACTGTTATTAGTCACAAGTGTTGGCTTTATTGTAAAATTGCAATGAGCTAAAAATATGATATATTTTCAAAATAAAATTGTATTCAACAATTGGATTATGTGAGCCTTTCATAAAGCCAAGCACAGCTGGCAACCTCCTGCTCATCACACTGTGGAGATATTAAATCGCTGCAAAGATTCATCTGATTGGAGTATTAACTGGTTAGAAGTTCATTTTTGTCACAATCATGTTGCAAATTACCTGCACCTAGTGGGAAGTCTCTCTCACAGCATTCGATTTGAAGAAGCCTACAGACCCAGTAGGCGAAAGTCTCATCAAGAACAGGTATATGGGCAATTCCGCGGTAACGGAATTACAAATCAGAGAATTTTGGCTCATATTCTTTCACCCTGTATACAGGATTGATTACTTTGCTTTCTCTTGATACATTTAAAAGATGCAGAGGTACTCACACTGTCACCCCAAATACAAATTTGTTAAATGTTTTCACTTGGATGGTTACAAAGGAGGTCTATGTGCGATGGTAACGGAATTACCAGAGAATTTAGTCACAACTTCAACTCTAACTTTGGGAGTTGTTTCTCTGAAATCTATAACACATACACTGTAGGTTGTTGTCTGATTTAATCTTTGATTGTGTTGACTTCAATTCGGTTGTATTGTTTTTCAAATATTTCATCACATTTTCCAAGCAGCACGCTTTTTCCCTGTAAAGTCAGTGGTAACGGAATTGGTAACGGAATTGGATGTGTACTCCTTCTGAAATACACTGGAAAAAATACACATTCTTGGTACTCATGTATTCTGAAATGTCTTGATGAAGATTGTTTATGCCTTTAGCTATAATATAACCACTAAATAAGTACTCTCTAGCCTTTGACCTTGAACTACTACAAGTGTATAGGTGCCAAATGAGTTTTTATTGTCAAAAAACATAAAATGTTTGTGCTAACGACTGTGATTTGAAGTCGTAACTATGTCAATCAAGATCTTGTAACTTCTAAGTACCACATCCATCAAAATTTGTCTACTTTCAAGTTAAGAATTTCACACTCTGCAGGTAAATGACATCTAAGACACATGGTAACGGAATTACGCTAGAATAGCCCTACACAAGTACAATTCTATAAATCCAGTCAGCAGTACTCAAATTTTCTTGTATTTCTTTTGTTGATATCATGCAAGACAGATTTCTCTGTTTTCTTCTTCCTAAATATGCCAATAATTGACAATATGTGTGAATTACTTACAAGTATTCTACATAAATATTATGTGCACGTGCATAAGAAAATAATAAAAAACTGTCCGGATTGACACTGAATTTAAATCTAAATCATAAAGTGCCAATTTACAGTGCAAGAGCACAGTGTGCAGCCCCATCATTGAACACAATGTTTAATATTAAGGATGAACACTAAAGATGCTTGAAACTTTTAATTTGGTAAGTGAAAAAATGCACTTGTGGTTCAATGACAAATATAAGAAATTACAATTCAATCATAAATAGAAAAGAAAATTTTCTTATATGATTATGGTACTGCACCAGTGCTTAATCATTATTATCTGTATGTTGTGGCATATATTAATCACTAAAAACTTGTGACATTTTACTAATAGCTGAAGTTGCCCCCTGGTATATAATGTAGTGCATAATTTGATAATTCCCTTACAGTGTAAGTCCTACGTGTACTTAAGCCCACCAAAATAAAATGAACTAAACTAAAAGGAAATAGAAAACAGCAAAATAACTTTAACAAACTACAACTTTTTGAACCATTAGAGTGAGTCCACCAAATTCTGTTAATTCATAGAAAGGTAAGAGGGCCTCTTTTATCCATCTGCAGCTCACTGTGTTAGAGTTAGATTAATCAACCTATGAATAATGTTAGTATTTACTTCTGACCACACAAAATTTCCAAAATGACGTCTTCAGAAACACAATCATGACTTGGCCTATAATTTTCCTACAAGTTTCCTGTCTCTGTCTTTCTTCTTTGACTTTGTCTATTTTCTCATCCTGAGTGTTGCCATATATTTATTCACAAGAAGTGTGCATCTTCTCTTTTGCAGTAAGTTGTATTTTGACTGCCTGAAAGCAAATTATAAAATACACTGTAATGGCACTTGTATGAAAGGAAACTGGATTGTACAGCAAATGGTAACATGAAGAGTGAAGGTAGAAGCAGAAGCCCATTGACTTTAATATTTAAAATCTTCTTAGGATTGGAAAGTATAGGCCTAAATGTTACATTTTAGAGTTGTATCACAATTACTGACTGGGTAAATGTTCATCACAAATGGTGTTTTTGTCTTTATTCCTTTTAAAAAGAAAGGATTAAAGAACAAATTTCAAAGGGTAGCAGATGCTCTGTATCAAATGGGCATGAAAATCAAAATACATGTCTCTGTGGAAGAAAGATCTAAGAAACAAATGAAAGAAGGTAATAGTCATACACTTACCATTAAAGATAAGGGACTTGAGGATGAAAACAGGACATGTTCAATAAAAGGTCAGACTATCGACTTGGTGATAATAAAGCCTTTAGCATACAGAAAGATCAAAGGTGTCACATTCAGTGGGCATCCCGTGTCAAGTAATGACTTCTATCACATTGTGTATGATCCTTCTCTTAAATTCTTGATCTTTCCTCACAAAAATTATCCTGTTCATTTCTATCTGTCAGTAGCAGTGCTCTCTTTTCCTTTTAAAGAAATTTTATGTCCTTCCTCCTCTTTGTAACCTTTGTTCAATTTATGCTGCATCACACCCATTCAATAGTCCCTCATCACTATACTTAGATTTTGTATGAAACCATGAGACTTTTTGGCAAGAAAATATACAAATTGATATCTCAGAATTCAGTATGATTTTTAACATTTGAGAATGAGTATCTGTAGCAAACCTTATAAAGTTATCAGTTAGCACAGTCTCCATGTACACATGTAGTTCTTGTACATGAGAGAAGGTGAAGGAAGGGAGGAGACTTTCAGCACAAGAAGTCTTGTCAAGCGTGTACCCTGATGTCAGGACTCACTGTCAGAGGCATCCAGCTACACTGTATGCTGAGTCATGTCAGTGTATCATACCATACATATTTCAACTTTCACTCCTTTACTGCCAATCACTAACACTGTTAAGCTCAATAATAATGTCCTGAAGCTATTTCATGAACAGTTCACATACATATTGGCACGAAAGTAGGATATGTCATTCTCTTCCATATTAGCTGTGCATGTAATTCTGTTACCATGTAATTCCGTTACCACAATTACAGAAGAACTGAAGGAGATATTTCACAAAATGTTTTGTGACTTTTCAGGGAGTCACATGTAGAGAAAAAATTTACAAGGGGAGAAAAAATCAGTGATTAGTTTGTTCAGGAGAAAACTTTTTTCAATTTTATGGTAACGGAATTACGTCAATTTGTCAGTAGATTTTGAAAATTTCTCCAAAAAATATCATAATGAGAGTGACTGAATACTTCATTAAATGTGATTGTTGAAGCATAGGAATAAAGATGTGGAAGTATGGATAAAGCAGAGAGATATTTAAGTTGTTTCATTTTAAATTTTCATTTACAACAATGTAATATTGTAAGATTTTAGATAAATACAATAAATAGTCTTCCAACTTCAAAAGTGTGTACAACAAAAACGAGGAAAGTTATTGGTAAAGGGTTTTTTGTTTCCGTAAATACAACAATCCGTCTGTACGGGAAACTGAAATTTCTGAGCATTTACTTAACTTTGAATTTTGCTGTTTTTGCCCTTCCCATACGGAATTGCCCATATGTAATTTGCAACTGATTGTGACAAAATGAACTTTTAACCTGTGGAGATGATTACATTGTAGTTTTATTAGCAAATGTATCACCTGAAGAAATAAGATAAAGGATAAAATAAAACAACAGGGGAATAGTTAGTAAGGAGGGGATATGGTGAAAAGGGTCACACACTATGTAAAGCCATAGCAGGGCAGCAGATCAGACCAGGGATTTTCAAGTCCATTGACAGCAGCAGTTGTGCCCCTTAGGCAAGGCACATTATCCAACAGCCTGGTCTTTTCCAGGAGGACTGAAGAAAGATGTTCCCGTGGTTGTTACCCTTGAAGAATTAAAGTGCTTATGTCAGTGGCCGCATATTAAAATATACCGTAAGGCCAAACACACAACACACAACAATTTGAGAGGATGTTTTTACCAGTAGGACCCGGCTTTCCTTGTGCTTTTCTTGGAGCTTTGGCGGGAATGCCAGGAACAATGTTATCCTGACTTTTCCTCTTTTTCATGGGTGCTTTTTTTTTTAGGGAACGGGTGATGGGTGTAACATAACATGACATAATATGAATTTGAAGAAATCAAATAAATAGTAAAACTACCATACTTTAGATGTTCTCGCATCTGCACAAGAATTCTGCTTTATCTGTACGTGCAAACAGAAACACACTGACAGATTCCAAAACAAAAAGGCTAAGTCCATATTCATGAAAGATCTATACAGTGTGCACATCACACCCCTCAAAAAACCACCAAGATACAGTAAACTCATCATGCATGTAACACACACATTTGTCTATGTCTATTACGAAAAAGGTAATATTCTGAATAGAAATATTCTCATTCAAATTGATGGAATTCTTGCCTGAAGTTGTTGTATTTTATTGCAACAAACTAACTGATTGTCAATCAGTTGCAATAAGAAAGGAACATTATCATCCCACACACCTACCATACAGAGTGTAAGTACAGTGTATCCCCTGTAAATTCTCTACAAGTTCACATTTTTCAGCTGGTTCTAGTACAGTAAAATGTGCACAGCACCATCTAAACATATGAAATAGCCTGCCATTTAAAGTCAATGTGTCATTTCTGAGCACTACTCCAAAACCCATTTCAAAACAGTCCCTGGAAAGATGACATAACATTATTTGAAGGTATAGATTCTGAAACATTGCAGCTAAATGAGAATCTTACGCTGATTTGAGTTCGACTTATCATGTAAAAACAAAACAACACATATTCAACATCAGATTATAATCATTTCCAAAACAATGATTGAATTTTTGATAAACATGAATGCTTTACCAGCTGTTAGTGAACATGGATAGGTATGGTGTTGTTTTTTGTCCTTTTTTTTTTCCCCTTGTATACGTGTACTTACAGGTGTATGTCCATGCTTTACCATGTCCACACATAAAAGAACAATCTGGACAAAGGTTTCCATAACTTATCTTGTCAGTACTAAATTCTTTTGAAAATATTTAACATTACCTAAAACTTCTCTCAACTTACATTACTTTTAGTAAGATCTGATAAATTTCGACTTGATGAAACAGCACATTGATTACAATGTATCTAAAAGAGTAGCACTCACAATTTGCCAACATCCACACATGTACAGAGCGACTCAAGAATGTCCAAGAAAGCACCCAAAAAGGGTGTTTGGTTGGGTGGAATACTTACGTTTCTTGGGCACCTTGTTGGGTTTCGGTGTAGTGGGTGGGGTTGGCGTTGTGATCTTCTTTTTGATTCCAACTGGGGGGGGGGGGGGGGGGGGGATAAAATCAAATATTTCTTGATTGAGTCTCTGTGACAATGAGCCAGCCATCTTCACAAAATCAAGGGGCTTTATGAATACCCAAAATTAATGATCAATCAACTAATTGATGATTAGCTGTGTAAAGCAGGGCAACCAAGCTCTGGGACTGCAGAAAACATACATTTGTATGTACTCATACAAGGTAGTGCATTCATCACATTTCCAATACAGCAGAACTACACATACTTGTAGTAGGTATGTTGAAGAAAACTTTCAGAACACAAAAGTTTCAACACAAAAACACATTTTCTAATTTGAATGACAAAGATAAAAACACACTTTATTCCATGATGAAAACATACAACTGTACAAGTCAGCTGCCCAATGTATACAGTTATTTTCTTGTGACAATTCTAGTCTTGGGGACATGTCAGACTATCGCACTTATGGAACATCCTAGATGGTATTTCTAATTTGTGTCATCATGGAAAAGAGGGAGGGGGAGGTGGGATTTTTAAAATTCAAATTCCTGTAAAACGGCTGATTAACCACTATTCGTACACATTGTTTCTTTATTGACAGCCAAAAGCAAAGTGTAACAGAAAATTTAAGTGTTATTCAATTTTGCGTACTACACAGTTTGGAGAAACTTCAAACATACACTTGTAAGCACATAGAAAGAACACTGAAGGTCTCAAGAAAATATGACACAGGTCATATTTTCAACAATATCTCAGGACAAAAATGATAATGCACAGTACAAGGAAGAATTTTGGCAGAATCATATTTTTGTGCTCAGCCGGACAAGGTAAATTTAATGTGTTTTAATTTCACAGACAGTTGCTACCACTGACTGAGAACTTCAAACAGCTCACCATTGCCATGGCAATCAAAAGGCTTCAGCAGCATTATACAATACTGTGAACATGAAAACAAAAAAAAAAACAACTACAAATAACATAACAGTTAAACCCCTACAATACACCTAGCATGTGGCGTGATACCTACATGTACAATTAGTACACAGTATGTACATCAACATGCAGAATTTCAACACAAATTTAGCGCACCTACAAAAATAAAAAGTAGAAAATTTGCAAGAAAATTTGTACACCAGAAAAAAAAAAAAAATCACATTTGCCATAAGTGGTACATATGCTGCTGCAAGATATGTTTCCATGGCAATACTCACACTCAATGACCTCAGGGTAGAGTCTAACATTGGGTTCCCCCGAGTCGATGGTCGGACGGACGGCACCGTCGGGTAGGAAGCCCACGGAGAGGTTGCGGCTGGCGTGGGACTGCAGGGTGATGTACCCCTTGTCCTTCATCTTGTTCACAATGAAGTGGCAGGCCTCGTCTCCGGTGCCCTGGGAGATCGTTGACCACCATTGATCGTTGTTGTGGACAATAGTCAGACAGGGAGAGAGAGGGAAGGAGGGGATGAAAGGAAAGAAAAGCGAGAAAGCAAAATGTGAACTCACATGGTGATATCAAACTCAGTGTAACTATATACTGTATGTGAAATCTGCAAAGAGAAGATTAGGAGTAACCTGCATTGACAAGTTCAAATGGCCTTGCGTAGTGGTAAAACACAGCACATACAAAATTTGGGCTGAAGCAACACTTAATCCTGTGTGTCTGTCCAGACGTATGCATATATTTTACATGTGCAACAGGGTGCAGCTTGTTTCCCTCAAAATGAGTATGAATAAACATACTACATGTACATGTATTGTGAACTATAATATATAACCTGTTCTAAAAGTACGAGGAATAAAATGAATATACAAAGTTGCATAGCTCATTTCAATGGAATCAAATGTTCCTGAGAAATTAAGCTCTTTAACGACAGCACAAAAGACATAAAAGTTAACTAACTTTCCAAAGTACTTCACCCCCCCTCCCCCGCAAAAAACAAAATCTTTCAAGCAAAACAGCACTGTAATCTAAAATTTGCATCAAATCCGTAACAACCTACTTATTTTGTACATATAAGTCAGCCCCAAAATCTACTGAGTCTATTTAGCAGATTCTCTAAATGTTTCTACAAAGACAACATACATGTAGCAGCAGGAAAAAAAAAATTAGGTGGAAAAAAAGTATTTCCACAAAAAGAGATGAAAGAATAATAATAAAAAAAAGGAATGAAAAGATTACCCGCTGAGGCAAGCGAATAAGATACTAATCAATTAATGTACCAATCGGTTTGTAAGTTCAATTCAAGAAAAAAACAAAAACAAACAAACAGACAGACAAACAAATACTAGCATGCTTGCAATGTTATTAACATTCTCTGTAACAACTAACCTTGGCATCACACTTGCCATCCTTGATTTGGAGGTATTGGTCTGGCCTGGCCACGCTCTCAAACATCCTAGTCTTCTTCCCAGACACTCTCCTGACTCGCCAGTAGGCACTCTCCGTTCTCTGGCCCGTGGCGGTCAGTGAGCACGAGCTGTCTACGCTGAAGGTCTGCGTCCGTGAGGTGTAGAAGACTAGAAGGCAGTTGTCACTGAAGGTACCCTGAAAGATGTTTAAATTACATAATCATTAACAAGTGTACAATGTAGAAGTGTCCACATTTGAAATATTTGTAACACAAATTTTTTCTAATCTATCTGCACAGATGAAGAAAACATTAAAGACAAGGGCACAAGATGAAATCCACAATACAGTCAAACCTGCTTGAGCGGCCACCTGTCTATAACAGCCACTTTTTCGTCTCCCTGGGGTGGCCGCTATAGACAGGTGTGACTGTTATTTGTTGCTTTCAAATGGTAACATTACTTCAATTGGTGAGACTTCATTATTCATTGATTGACTAAAGCACAACCAAATTGTATACAGTGTTATTAAATAGAGCAAGAATTTATTACTAGAGTGGAACTCTTGCTAAATTTTTAATGTGAATCGTAATCATAATACAGTCCACTGTTTAGACAAAAATGTAATTCTGTAGATATGGACCAAACTAATTGTAGATAGGAGAAAAATGTAAGTGAAATTATGACATGACACCATCAAGGAAGGCGGCAAAAGATTGTGTGAGATGAGATAATGATCTGGCTTCTGTCCTATAATTGCAGTATTCTCATCTAAACGTCTACGATTAAAACTCAAAACGGTAATTTTCTAGACAACCGCAAAAACAATTTTCAATACTACTGGAGAATTCCTGAATTTGTAAGAGGATGAACTTTGCCTCATAAAAAAAGCAAACTACAATTCCTCACCTTGACGTAGCAAAAGAAAAGCTTCTGCGGCCCAACTCCCGACCCTCTCGTGTCGTGGGGACGCCCACTCTGCACAAACGTCAGCATCTGATTGGGCCACTTGACCGACTCCAAGGCGACGGAGCGGTCCAACTGGACCTTGAGCTTCAGCTCGCTCTGCAGGCCCGCCTTCTTGGCCCCGCCCACTTTGTTGTTGTCGATGGCGAGAAACAGCTCGGGCTTGCCCTGTGTCTTGAACATGCGGACATTGGCGCGAACCTTTTCCACGTGGAATATTGCTATAGAATGGATTGCAAGCAAGTTTTGGGAGGTAAGTTATTATTTTACCATTATCATTTATTCGGCTTTCAAACACAAATATTAATTTGTTAATTATATTTGAGGATCATTTCTATCTATAGTTATGGGTGCGTTTGCTGGAAGACAAATTAGCTCCTAAATATGAGTCATAGCAGTTCATGACAATTTCACATGGTGCTTGAAGCAGTTGAAATAATTCATATTGTTTAATCAATACTTGTATGTTATGTAAAATATGTAAATACTGATGGGAAGAATAACCAGGTTCTTTCAGTGGTGAAACCAAAGACAAATTACCAAAGTGGTCAATGGGAATTTTTTTTTTTCTGGCATGAAACAATGCTTGATTTCATAATGTAAATTATTAAGCATGTGCAAATATAAAGGGGAAAGTGTGATGAAACCTGTCAAATTGCACTGGTTTAGTAGAACAATATACAATGTATTAGTCAGTCAGAGATCATAACAATTACTCACTTTCCAGTTTCTGAAAATATCTTAGAGTTAGAAAATGAATAACTACATGTACAAACAGGAATATATTATGAATTCATGTGAAAAGTACCAAATCTTCACCAGGGTTGGCAAACCACAATTCAGTCCATGTATGTATTCATGCATCTCTGATGATCTGCTAAAAAACACACTTTTTATCGTCATGGTGGCTTATCCCCTACACTGGTGGCAACAGTTGCATATTGATGTCAAAAAGACGTATCACATCAACAGACTGAGTCCTACTGGATTTCTACTTACGATGTTAACAAGTGTGTTTTGTGCCACAGATTTTTATTTCATTGATCATTCAAAGGATTGGTCAATCATACAAATTCTTCAATTTACTGTAAGCGTGGAAATTTTCGCGGTACATTAATTTTCGCGGATTTCGCGCTACGCTCGGCTAGCGCGAATTCAAAAACGCGCGAATATATCTTCACAATTTTCTACGCACATTTTGAAAGGGATGAATTGTGTGCGCTTCATCGATGATACTGCTACGTAGTACAATGTACAGGCATGTTTACGCTACTGTACTAGTACTGTGCGAAGAGACGATACCCTAGATTGCTGTGTACTGTAGCATGCATGTGTGCACCGCACGCATCGATGCTACAGTCCCCCTTGACTACGGTACTAGAGTCACAGCTGTACTACGTATTTGAGTGCTTGTACTCGCAGTCGAGCCGCTCGCTACGTCGCTTGTCGTACGCTGGCATAGCAAGCTATGTAGCAGAGGCTTTGGATGAAAGCAGTGAATGTGTACTACAGTAAAGTAACCTGCTGCGGAGCGCGAATTCAAGAACCCGCGAATACGTTTTCGAGCCGCTCAGCGCGAAAAAGTAATCGCGCGAAAATATTGACGTTTACAGTACATATCAATGTCCTCTACATGTACGGGTATGTTTGAAACGAGAATGATGATGTTCCCTAAAGTTTAACCCATTGAGGACGAGTCCCAAGTATACTCGGGCAAGCGTCTATGGAAAATGCGTGCTGTAGCAAAATCAAACCGTCCTCAACGGGTCAAAATTATCTGCAGATCCAAAGCCGATCATGTGGCCTCTCACCATTTTTGCCGGCACTCTCGGGATCGCCACACGCGTCCACTGAGTTGTCGGGGGTGACCTGGACAGCCCTGCCGCTGACCTTTGACACAAAGGTCACCTGATTTCCTGCCTCATACTTCCACTTCTCCTGGTCCCACTACAATGAGAGAGAAATGGGACTGATTGCTTCAATTTCAAAATCCATTCAAGATACAAATTGTAAGTCTCTCCAGTATTATCTCAGGTCCGTTATGCCTTCAAATTTCCATGTAAAAATTGAATTGGTTTTAAAAGAGTATTTGATAAATGTTACAGCAGACAGGTCCTTATAAGTTTTATGGCAGTGAAAACTTGAGCAGTGAAAACTTGAACTTTATCTTTCATCCTCCTCTATCTAAACCTAATTGTTTGTTTGTTTGGTTTTTTTGTGTGTGTCATTTCTGAGTGAGGGATTACAGAATCTTAAGCTTTGTACTGAAATCGTTATAGATTGCATCACCCCACAATTATATTTTTATGCTACAGCTGTATACACTATCTACATGAAAGATTACTCAGGTACTTTGCAAGATCTTTGAAACAAGGAAAACTTCACATTATTACATTTAAAAATTAAATACAGGCTCATAAGAATCACATTTATTACACATTGTTCTTGTTGTTTTTTATTTGTTGATGTTTTAATATTTATCAAACAATATTTCAATTACACGATTCATGGCAACATATCAAGAAATCTAAAGTTTCTTTTTTTTTCAGGGACAGGCTGTAATAAAGGGCTGTGCCTTCCTGCTTGTTTCCTACCACTATCCAATTTCTTTGTTTTCACATCTTTTTCATGAATGTTGTCATGACTAATGCTTTTATGTCTTAGTTTGTAATGCTGTCGATTTCTGTTATATGCATGATATTATTGAAAGTGTTAAATAAACTGCAATCAATCAATTAAGTAATCAATCAATCAATCAATTAATCAATCAATCAAACAAACTTACCATCTCCTTTTCGACTGTGCAGAGTGGATGACAAGAGGAAAAGAGTGAAAAGAAATCAGACGTCAGATTCTCAACAAACATGAGCACATCCCCATGTACAACAATTTCTCTGGTTAATCAAATACCATTTTACAATGACAAAAATCAAGCATTACTGTAGCTATTGGTATACTGTAAAGTACATGTACATGTTGCAATTATTAGTAGTAAGCTAGGATCACACAGTTGTACTTGTATGAAGTACACTGTCTTATTGTATTAAGCAGTACACATACAGCATGCTCACAAGATGCATTTCCTTTTTTTTTTCTTCTTCTTCTTTTCTGGGATGATTATACACACATTCTAGTAGTCCATAAAATCATTCAAATGAAATTCTTCCTTGTTCTATTTCGGTCTTAAGGTATCAGCCCTATTTCATACGTTAAGTGATCTTTAATAGCGCAACTAAACATAAGTTTCATATGAGTAAACACGTAGACACAATCAATGCATACATTGCAACATCAGTGTAGATTATGTGTGCATACCCGACGTGACATTAGAGTAGCATGGAAAACTATTAAAACTTTTCACTACTTGATACACTTTCTTAGAACAGACTACCACTATGTAGAAAAGAGACTACACATTCTATATCCAGGTCAACCTGAACCCCACTTGATTTTCCTTTTTTGTTCTTTCCTTATAAATGTTTTGAGTATTTTCTTTTCAATTCTGGTAGTGCAATGGCACTGCAACATGTGCATGAATCCCTGATTTGTTCCTGGATACTGGTGCAAGGGTGATATAGCACCAAGTTGAAACCACATGACTGCGCATAATCGATTGCTCTCTAGTTGACATTGTATCGTGTGTGTGTGCGTGTGCATTCGGTGGCGTTTCGATACTCACAGCTGACGGACTTGTTGTTGACGTAGAGTTCTCTCACCGTGTTCCCGTCATCCTCACCGGAATCTAACCACCTGAAAAATGAAATACAAAGATGGATAATGGATACATGCATATTCTTAAAATTATTTTGTTTTTAGAGGGGAAAGAACTGTCTTCAAATAACAAGGAAATGCATGCAATCTATGGCACAAATTAGCTACTTGTACAGCCGTATCTAGTATGATATATTTATCTCTCTCTCTCTCTCTATCTATCTACAATATAAATCTGTCTTTCTGCATCTCATTCTTTCCTAATATTGTTATGTGCACATACATACAAGTAATGGAAAAGGTTAAGAAAAAAAGAATTAAGATTTATTGACACATGTAACAATGACAAAAAAATAGAATTGTTATCAGTGATAACTGATTATTACAGTTTTTTGTGTCTCATTTGATATCACTGCTTTAATACATCATAATTATTAGCACGATTGTATTAAACCTACAAATGTACAAATACCATAATAATTATCATACCATTAACAGGAAGACGTAGAAAATTGCTACTGGGAATGAAATCCATTTTGCATGCAATGCTGCAGCTTGTACGTTCTGAAATATTTGTACACACATTCCAAGTTATCTTCAAACCCTGCACTCCCAGGGCATTATAGTAAAATGCTCCTTCTAATTCAGCAAGCTACAAAATCAGATATAAAATCATCTCACTTTACTCACATTATTATATTTTTGTTTGTGTTTTCTTTCCTTTGTTGGGGCAGGGGGGCACTGCCAAATCATTCATGTAACCATTACAAGTAATTGATTTTTCCACTCTTTTTCTTCTTCTCACCTGAAGCATGGAAAGGTCGCTTCCAGTCCGCTCTCCGTCTCCTTGACAACCACTTTGTCCAAAAACCATCCTTTGCCTGTGGCAGACAACAATGGCAGTAAGAGAATGAATTGTCTTATGCATTATAAATAATGGCTTCTCATAATAGTTTGAAACAGTTTCATATTGATTGGCAACGTAGTACATCGTACATTGTGGGCCAAATGGTTTGCTTAACTCGTTGAAGACGAGTCCCGAGTATACTCAGGCAAGTGTCTATGGGAAATGCGTGTTGTAGCATAATCAGTCTGTCCTCAACGAGTTAATGCCCACATGCAAACATCAACGGAAGCAAAAGGGATGATTTCTGTACACGCGTGTTACCGTGAACCAGATCATATGGAAGGATACTGCTTCCAAGCTTGTGTTGTTTAATCTGCTTGTTGATCTACTCAACAATGTGGAAGTGTCACAATGCATGATTTTCATTTAGAACCAATAACAGTATGTGATGCTAACGGTAGAAGACTTTTCATTTCAAAAATTTGGAGGAGGGAAATCGTGTTGTTCGCTATTACTCATTTTCTTGCAACATGGCAGTATCCTCTATTTCAACATCACATACACTTCTCACTAAAACACCATTATCCTATTGCACTTTAATACTTACTATATAAGGCCATACACGAGCACAAAGAAATGTACACACTGCATGTCCCCAATATTTTGTGTCCATGAAAATTCACAAAAACAATGCATCAATAGTATTTTTTCAATGTTTGTCATATATTTGTTTTCTGATTTTTTTAACTAGTGACGTCTTTGTGCGTCAGAATGTCGGCAGACAGAAATAACGAGGCAACTTCGTCGCAACTGCGTGGGTGGATGTCTTAATAATCTTTCTCTTTGTTTCAAGGTGATCATTACGGAGAAATGACGGAGAACGTACCTTGTTCAGACGTGTCGTGGCCGATAACAATCTTGCTGACAGCGCCCAAGGAGACGGCCTCCACTGTGAAGACATCCGACTAAGATGGTCGGGGATAGAGAGAAAAAGAAGAAAAGATAGGAATCAATCAGAGTTCTACAAAATAAGAAACAACCAACCTTAAAAAATGAGAAATTAATTCACCCCGAGGAGCAAAGTTCCACTCTTGATAACATCTACGGCCTCCAGGTGAGAAAAAATTCTGCAGATCCATATCAAAACCATCTTGATGTTGGGGTGCACAAGGAATTCTAAGATGTACGTAAAACTGCACAAAAAATGCACAATGGCAGATGAAATACCCATGTTTTTTGAGATACAAATCTTTGTGATCTAAGCAATGATAGTCACAATGACATTTGAACGTATTATAGGTGTAAATGTTTGAGGCATAAATTTCTAGTAAAAACACATACTGTGGATACCATGTAGTTTGGTAATGCAATTTAATACCAGAGAGACCAGACATGTGTCATTAAGTCCCATGCATGCAAATCTATGTGTATGTTTGGTGGAGACAGCTTTAGGTAATCATACATGTAGTAGTTGATGAATAATTCTCTTCATTAGCCCTTCCATCATTATATTTATTACTTTTTCTTTTTTTTTGGTTGCAGAATTTTCAGAAGCCTCTTCACGGCTACAGTTATTATTGATTACTTTTAAAAGTTGCAGCACATACAAGTAGCAGATTAAAGCTCCTGTTGCTTTCTCAAATAGACATATTTTTTCTTATATAAATGTCTTTTTTTATTTTCTCAAATTTATATGCAGATTCAAATACATTTAAGCAAGACTTTACGTCAAATCTTTCTCTGGTGTTATAAAAAGCTGTGTAGTAAAATTCCAAAGTGTTAATCTAGAAGATAAACCAAGGTATATAATTTGGGTAGGAACATTCCTGAAGGATTCAATGGGTAGATTTAACTTTCATAATATTCAGTGACTGAAATATCAACACATTTCTGCAAAAAAAAAGATGATCATTCTAACCTTTCCCTTCTCAAACTTCTGTTTCCTTCTCGATCTGTGTAGAAGGCGTGGCCCTGTGTCCCCCCTCTCCCCGTACAAAGTGATGTAGACGTCAGCTTCCGTGGCCGCATTCCAGTAGTTTCCTGTTGTCACGGTAACCTGGTAGATGAGAACTGGATGGAGAGGGAAGGAGGAGGAGGATGGTGAAGGATGGAGTAACTCTGTATGCATGACTGCTGATGTGTGGGCACTGATTAACCTAATTGATTCTGATATTCAGGAATGCAAACACACGCAAACACAAACACATCCCTCAAAGTCTACACATGCAATTGTACACACGCATGCATGCACAAACACACACAGACAAACACACAAACACACATTCACTTTATTACCATCTCCAGTGCAATGAACATGATGCATTTGATGTCTCTCAAAACCATTTATGGTATTAAACATCACTTTCTATTTCAGATGTAAAAAAAAAGAGTGTGTTTGCAAACCTCGAGATCCAATTTCCCTCTCCCCACCCTCACCCCCCTCCAAAAAAAAAAAAAAACTCTCTGCATGCCTTATAAAGTGAAAGGAACAAAATTTTCTAATATCACGAACAACAATCATTTTAATAGTACTACACAACTGGTTCAATATCATAGGTATCAAAAGTGACTGAGATGTTTTATACCGGAACAGATGATATGCTCTATTAACCCGTTGAGGACGGACCGATTTTGCTATAACACGCATTTCCCATAGACACCTGCCCGAGTATTCTCGGGACTCGTCCTCAACGGGTTAAGAAAAACCAAATACCCCAACACATTTATTTTTGTTTTCATTTCCATTTTATTTCAACAGGGTAGCCCTTTCAGTTAAAAAACTGCTCTACCTTTGTTCCTTTTATAAAGTAGAAGGAACAAAATTTTCTTATATCATGAACAACAGTCATTTACACAACTAGCTCAATATCATATTAGGTATTTGACATTTGTCAAGAATAATAATTTTTTGTTCTCCGTATTCATCAATCTTTATACCACATTATATGCCAAAAGAACGAAAATATACTTCAGTGTAAAGCTTTTCACAACAAATCAAAGACAAAACCTCACAAGAATAAAAGTAGATTCCTGAAAATAAAGAAAGGCAGAAAAAAAAGATACTAGCAAGTGACATTGTGTAACTGTTCACTTGATCAAGGATGAGACAGCAAGATCATGGGGGTGTTTCTTCAATTTAGTCAGCGCTGACAAGTTGTCAGTCTCTGACAATTTCAGTAAATCCTTGGTTTTGATTGGCTGAGATGTTCTGGTCACTGACTGTTACCATGGTGATTGTCAGAGACTGACAACTTGTCAGCGCTGACAACTTTCATGAAAAGGTACCCAGAAGCCACACTATTATATCCTCCATCTTACGTATAAGAGTATGTGTGCATATATCTACAATGTACATCATGTGCATGCACATATGTGCGCACGGACGTTGCTGTGGGTAGACTTAATAGAAAGGGACAATTTGAATAGCGCTGACCTAATTACAAATTTAAGCAAACCAGACAGATAAATGCATATAGGTCAAACAAATTAGACGTCCTTCTTCTCCCCCTCTCCTTCTCTCATCTCTCTCCCTCCATATATTTCTCTTTCTCTTACTCCATCTCTCACTCTCTCTCACCCCCTCCATCTTTCTCACCATCTCTCTCTATATACATATCTATAGATCTCTTTCTCTTTCCATTTTGGTGCATACTGTCATGTATTGCTCTTTCACCCGTTGAGGATGAGTCCCAAGTATACTCGGGCATGTGTCTATGGGAAATTGCGTGTTATAGCAAAATCAGCCTGTTCTCAACGGGTTAAGGGAACCAAAAAGAAGTCAGACAATTGCTCTTCCACTCATTACTTCGCATGGAGACAATGAGGGTTCTATTTCTTACAGAGCACTCAGTTTGTGCAAATGTGTCCAAACATGTTTCCAGGTTACCAAAAATAGTCCTTGTGGGCTCTGCAAGTAAACTAAGAACTGTGCTTCTTCCAATCGAAGTTATAATAATACTAATAATAATAATAAAGGACATTTATATTGCGCAGCTACTATAGGAATATACTCTACTGCTCATTACAAAGTAATAATCACAACATACATAATTCAAACATAGAATGCATTGTTCAAAGGATGAGATTTTAACATGATCTTAAACTCATTAATTGTAGCTGCTTGCCTTACAAACAAAGAGAGATTATTCCATAATTTAGGTGCAGCATACAAGAATGCCCTGTCACCAAGAGTAGCTTTTGATTTCCCTGATGGATATTTCAATAGTGTTGATCCCGTTAACTTCAGAGATAGTAGAATGTTTGAAATAATGTTTTTAAAGGCGCATAGACCCAGTAGTGTAGAGGGCGCTATTGATGATACTGCCGATCACCGTAAGCATTGATACGAAGATTGCCGAAGTTGAGCTGTCATCAAGAGTAAAGCGCGTAGGTGTTGCTAAGTAACATTCTTGCCTTCGTTGTCTTCTCTGCGCATCACGCAGTCTGTAGTAATGCCAGGGTGCTTGCATATGTGCTTCGTATTATGACATCACAAAAGAAGTTTGCTAAAGCTTTCATCTCCCTCAGCCGAATCATGAGCCGAACTGTGATCGGACCACTGACTACAGTGGATCGGACTTCTTTGGACTCGGGGAAATGGGTCACAGCGTAAGTGCTAAAGAGGAGTCGATAGCGTTGTAGGTCTCTATAGGAAACTTGCGCTGTGCGCCCGCGTACACATTTGACTAAACCACCAGGACCATGTGCCTTTAACTCTGCAAGTTCCTGTATGGTGTATGTACACTGGTGCTGTACCATGAGCTGGCAATCACGGTAGGGAGGTACTTGGTCATGTGATAATAGGGATGCCATGGTGTAAAATATCAAAATGAACTTGTTTCATGGCATAAAATTTTTAGGTCCTAGTGAAAGATGAAATATCATGGCGCAATTGAAATATGTTTGATACATCTTGAGCAGAATGATACAGAAATGTCTCATTAAAAAAAAAACCCAGAGATTCCTCACATTTCACATACTGATGCGGGAGGGGTAAATGTACAAGCAATGATAAAGAGTTCTTATAAAGGTCATGGGGCAATAAATAAGGATGACTTAACAAAATACAGGTGGTAGCATTCCCAGAATTCATCAGATCTAATTAAAAGAATCAATGATCTGTTATATTTGTTTCACTGCACACACCAGCTACATATATACATGTATTTGCTCTTTCTCCAATGAAGAAAAAAAAATATCATTGAGATAAATCAATAAGTCCATGTAGCGTACTTAGCCCTCCCTTGATAAGCTATTTGATTTCTTCTCTTCCCTGTAATTAGAAAGGCAAAGCCCCATAACCCTTTCTGTGCCAGGGACTTTAAACAGTATGTACAATATGTTTTGTTTTTGTGGTTTTTTGTTTTGTTTTGTTTTTCCCTGCAAACCAGCACCCAAAGCACCCACAGGGTTAAACTGTAGCAACATCTTAAGCTTTAAGGTTTGGAGCTCGCAGTGTTGGGGATTAACCCGTTGAGGACGGTTTGATTTTGCTACAACACGTATTTCCCATCTAGACATCTGCCCGAGTATACTCGGGACTCGTCTTCAACGGGTTAAAGAAGGATCACCATCAATTGTGGAGTCAGTTTTTGGACATCCATGGCTCAATGGCAGGGTAGAGCATGGTGGGTGAGAATGTAGCTCTCATTAACTTTCATCCGCTTAAAGCCATCCTCAACTCTTAGTGTGCAGGGACAATACGACCTTCAAGAAGGTTTGAAAAAACTAGCAGGCATTACCAATGACAATCACTATGTACTCGTGACAAAGACAGAACATGCCGTTCACCTCTGCAGGGATATGCACCTCCTACCCCCCCCCCCCCTCCCCTTCATCTCCAACGCAACCTTCATCAATTTGTGTAATTGAATGAGGATCCTGGCGCGGAGTCGACGGTGTCTGCCGCTCGGTTGCAAGAAATGTGATTACACGTCCACGGACAAGGGCTCCGTCTCCTTCAAGCTTCGCGGCACTTTCATTAAAACCAAACTAATTTGAAGTAAAGGAGTAAGAGGAGGAGCAGGAGGAGGATGCTAATGGTTACAATACCGTGGATGCAGTATACAAGGATCATGGCTGATGCATCTAGTAGCCAGCAAACACTCTTAACGGAGAGATATATAATAGACAGACACAAGAAAGTCTTGTAGGGTGTGTGCTGTGTGCATACCATTGAGCTAAAGCAGACCAGCATCTACTTACTTTCATGACTACACGAGATAATATAATACGTGTACTTTTTTAGTAGGAGTCATAACAATATTGGGTGTAGTCTTCAATTTATTAGTATTCTAGCCATTATCCTCATTAATTCAATTGCCATATTACATTAATGTAATTATTGCTGATCATTTTTTCCATTATGATGATTATTAATAAAGGGATAGTATAGTTTTGGTTGAGATCTAGAGTTTCAGTTTTCCATTCTTTTTTTGTGTGTGTGTGTGAGATAATGAGAAACCTTTTATGAAATATGAAAGAGCATACAATTGTAAGAAGAATTCAAAGTTTTTTGATGAAAATCAGTTTTGAAAAGGTCAAGATGTATATAAAAATAAAGAAGTAAAAATAAAGGGTGGGACCCATGTTTTATTAGGACCACTTTGTTATACCTATTTTTTTATATCTCAGCCATTACAAAAACCGATTTTCATCAAATAACCTAGGCTTTCTTTTAATAACATTTCTTTTAGGATTGTATGCTCTGTAATATTTCATACTCAAGTGATATTTAGCATGCAAAACGTTAAAATCTAAATCCACTCTCTCAACCAAAACTATACCATCCCTTTAACATAACCATGATCACTTTTATCTTCCATCCTTGTACTGCAATACCATTGCAATCATCATAATTAACCATGATCATTTTTATCAGCAGACCTATTATTGCTTATTCTACTTAAAGGGAAGGTACATTGTATAGTATTGGTGAAGATGAGGATCAGGCTTTAAACTCTTTGCGAGATACCAAGAAACCATAAAACTATATAATCCCTTCAACTACTTTATCAGCTACCAACAAGTACAACTACTACAGCAAGAGGAAGAGCAAGTAGTTCATGTGATGTCGAAATACAGATCTTATCATCATAATACCAGCATCCCCCTGACTCCCCCCCCCCCCCCCCCCTCTCCCCATCCACAATGCCATCAATTGCTTCAATCTTTCTCTATCAATCCTGTTTGGTTCAGGGTCAGAACTGACAACAGACAGCACAGACTTTTCAACAAGAATTCCATAATTATGGCAATATCCCCCCAAAATACAGCTTTGACTTTGTATCAAGTTACGAACACTCACTTCCACATAATTCATTTCAAAGAGGTTTGCCTCGTATGTCCAAGAAGGTAATGTACACTCGTTGCTAGAAGTCGCTGATCATGTTGCATTCAAACGCAAGCACATTGCCAAATTAATGTAATTGCTTACCTACTGGGAATTTTAATGTACTTGGGCAATGCAGCTACGAAACCCTTACATCACTTCCATGTTATCTCCTCTTCTCCTTCAATTTTTCTTTTCTCTCCACATTCTATTTTTCTCTGTCACTTTAGGCTCTGAAGAACATTATTCCGTAAAATAGATAATGAAATATTGAATATTTGAAACATTCTTGTAACTAGTGTTTTAATAGGGTTTTTATGCTTTAATAATCCATCTATAAGTCTCCCTTCCAGTCTCTTTCTTTACCTTCGCAATCCCTTATACCATCTCTCTTCCAATTTCACACTCCTACACGATGTTCCTCCTCCTATCCCTCTTTCACCTCAATTCTTTCCTTCTGTCTTTCCAATTTGCTTTTCCTCTTTTCACTTTCTCAATTGTTTTACGTGTCTCTGCTCTCCTCCTTTTCCCATCTATCTAATCCTCTCCCCACCCCACTCACTAAAATCCTTCTTTCTCTCTACATTTGCTTTCTTCCCTGTATATTCTTTTTCCTGTTTTGTAGCTCTTTCCTCTCCTTTTTTCCCCCATCTCCCTTTCTCTCTCTTTATTTTCATTACTTCTGTTCATCCTTCTTTTCATTCTGTTCTCCTCTTCTTTCCTTCTCTTTTTCTCCCATTAGTTTTTCTCCATCTTCCTTCTTCTTCATTGTAAACACTCCTCCACTCTCTACCCTTTTCCCTCTCTCCTTCTCTCCTGAAATCCCCCTTCTTGTATCCTTTTATTCTCTGTCATTTGCTTTTCTTCCTGTATCTTTTTTCCTTGCTATAAGTCTCTCTTTTTCTCCTCCTTTCTGTCCTTCTGTCTCTCCCATTAGTTTTCCACACTCTACCTTCCTCTTAATTCTTAATACTTCTCATCTCTTCCTTTCCTAACCCTCCCTCCCTATCTCCTCCCTTCTTTCCTTATCTTTTTCTTCCATTAGTTTTTATCCATCTACCTTCTTACCTACCTTCTTATTGTTAACACCCTTCAAATCTCCTCCATTTTCCATCTCTTTCTCCCTCCCTTTCTCCTTCCTTCTTTCCCTCTCTTCTAATACATTTTCCTTTTCTTCTATTAATTTTCAACCCTCTGTCTTTTTCTTGGATACAACCCTCAACTCTCCTTTCTATCACATCTCTCTCTCTCTCCCTGTCTTCTTCCCTTCCTTTCTTGTCTTTTTTCCTTCTCCTTTTCTTGTATCAAATTTTCTCCCTCTATCTTTTTCTTCATTATTAACACTCCTCCATTCTCCTCCCTATTCCATCTCTCTTACCCTTCCTTCTTACAACGTTGTATCTTTTTTCTTCTCTTCTTTCTTTCTCCTTTTCTTCTATTAATCCTCCTCCCTCTACCTTCCTGGATTTCTACATCCCTTTTCTCTCATCCTCTCCTCATTTCTCCCCCTCAATTCTCTCTCTTCTTTCTCTCCCCTCTCTCCTCTATTTTCCCTTCATCTCTCTACTTTTCTCTACGTCTCTTACACCCTTTCCTCCTTCCTTCTTTCCATCTCTTTCTTCCTTCTCTTTTTCTCCCTTTATCTTTCCTCAATCTACCTTCCTCTGTTTCTAAACCTCTTTTCACTCATCCTCTTTTCATCTCTCTCCTGTCTCCCCTCTCGTCTCTCCAACTCTCTCTTCCTTTCTTTACCCCTCTCCCTCTCTCTCTCTCTCTCTCCATCCCCCCCCCCCCTCCATCTCTCTCCTTGTTCTTTGTAGGGTCACAGCAAGTTAGGAGTCAATGACACCCAGTCTTCTCACCTGGGTAGACGGGTTCGCCGTCTCTCCTAACCGGGAGCTCTCTCCACGTCTCCCCGTCCTCCTCCTCCCGTGACATCCACCGTTGGCATGGAAACGACAGCTCCTCACCGGTGTGGACATCCTGAAGGCGAACCTGGAGGAAACAACAACAAAGAGCCCAAATTGTACGGCCAGCCAGACAAGAAAACAAATAAAAAACAAGACACACAATGAAAATGACAGTTATGAGGAAAATGACCAATGTTCAGGACAAGGGGAAGGTAAACTTAATCTACTAATTCTTGGAAATGTTGTCTCCACATCCATTTTTACAATATCCTGTTTTTGTCCAAGAAGCCAGTCTGAAGTGGTAAGACCTTAAACTACATATTAGTTTTTTGATGACTTGGTGCATAGAAGAAGCATAAAACAGTGAACAGGGTGTGGCAAGACAGATTATGCTCAGATAAGCTCTGGTGGAAAAAAAAAAGAGAAAGATAATGAAGCCTTGCAAAATGCAAATTTACCTCATACTAAGAGCAACCCTACAGATACTTTATTTCATTGAAAATCTGTGGACAAAATATGAATTTAGTTGGCTGCCACTATCACTAATTCTTCCACCACAACTTAGCCAAATGCAAAATCACAATCAAAGAAAACCATTATATCTCAGATTTCATTTTAATATGAAAGATATTGCTTAATATACTTTTGATTCAAGTAAACCTACGCAGATATTCCTCCCTCTTCTGCCCTCCCCATCCCCCCCCCCCCAACCTTGGCATTGGTATTAATACTGATTGCCAAGTTCACCCCCCTCCCCCCTTCCCCCCCCCCCCCCATGATTTCTTTGTCATTTGGCACATATGTCTGTATGGTTTTGAAATGGCAGAGATATCCAAAAACACAGAGGTTCCCCAAAAAGGTGCATGGATCCAATCTTTCATTAGGACCACTTCGTTTTTTCTTTGTTTTAAGATATCTCAGCCATTTGAAAACTGATTTTCATCAAATAAACTCTGAATTGCTCTTAGAATTATGTGCTCTTCAACATTTTATGTAAGTGGTTTCCAATTATCTCACAAAAAGTTAAATCCTGAACCCCCATCTCAACATAAACTATACCATCCCTTCAATATCAAATCTATAATGCTACATGTAGGCACATACATGTATAATGGGATGTTCATTAACCACATAACACACTGTTATTACTATATGCCTTACATCTCAATGAAAGGCAAATGTGCAATCATCTGTATAGTCACTTTAATATTTGTGAGTATCAATAGCTGTGTGGAGTGGCTGGGGAAGCAGCAATGGGGGGGGGGGGGGGGGGGGACTTGGACCAATCTCTGACGACTTCAAGGCGTATAGCAAACAGATGCATGATACTGTGAGCCAGTCAGCATGCATATTATTTCCCTCAAAGTGAGTGCATCTCTAATGAACCTTGCTGACCCTTTAAAGGATTGTGATCTGCTCAAGGACCAACACCGTGCAAAAAAAAAAGTAAACAAAAAATACTGAATAAGAAAAGCACTTGGAGAGTACAGACCTCCGTCAAGCAGCTCATTTCCACAGGGCCCATACAAGCATGCTACAAATTGCCTAATTTCCCACGGATAAAAAAACCTTTGTTTAATACCTCAATTTTCCGCACGCTGCGCGGTG
This sequence comes from Diadema antillarum, assembly GCF_040938485.1. Lineage (NCBI taxonomy): Eukaryota > Metazoa > Echinodermata > Echinoidea > Diadematoida > Diadematidae > Diadema > Diadema antillarum. The sequence continues at coordinate 632,602 of NW_027271363.1, read as the reverse complement.
CCTCAAGCAGAGCAGGCGCTTCAGTGCACGTAAATGTACAGGTTAGGCAAACCTCAAGTACGCGCAGCTTGAACTCTCAAGTTCATTGACCTTATTTGCCAAAAGATAGAAAATCCTTCAAAAATTCATAAAAATTTACACAGCACTACCATGATTTAATTATTTGTTCCTTGTGCTTTTATCAACTTTTCCTGAAAGTTTTATCCAAATCCGCTCACAACTTTTTGAGTTATTTTGCAGACAGACAAACAAACCAACTCCAACAAAAACATAACCTTCTTCCTTGGCGGAGGTGCATTTGTAAAAATAAAGAAAAAAAATCACATGTTGAGGATACCGTCACAGCTAAGTGGTATTCCAAGATATCTCTATCACAACATCCTTTCTTCCACACCGGTATTTCAGGATGCTTGTAACTGTGGGCATGTTCCTATTAACCCGTTGAAGGCGAGTTTCAAGTATACTCGAGCAGGAGTCTACGGGAAATGCGTGTTGTAGCAAAATTAATCCTTCCTCAATAGGTTAAAGTACCTACTATACTGTATACATTATACAAGTATGACCCCTGTTATCATGGAAGAAATTGCTGAGTATAATGGTATCGCCAAGCAAGAACCTTGATTTTGTTTATAGATCTACGATTGCATATGACGCATCAGAATTTGGTATTACAAGCTTTCTTCTGTCACAACTGCAATGTACACTGTATTTTCATTTTAAAAATTCACATTGACTGATTTATCAACTCTGTCGTGAGTCACTTGGGAGGCCTTGTCAGTGCATACATTGTAGCTCCATTGAAATTTGACCAAAGGAGCAGAGATACACAACATTTGTATGGACAAGTGTAGTTGGCAGTGGTTGGCGTGGGCAGGTCCGAGCTATTAATGTGTTTCAAAACGACTTTGTGTTTTACCGTAAGTATCAACTCTACAGAAACATGTTTCTGGCTCGAACTAGTTTATAATAACCACACTTTTTCAGCGTTTTAGAAATGCATTTCAGGCCCCATAATCAAAACAGCTTTCCATTTATCCATTGCCCCAAACTGTCTGGAAATTGTTTGGAAACCTTTAAAGAAGTGAGTTGATAAATGCAGCCACATATAAATGCACTGAGGCTGGCTTTGGTGTAAACATGTTGAGATTTTCAAGCTGTAAGAGTTTTTCTTCACGATGAAATAGCTAATGGTGAGCTCGTTGATAACTGTGTTCACATAGGTTCACACGAGCAGTGATGATGCATTGGGGTTTCTTTTATCATCAAAGCTTTCATTGCAGTAAGAAATCTTGTGGAAATAAAAGGGAAAAGTTTTATAATTAATGAAAGGTAACTCCAAAGTTGATGAAATATTATCATCTTCACAGAGACCATCAGTTTGCCTCCCTTGGGGTTCAACCATCAACATTCACATAAACCCTGAGTAAACTTTAGGTAAACCTCACTGTAATACTTGAATATTTTTGTTGGTTTACCTTAACACTGTTACAGTCAGGAATTCACTTCGAAACAAGGACTTAATACCTTCACACTTTTTGCTGTGTGCTTCCGTACAACAGCATCTTCTGCTTTGAAATGCGTCAGCAGCAATTATTTCCCACAGGGATCTTTGAAAAGTATTTCCACTCACGACTGCACACACACGGAGAATTATTTCGTGAACGCATTTTTGATGCACATTCATTTGAAGTGGTAATAAGAACGTCAAACTGGAGACATGAAAGTGCAAAATATAATCTTTAAATGCAGTTTAAACATCCGTGAATAGTCCACCAGGAAAGTGATTCCATTTGGAAAAAGCATTCATTGATTTAATACTATTTAAACGTGCAAAGAGATAGATATCAGCCTTTCAACCACAGTTGTTCTATATGTTGTTACTTCTTCTTCTTCTTCTTCTTCTTCTTCTGCTTCTACTTCTTCTTTCTCTCCTCCTTTTCTTCCTTCTTTTACTTCTCTTTCTCTCCCTCCTCCTTCGTCATCATCATATCATTAACACCACCTTCTTCTTCTTCTTCTTCTTCTTCTTCTTCTTCTTCTTCTCTTCCTCCTCAATACTAGAGTAATATGTGACATATAACCTCGCCATTAAAGACAAGTGAGATTATAGACAATTTTTTTCTCCTTTTCTTTCATAGCCGTTCTTTTCTTCTCCCTTATTATGACTCACTTATAAGTATTCCCATTGTTTCTGCATTCCCTTCCCTATATGTACAGTATTTGAAGATACAAGATAGTTTCTAATAATTCCTCCATTTCTCCTTCATTTACCACAACACTGAAAAAGAATATAGCTTTCTGATTGGCTGATTGCCGATCATGTGACATGTAATTAAAAGCACTATTGCACATTGTCTCTGTCAGCCGTGCAATTTTGTGCGAGCAAAAATGGATATCGCATAGCTGACGTCACCAATAGCCATTTAATAACCCCATGTTAAACTCACGATTGACTCAAAGTCTTTGTGCCATTGCACGGCTCTGATGTCCGAATAAACAAACACTTGCCGCGCGCACTCAAAAATTACAAGTGCACTTTATATACAAGCGCGTATTTTGGAAGTCAGGTTTGTAAACAATTTTAACTAATGAGTTTTGTGTCTATTATCTGTACCTACAATGTACGTACAATGTACATGTACATGGTTGACTGTGACTGTGCTACTTTAATAGTCCCCTTTCAAGGAAAATGGTCGTCATTTCAGTGCTTGATTCAAGAACCTGTGTGGACCACATCTGTTGACGTCCAAGGTGTTGTATGAAACAAATAATGTGCATTACTTGTGCGATGGAACAAGACTTATAATGTAGCTCTCACTACCATTCATTGTATACTGGCTCCTAACTATGTATTCATCACACACTGCATGGTTCGTCATCTGGATTGTTTGCACTGGAAAAATAATGCTGGCCCTAAGGGAAAAACTTCACACGTCGTACTGTCCATAAAGACATTAATATGTAATACAGGGCTCGACACTAACGGTGGCCCGGTGGCCCGGGGCCACCAAAAATGAAAGTCGGGCCACCAAATTTCAAAAAAGGGCAAATTTGGTGGCCCGCCTCGGGCCACAAATTTTTTTTGAAAAGTATGTCAATAAATTCGTAACTTTTTGCGCTGGAAATTAGCAGTTAAATTTGTTTAAAGAATGGATGAAAAGGACTGAATGAGTGCCTGAGAGTGAGTGTTGCAAGTTTGTCGAAGTTTATTCTTACTATCATAAAACTTGAATATTTGACTCATAAAAAAAGGACTTTTAATGTTTTTTATTGGGTTTTTTTCGGGACACCAAATTTTTCTCTCGGGCCACCAAAAATTTGAAATTTAGGATTTTGGTGGCCCCATCGGGCCACCAAACAAAAAAGTTAGTGTCGAGCCTTGTGTAATATAAGAGACTTTACTTTTCTTGCTCTTCTCCTGACATATCATCACCTCCTTTCACATTTATATTGCTTTTAAACTGCTTAGGTTTATAAGCTTCTAAGGCATGCATTTTTCACCTTCTGAGTGTTATTCAAAGTTGAATCATCCGCCTCCATATCAAATGGCTTGCCACTGTATCCCCCCCCCCCCACACACACACACACATGCACAGACAATAATATATTAATAGGCTTGCGTTCTATAAGTTGTATTCTGCACTGTCAAACTACTTTCTCAAAAAAGAAAGATAATGCTCTTACCAGCACAGACCTCCTCATTTAAAGCAAATAAAGGACAAAGGCGCCTACACGAATCCCGGTGCGGAAATAAGTTTACCTACGGCACCTTTTAAGAGATTACAATGTTATTCCACACACAACCACAAAGGTCAGCTACTTTATTCATTCATCTTTTCTCTTTTTTTTTTTTTTTTTGGGTACTTTTTCTCCACACCCCCTCTGGCAGATTTTATCATAACTCTCGGTACCAAGACAACAGCTTTATATAACCTTGCAGTATAACAAGTTGCAAGCAAATGCAACATTTACATTTTGGTGAATCAATTCCTTGGCTTCGCAAATTATACCCCCCAAAAAAAGAAATGAAGAAATGCACCTTAAGACACAAAGGAATACCTCATGATTATGGTGATACAGCTATTCCCTAAAAGGTGTTTTGAGGAGGAGTTGGGCAGATACCAGTTTAAACCTCCAAAGTGTAATCCACAGCCTACGGAATACATTTATGACAGCTATGACAATTGCTACAACGTGCATTGTACGTGGCATTTCCATTTTTGAAAAAGTCTAAATATGAATCTTAGTCCGTAAGGAATACATGTATATACACTGTATATACAATGTACACTTTAAACAAATATGTCTAGTGAGCAAAACCATAGCCTGCATAGTACACATTATTAATGTGTACTATGCAGGCTATGGTTTTAAAGCCATGACAACTGCCACATCATTCTATTTTTGTTTTGCATGCAGCATCTGTTAATTCAAAATTTAATACTTTCTATTAAGTACAGAGAAAACTTATTGTATGCCATGTTGATCCTTAGAGCCTATACAGTGTGGCACTACATCAATTAAAAGATTTCATTGAAAACTTTTAATTGTAGATTATTTTTGTGTGTAAAAGCTGCTGAAATCTGTTTCAATATCCACAAGCAGTGGGCAAGTTGAGTAAATGAAGAGTTTGTTTGCAAAAACCGATAAGTCCATATTTGCCAAATGGAGATATTTGCGATTAAAGGTCAAGAAAAATAAAGAGAATAATAACAAAATGTTTGCTTCTTTTGACCATAACTTCAAAAACGTACCTTTATATGTAGTGACCAATATATGATTTAAAAGGTATCATTTTGTACTTTATGACAGAGACCGTCCTTCAAAATCTTCAAAAATGGACTTATCGGTTTTTGCGAACAAACTCTTCAAATATTGGTCATTTTGCCTCTGATGAAGATTTTGCAGTAACAAATGAAATCAGTGTGCACAGTAATCCCATGTACTCATCCTAGGAGTTGACTTGAACCTTTCAAAATGTTTTTGTTTTATCTACACTGTATTTGTCTAGTAAGCTTGCTCTATTCAGGATCTATGTAAAAAGAAAAACAGAAAATCTGCCTTCAAAGCAATCAATATTAAAAGGCAACCTTTAGTAAATGCCTCGAAATACGTACCCTATCATCAATAAAACCCAACTGGTGGTTTAAAGACATGCAGAATGTCTTTGGTGTTTGCTTACAATATCATAATCACCATCTTGATACAAAGTAATGTATATACATAGTCTTTGTTTGCTTGTTGTTGTTGTTTTTTCAAAGTTCACAGTAAGAATGGTGATCTATAGTGCCAAATAAAATCAATACAGTCTGTGCCATTCTACTTTCAAAGTGACAATGTGTACACAAAACAACATGTACGTGTACTCAGCATACTACGTTCAGCATACAATATTACAAGTCATCGCATGTAAAGAGGGAATCACATGTAATTCTAAAGAGCCCTCTTTTCACCTTCAGAACAAGCATGCAGGGATAAAAAAGGAAAGGAGTGAAAAAAATCAATGGCTTCGACAAAAGAGGTTCTTGTTTGAGCCGTGGTTTGGCGTGTTACTGTTGACAGGTTACCCGATGTTGGCTTTTAAGAGACTGCAACAGCTCTGAATACTCAGATTCAAGGGAGAACAGAAACTATAGAGGAACTACATGTAGGATGGAGTAGAATGGATAAGAGGCATGCCACATTAGACATGGGAGGCGGGGGAAAAGGGGTTAGATGCAGCGTGAACGAGATGATCTGTCAAACTACCGACATGGAAGTTTCCAATCCCACAAATTATACCGTGAAATCCATAGCAGCTCTTTGAGTGCTTAAATTCACAAATTTACTATACAAAGTACAGATGTAGCTAAACGAGTGGCTCCTCATTAAAGCATTCGGCATTTAGCTATATATTGTTCTGCCTTGACTCAAGTCAATGATATCAAGAAAGTAGCATGCAAAGATTTGTTCTTCTGCTTTTAAAGGGTGTGTACAGTTCTGGTCGAGGTGAGGATAGCTTTTAACGTTTTGCGAGATATTCAAAAACCACTCTATGAGATGTCAAAGAGCATGCAATTCTAAGGGGCATCAAAAGTTTATTTGATGAAAATCGGTTTTGAAATGGCTGAGATATCCAAAAATAAGGTGAAACAAAGAGATCCTAATAAAAGGCGTGGGCCTGTCGCCTTTAGTTATTATCACTTTTTTGGATAAATCAGCAATTTGAAAACCAATTCTCATCAAATAAACATTGAATCCTTCTTAAAATTACATGCTCTTTCATATTTCATATCATAGAGGTTTCTCATTATCTCATTTAGGAATGTTCAAAACATGAATCCCCACCTCAACCAGTAGTACTGTGCAGTCCCTTTAATAGAAAATTAGTCATTCCTGGTCACAGTTCTATCGCCCACCTACAAAATCAGAGGGGGGGGGGGGAGAAGGATATGTTTGAAAGATTTTTGTCAAATTGAATTAAACTTATCATAATCATTCATTCCTTCTCAGCTCATATGATGGTAAAATTAAGAATGCTAAAAGAAACCTATTAACAAACACAACAGATTCATTTAACCACTAAGATGCATGGCAGCTATCTGCTTCAACTACAAAGTTTGATAGGCAAATGTCTCCCGTAATATTCTTTGTGGTTGTGAAGATGACGGCAGTAAACTTGTTTAAGAAAGAAATGCTATTAATGTGATTGGGGGACAAACGATGACACACACATACATTTCGTAGATTTCATTTTGAGGAGAACGGAATAAAACCAGAGGTGCACTGGCAATAAAGCCTAAAAAGACAAATTTGATGTGCAAAATTAAATGAACAAAAGGAACTTCTTGTATGAAGGATAAGAAAGAATTAGAAGGGGAGAGAGAAAGAGAGAAGGAAAAGAATGAGCCGCTCCCATTTAGAATATGAAGCAGGACAAGAATAGCACCAGGAAGAAAAATGCGTATGACATTTACCAGTTCAGATATGATCTAGCGTCGGTAAGAACAGGAAACACCTGCAAATAGGCATCAATTTTATCTGCTTCTGTCAGTTTGGATGATGAAAAGCGTGAGGAAGGTGTTTTCTGACAGTGAGAATTTTTCAACAGGATAAAAACTGACCTGACCTGCTTTTAAACTTCAGAGAAAAAATAATGGATTTGATAGGAAAGAAGTGTTAATGTCAACATAGATGTACACCAATGCTGAAAAGTATTCTTAAAGTTGTATAAAGTGGCCTCCAGTTTTAACCCGTTGAGGACGGTTTGATTTTGCTACAAGACGCATTTCCCATAGACACCTGCCCGAGTATACTCGGGACTCGTCCTCAACGGGTTAAGAAAGAATATATTAATGGTGATGAGAAAAGATGTTCTAAAATGGATAGAAATCAGTATCTGTATATAACTGACTTATCTTAATACAGGGTAGATTGAGTTCTTCTATCACATCCGGCATGGTGTTAAAGTTAGCTAGTGAAGAATACACTTTTACAAATGTAGGCAGTTAACGAGACCCTTTTTAACCCGGTGAGGATAATCTGATCTTGCTTTTAACATACATTTCTCATAGACACGATCCCGAGTATACTCGGGACTCATCCTCAACGGGTTAAACCAAGCAAATACTTTTATGCAAAGCCCTGTCATCGCATCCACAAATATTGCAATCTACGATCCATTATTTGTTCCATTGAGGTCTTTCTTTTTTTCTCAGCCTTGCTTCCACTTCATATTTTCCTACGGTACACTGTACATGTATGTTCCATCTTATCATAGAAGACGAACCATCACTCTTCGCTTCCAAATAGGGAAAGTTTTCCCAGCTGCCGACTCTCACTTGGGCACACACTGTAAGGTACACAAACATCGCTGATACACGTTGTACTCCCAATCGCTTGAAACGCTGCAGAAGCATGCTCATACCAATATCAATCTATTACAGATATTAAAGGTATATCAGGACTCGACAATACTGATAACTGTTTTCTCTGGTGGCACCTCTGGGCTAATGACTTATTTTAACCCGTTTCATTCTGAATTCTGAAATGCCAATAGACTTAACACACAGGCCACCAGGTTCCCGTACGGAATGGGTTAATTCAATGAATTTTTGGTGGCCTGAAAAATATAGTGTATTGGCCCTATTACAATAAAAAGAAACAAAACAATGTACTGTATTTTGAATCCAATGTACAGTGTTTGTATTTACATAATCAGGCCACAAAAGATAGCCCCAACCATGTTGGAAATTTGGTGGCCCGACATCAATTTCTGGTGTCCCCGTGTCAGCACTAAGGAGATGGCTGGTAACTGATCAGTGGGAATCACTGGGAATGCTGGGGGATGATTGTTCCAATCCTTGTGGGATTCATTTAAGGGTACATTATATATCTATTGTTGTGTGAAACTTGTTTGCTTCAGAATGGTCTCATATTCAAGTAATGTGCAGTTTAATGTCTCCAGGTAAGCGTGCCTGTACAGTGATGGGGCATTAAACTGCACATCACTTGACTATGAGACCGTTCTGAAGCAAATAATTTTCACACAACAGTAGATATATAATGTACTCTTAAATGAATCCCACAAGGATTGGAACAATCATCCCCCAGCATTCCCACTGATTCCCACTGATCAGTTACTGTACTAGCCATCCCCTTTAAGCCCTGTATCTGAGTCATACATCCTTATTAACAAAGTGCGTCAGATGATTGTAGGATTATTACATACATACAATAAAACACCACATACACACAGCATTACATAGCAACATTTTTTTAAGGTCTTTCTGTGGTGATCTAAAATCGATGTTATAATCGATCGATATCGATATCATAACCAGACTGACAAATTCAGCTTGATCACAAAGGTTTGTTCAATTTGCTCATCATGAAAATTCAAAGCCAGAAACCATACAATAAGTACATGTGTTTTTAAAATCGATGTAAGGTCATGTAAGGTCTCTGAAGGAGGACTTTGGTCAAATTGTTGTTCAAATGCTTTTGGGGGAATTCTATTAACCCCTTTAATTGATAACTTTGTTTGTTTGGTTGCCTTTTGTCACATTGTCATGTTATATTGTTCACATTATTGTCACATTTTCATGTATGCAGGTTTTCTTGAGTGAAAACATGAATTTTTTGGTGAAAACATAATTCGATTTGGGCAGTTTGAAAATTCCCCTCGTGTCTCATTTGCAAGGCAGACACATGTAATGTATTATTGCTTTATACGTCAATATCAGTGAATGACCACAAAGTAAATAATCTGACAGGTCTCCAATCTTATAAAAAACATGCAATGAATCACCATCGCAGACTTTGCAACAAGTTCACAGAGGCAAATCTAACCCTCTATGTTTAACTTCTCAAGCTTTTTCATGTAATCAGCATTCAGTATTCCACCCAAACCTGACCATCTTGTAGATGATCACGCCTACTTGGGTGTAACTATATGTGTCTCAGTCCAAGTGGCAGGTCATTTTGACACAAGAGGGATTAGGGGGACAAGGTAATCTGTATTACCTGACAACTGGTTTCTAGACATCAGTGCTAATTGGCCAAAAAAGCCTTCCAAGGAGTTTGCCAATCAGTGAACATACATGTACAAAATACAGTAAGGCTTAATACTGCACAGAACTACATGTACCAGTGATATCAAAGGGATGGGTTGAGATGGGGCTTGATGTTTCCAACATTTTTTGATGATTATATTTTGAGACAACGAGATATCTCTTCTGAAATATAAAAAACATATAATTCTAAAAGGGATTCAAAGTTTCTTTGATGAAAATCGGTTTGGAAAATAGCTGAGATGTCCAAAATAAAGTGGTCCCGCCTTTTATTAGGGCCCATCTTTTACTAGGACCCAACTTTAAAGATCACAGTGTTTTACTTTGTTTTTGTATATCTCAGCCATCTCAGAACTGATTTTAACAAAACAAACTTTGAGTTCCACTTTGACTTTATCTCTTTAACATTTCATGAAGTGGTTTCTCAGTATCTTGCAAAAAGTTCGAAGCTGAATTCTCACCTCAACCAATACTATTACCATCCCTTTAAAGCTAAGCAAACTTTGGCTCCAATTCCATCCCTCTACTTACCTCGTCGCATAACCATCCTGCGAAGTCGGTCTGGTTGTCATGCCCAATTCTAATCTTGTAGATTTCACCGATGTTGCCAACTTGCAGCTGTTCATTAAAGAGAAGAATATGGGGAGTAACAGTTAGCAACAGTTCACTCAAGATGGTTGAAACAAAGGTGTAATAACGATAAAATGAATCTTAAATTAATTTTGTTTCAACAATTCAGTCAGAAACAAACTTATGTAAAAAGTTATTCCTGTGTGGAATGACCTTTTTTTTTAAATACAAATTTTAAAGTTCATTCTGATTCTACTAAAAAGACACCTTTCAATACTTCAATAATTATCAAAAACATAAGTATACATTCTTGAAAATTAGGAAATTGAGGGAAATGCACCCTATATAATGTGTATGTAAATGTCTAATTATTGTTTTACAATGGTAAGAATGATTTTTATCATGTTTATATGTACATGCCCTGTATTCACCTTTTTGTCAGTTGTGTCCTGGGCTTTGTGTGTGTGTGTGTGAGGGTGTGTGTGTGTACGTGTCTGTGTGTGTGTGTGTTTTGTAAATTTGCTTCTTTTGTTAGATTTCAATATTCAAGGCAAAGTGATAAAATATAATTTTCATGCTTAGGAGTAACGGATGTTCATAAAATAGTCATGAATCTGGGTTTATCCCCTTCTCAATTTGTGGGTCACAGAATATTATTGATGAGTGCATTGAATAAAAAACATATATTTCTCTTTGTTCTGCTTCGTGCTTGCCTAATGCTTGCTACCTTTTCTGAAGCAAGACTTTCATCTTCACTGTACATGCCCAATGTGCACTATCGTAGATCTCCCTGGTACATTGTATTTAATGCATTCCCATAAACATTTCAAGCCTCGCTCAAGTTTCCAGCTGTTGTAATGCTTCATATATGACCATCTTTGGCACAAGGAAACAAATTCAATACACATGGCTACATGTAAATTCCTGAATATATACACAAATTAAATAAATTTTATAGTGCAATTTGTTGCTTTAATCTGTATTCCAAAGGGCTATTGCACATTGTGTACATGTACATATCAGTCCACCTTTTTTGTTCTTTTATTTTCAATATATGGCATCTTTCTCTCTCTCTCTCTCTCTCTCTCTCTTTGCTGATCTTTTCTCTCTTTTAGTGGGGAAAACGCCCCTTTGGTAAACTCAAATTCTCACAATTACGTTGGGATGGTGTAATGTTCTTCCGGTTTTTTGTCGTCTCCGTACATGCTAAAACAATTTCAATATATCAAACGCGTGAATGAGGAAATACTATTAGATTACGGCGCTACCGCACAAACACAGTCAGACGTGAAACAAATGCATTAGGCGTAAAGATTGTCAGGTTCTCAGCTCTCTCATGATGCAAATTTGACATTGATCGGACACAAAAGACGTGGAATTGCTGGCTCATGTTGGCACGCAGGCGGCGCGGCGCCATGTTCAATTTTGCACGCCATGCATAGCAATGAGGTGCTACATCATCTGACAGTGGGATAGCAACACTTCATATCATCAATAAAGAAGGAAACTAGACTCGGGTCTAGCCATGGCTGTTATCATACAAGAATGACAACATCACCAGTACATCAATACACTCTGTGACTGCACCAAATACCACGCTCCAATGCACAATCATCTACATGTTGTATAATCACGACACAAATTGATAGATCATTGTATGATCTATGCTCCCCTGGAATTGAATCCTGCAGGCTCTTCTATTCAAAAAAAATAATAATAATAATGACAATAATGATAATAATAGAAATAATAATAATAATAATAATAATGATGATGATAATTTATACATAAATAAAACTAATAGATAGAATGACTTTGTTGTCGTGCCTATTAAATAAAAACACATACACGTTGCATTCAAACTTCAAATCTTGCATTTACCGTGAGGAGGCAGTAATCAACTGACATTGAGTATTATTAAACAAGCCCCCCCCCATTTCGTTCTTGTTGCTGCTGCTGCTGCTGTTGCTGCTGTTGTTCTTGTTATTGTTGTGGTTTGATAATTTACCAAGTTGTATTGTTTTGCAAATGCCGAATAGATAATGATTATAACAATGATGATACGAGTGTACACTGGTTGCAGGGAAGTAGCAAGATCTGGACTTATCTTCATCTTTTAAAAAAAAGAGAGAGAGAGAGAGAGAGAGCACAGAAGTGAAGAACAGAATTGAGAAAACACCTGTTTCTGCTATCCCTCAGAATGTATGCAGCAAATTTAGAAAAAAAAAACATATTTTTGCAGTTAGTTCATTTTTTTATCACTCATTGGATAGAAGTCAATCATTTTCATACTTCCAGCAGAATGTCATAACGGCTCATTTCTGCTACATCTTTTAACCTGTTGAGGATGATATGATTTTGCTACAACATGCATTTCCCATAGATACCTGCCAGAGTATACTCGGGACTCGTCCTCAACGGGTTAAGAACTGTCACAAGAAGAGTGTGCTTTAAAAATGTCTGTCACACAAAGGATGAACCTGATAACAGGCAACTTCCCAACAAAACCCTTTCTGTACCAATTAGTCTAATGTACTCATTTTTTACAGACATACAACTTACAGACAGGAAATTAATGTGGAAAGCGGGGGATTAATGTCAAATATTAACCAGCTGAGGACGAGTCCCGAGTATACATGTAGTCGGGCAAGTGTCTATGGGAAATGTGTGCTGTAGCAAAAGCAGCCATCCTCAATGGGTTAAAGGGTGTGTAGAGTTCTGGTCGAGGTGAGGAGTTAGCTTTCGACGTTTTGCGAGATATTCAGAAACCCCTCTATGAGATGTCAAAGAGCATGCAATTCTATGGGGCATCAAAAGTTTATTTGATGAAAATCAGTTTTGAAATGGCTGAGATATCCAAAAACAAGGTGAAACAAAGAGATCCTAATAACACGCGTGGCCTGTCGCCTGTTATCATTATCACTTTTTTTGGATATCTCAGCCATCTGAAAACCTATTTTCATCAAATAAATATTGAATCCTTCTTAAAATTACATGCTCATTCATATTTCATTAGAGGTTTCTCATTATCTCATTTAGGAATGTTCAAAACATGAACCCCCACCTCAACCAGTACTGTACAGTCCCTTTAACAGGAGTGGTACATGTACATGTACATGTACACTGTAGTTCTCCTGTTTTTATTGGTTAGATGATTTTCAGGTGAGCTCCATTTTGTGATTAAAATCCAGAGATATACACCTGTAACCTCCTTTCTTTCTCTCTTCCTTATTTTAATACTTTTCTGTTATCAAAACTAGAAATGTTGCTATGGCGACTGGTATGCCCCCCCCCCCTTATACTGTATGGTTCTCCCAATAGGTCTAGAGCATGTTTTGACAATGTGAGATGACAGTTTCACATAATTGGCAAATAATTGAAATGACATGTTTGTCACAAAGTCAAGTTTTTACTTTTCTTGAACTAGGTTTCATTTGGATGAATGGTTTAAAAAATGAGTGTTCAAGAGAGCAACTGTTGGGGAATTTGAGCATTTTTACTCGACCTTTGATCCTTGCCCTTTGACCCCATGGCCCACAAAACATTTGCAAATAATCAATGACTGGCATCATCCATTTTCATGACAACACGCTGAGCTGTTTTCAAAACAGACACTTCCATCAGCTTTCGAATGCAATCTGGTACGTGGTGGTTTGTCACAGAAATGCGGGCCATGATGATGTCTGTGAGCTAGACTAAACCCCTGAGAGCTCTGCAAACCCCGGCATAATCAGTAATTTGCCATGCATGCAGTAAAACAAGGAGGTTTTTGCAATCAATTTTCACTCTCACATCTCCCCCCCCCCAAACTTTCCACATCAATCCTATTACCGAGCTGTCAAATCAGACAATAGTGAAATGCCTTGCATCAATCATGACCTCCATCACCAGGCAAACGACATCCCGCGATGAAACGACATCCCGCGATTAATGAGTGATCACGCCTTCTCTTTCCGTCGTCAGCGTCAACCAATACTTGCCAGCTGGTTGACAGCAAGAAACATATCTCCCGTATGGGTCTTCCCATGAAAATGACACCGTCAAATTATACACCGGGCATTTATTTAAATTTTTGGATGAGCGGGATTTAATCACACCTCATGTCCATGCATGAAACCAGAGTTCTTCCGTTTTGGATCACAATTGATTTCCTCGGCAAATGTTAGAGGGCGATCATATTCTGGCTCAATACGCCTAATCTCCATCATTAACGTGATAATGAATTCATGTCGCAGGCAAGCGCTCAAGCCTGTCCGGCAATGCGCCCTCACGTAGAAAGCTTTACTTGTGGCGTTTTATGAGATGTCAGTGGCATTTGGCGCAAAATCAATTTAAAGGTACAATTAACCATTTGCAGTGAAACAAAAACCCAGCATTAGTGTTTAATAATAGTTCTAAAATGTGAGTCTGGAATAGAAACAACCACTGTAAAAAATTTGAATCCGTATAATTGATGTTAAGTATTGATAACTACACAAAATGTGAACAATAGTTAAAATAAAAATGTTTTCAGATTAAACTTTCTACAGTTATGGTTTTAAATGAGAAAAATACTGATAAAACTTTATATTATAGATTTTTTATTGCAAAAAATTTACATGGTAGGATGTTTCTTGATACAACAGACCTACCTATATGCATCAAATATGATATCTTTAACATTTTTAATCACTGTTCTCAAAGGTAAACAGGACCTTTAACTGTAATAAGCTTTCATGATAATAGACATTATCTGTCACAAGCCAAATTGCATTCAGTAAAATTTGCATTTAAAGAACCTTGGTGAAAAGGAAATAACAAATCAAGCATCACTCCATTATGAAACTACAACTTATGTATAATGCTATTTTACTGTGACTGATTATCAGAGCTGTCTCAGTATGCAATTACAAGAGTAGAGGAATCTCCAACCCAAACTTTGTGTTATTGCAATATATATGTTGATTCATACGTGCATTGCAAAAAATTTTGGTTCACATCTGAACTACTGTTACAGTGGAATTCTCCGTGCTCAACCAGATTAAATGCACTTTGCATGTCTTTGATAATGCTGAATGAACATATAAAACAGTAGAACAATAATTACATCTAAAACAAGCAAAAAAAAAAAGTTATTTGACTGCGCTGATTTCATGTCCACAGTGCCAAAATCATGCAACAAGAATACCATGCATGAAATGATATGTATGTATGAAAACTGTGTAAATGTGAATCAAGGCTGCCACAAGAAAAACAAAAAATAATACAACTAAACTGTATGGTGTAGCTCAGTCGGTAGAGCACCGGGCTAGCAATCCGGAGGTCTCGGGTTTGAATCCCGATGGAATGCCATTTTCTTCACTCATTTTTCCACTGTATAGACATTGGCGAGTTTACTGACCAGTGTAAAAACATTTATTGAAAAGAAACCAAAAAAAATTATATGTAGGACTCAAGGAATTACAGTGCAGCTATTCCATCCACAGCTGTGCACATACTCACTGCATTTCAACATGTAAACTGTACTTAAAGGCATACTTTTAATACCATTTGCAGATGAAACAAAAACCCAGCAGCAGTGCTTTAAAATAGTTCTAAAATGTGAAGTAGGGATATAAACAACCAATCATGCTGTAAAAATTTGAATCAGTAAAATTGATGTTAAGTATTGTTAAATATACAAAATGTGAACAATAGTTATAATAAAAATATTTCCGGACTAAACTGTCTACAGTTACGGTTTATTGAGAAAAATGCAGATATCTCCATATATTTTAGGCTTTATCGCGAAAATCTTATATGATAGGATGTTTTGTGGTACAACAGACATACACATATATTGACATATCAAATGTCTTGGATATCTTGAAAAATTTTTAAATCACTGTTCCCAAAGGTAAACAGGACCTTAAAACATGCACACATCAGTTGATGCTACACGTACAAGTCCATGTATATCGGACAAGACGTTATAAATCCTTTGAAGTGGACATTGGGAAGGATCTTTGTTTTAAATAAGATAATACAACAAATTTTAACGACAGTATAAAATACTGGACAGATGTCAATGAAATTTGTGTCTTCCAAAATATAGAGCAATGTATGCATCTGCTGGTTTCATGCCTACTAATATGAAAGGCAGATAATGTTAAAACAGTACTAGTTTATTATAAAGGCAAAATGCATTGCAGGACTACTAATTAGTCTTTAAAGGACAAGTTCACCTTCATTAACATAAGGATTGAGAGAATGTAGCAATATTAGTAGAACACATCATTGAAAGTTTGACAAAAATCGGACAATCCGTTCAAAAGTTATGAATTTTTGAAGTTTTTGTGCAGTAACCGCTGGATGAGAAGACTACTGCAGTGTGCGAATAACTTAGATGTCACATGCGTACAACAATGTAAGGAAAATATAAAGAGAATTTCACAAAATTTCATTTTTTGAAAAAAGTACACATTCCCCCGACTCGTTACCGACAAATGTTATGGGTGATATTATTCCCCCTGCCTTTAGAAAGAGGAAAGTCAAGTGATATTTTATTATGCGAAAAAAGTGAAAATATGTTGAATTTTCTTTACATTTTCTTTTTACTGTTGTATGCATATGACTCACAAGCTGTAGTAGTCTCCTCATCCAGCGGTTCCAACACAAAAATTTTAAAAATTCATAACTTTTGCATCGATTGTCCAATTTTCCTCAAACTTTCACTGATGTGTTCTACTAATATTGCTGCATTCTCTCAATCCTTATGTTTATGAAGGTGAACTTGTCCTTTAACAAACAAGTGGCCTTCTACAGTTTGTACATATAGGGCCGAATTCACGAAGGTGGTACAAATGAAACCATGCTTTAAACCATGGACAAAAACCATGGAGCGCCAAGTGTCGCACATAATATTTCGTTACAAAATTGGTCATTTCGTCAAGAAAATGACCGTTTCATTAACTGAATTATCAATTCGTGCACAAAATGTTCATTTAGTTACAAAATGTTGTAATTTTGTTTACAAAATAATCATTTCATCGACGAAATGACTGATTCCGTAATGAAATATTCCATGCAACACTTGGCGCTCCACGGTTTTTGTCCATGGTTTAAACCATGGTTTCATTTGTACCACCTTCGTGAATTCGGGCCATAGTGTACACAGGTACTCTCTGAAATCACCTTCAAATGCATCATGAGAATATATTGGGATGAAAGTGAGTTTGCTATTAAATGCTCTACAAGAATACTCTAAAAGATTACATTCCTCTTGAGTTTGACAAATTTTCTCTCCTTTAACTTTTCTTTAAATGGTGAATGAAATAATCATACAATGCGTAGTACATGTACTGGCAAGACATAGATGCTACACCTTTTTTATGTGGATGTCTAGTGCATTCACACACACATCGATTTCAAGGATGATTTTCTTTTCCTAGATGCCACTGAAAGTAGGGCAAAATTTTGTTAAATCTTCGGCTGAAATCAAAACCTACTGTCCTTTTTATTCTTTCTGTTATTTCCTTTATCATATTCAGGCTAATAGATGTATTTTATTATAAATGCCTTTATTCCGGTTGCCAGACGACAACACACAGAAAACTGATTCTTTAGATGCAGCGCAGGCAAGTTTCCCGCCAGTAATTGCTTGACGAAAATAGGCAGAGAAGAAAAAAATGCAGAAATGAATGTCTCTTCAGAAATGCTCTTATTACAGTCTGTGGCATTTGACTTCAATCAGATTCTGCCACAGGCTCATACAAATTGCAGGAATAACCACATACATATAAGATAAGATAACCCCCTCCCCCCCCCCACCACATACACATACACACACACACACACACACACACACACACACACACACACACACACACACACCAACACACTGCTCAACAATTGCACAATATCTATGGCAAAGTTGGTCATTGGAATGCGACATGTTGCTTCAAACATTTCTTTAAAGGAGCAGAACATGCGATATTGTACTACACATCAGTTGCGAAAACTAGTTCATACAAATGAGATGGCAAAGCAGAAGAAATCAAAGCCCTTGCCATGAAATGATTCTGACCTTAAAAAAAGAAACATTTTCTGTGTGATTTCAACTGCGAAATTTGACAACTCCCTCTCCAATTAGCGACATACCATTTGAGGGTTAGAAGAGGGCTACCTTTAATTTCCGAAATTGAATACAAGGTAATGATTGTATGCCCACACTTTACTGTGTCTCCATAGAGTGAAAAAGAAATTCCTCTTTTTTCCCCCTTCTCTTCTACATGTCGTTTTATCTTTAGTAATCTGGTGGGCTAGTAACTGCTCTGCTCTCCATTTTTAGTGCTTGGTCAAATGCATCTGCAATCTTCTATACACTAGCCAGATGAAAGGGGAAAGATAATAGCATAAAACTCTCCAAATCGACTTACAAACATGTGTGTTGTGTTAACCATTAGAATTCTCCTGAGACACATATCAACTCTGTCAATGTAAACGCGCACTCACCTCTTGTTAACTTCATTCTTCTTTTCTCCTCCTCAATCTCTTCCTCCTCTTCTTCTTCTCTCTATCCCTGTCATCTCCTTCTATCTATCTTAATTTTCATCTTTTCATAAATCCCTTGTATCATACATGTACATCTACATAGCTGTATGTTGTATCTGTACGTCTTTGCATCAGTTTGTCTGTGCATCTGTGTGTGTGTGTCTGTCAGTATGTCTCCTCCTCCTCTCTCTCTCTCTCATTTCAGCATGTTTGTGTGTGCTGCTTTGTGCTCGGACAAAAGTTGTTGTGATCTTTAAAACACCCTCCGCATCGACGGGAAAGCGGGTTGCAAGGACATCCTCCAACGCCTTCTATTCATGTTCCATGTCATCATATCACAACAAACTCAAGTACATGTTTTCGTTGAACAATAAACAAAGCTACTAGATGCCTCTCAAAGGAATTCACAGAAGCTTTGCTGCATTAACCTGTTCCTTTCGCAATTCTCGGAGAACCTTCAATGCTCACAAAGAAGATTCTTTGTGCTGGTTGACTTAGAATGGACAGGTTGGTAATGAGCCTGTGCGAAAGCAGTCAAGCCCCTCCCCACAGTCAATTGCATGTGGCATTGAACAATGCAAAATATTGATTGGACATGGGATTTAATGGAGTATGTGCAGGGCTCACAAACCCTTTTCTTTATACACAAAGGCCCGAATTCATGAAGGTGGTACAAATAAAACCATGGTTTAAACCATGGACAAAAACCATGGAGCGCCAAGTGTCGCATGGAATATTTAGTTACAAAATTGGTCATTTCATCGACAAAATGACCGTTTCGTTAACGGAATTATCATTTCGTGGACGAAATGTTCATTTAGTTACAAAATGTTGTCATTTCGTTACAAAATAATCATTTCATCGACGAAATGACTGATTTCGCAACGAAATATTCCATGCGATACTTGGTGCTCCATGGTTTTTGTCCATGGTTTAAGACATGGTTTCATTTGTACTACCTTCGTGAATTCAGGCCTATAAAGGGCACACACATGGGATCAGCAAAAGTCAAAATCTTGTGAGCTCAGTTTTGATTGCAATGTCTTCACACAAGTCTTAGAGCAAAAAAAGTGCATTTCTACGTTAGAAAAAGTAAATTGGACAAAAGATGCACAAAATGTTAATACAAAAAAGAATCTATATATTGATAGAAGTAAGTGTAATATTTTGATCAAAGTCATTCTTCTGGTCAGCATATCTAAATACAAACAGACATAAATTCAGACGATGAATGCAGACACTCTTGTCTACATTTTGGGAACCTGGTGTACCTGGTTCAAGTATGATGAGTTGAAATTACGGCAACCAGGTATAGCATGTTTCTGTAAGGAATGGGTTATTACAAAACAAAGAGAGAGAGAGAGAGAGAGAGAGAAGGAAATAATACTCACGTTAAACTCATCCTCATTTCCTGCCTCAAATCGTCCATCCCCGCTGCCCAGCACAATATCCTCTGACTTTCCTTTGTCGCCGTAAACAGTGATGGACACCGTGGCATCAGTGCCTGCCGCCGGGTTGTCATCGGTAACCACCCAGGCACGCCACTTGCCACCTGCAAAATCACACAAGAAATACCAGATACGTGTATGAGCAGAGCACGCTTCTTTTGGGAATGAAGTTATGAAAATTATATTCAGAAGATAGTAGTAATCCACTGCACTTGCACTCTGCACACTTTTCCTGCAGTGAATTTATCAATTTATTTTCCATGCTGTGCATAAGCTACACCTGTACACATCGAACACTGGATAGTTTTACTAAAACTATTTTTATAACTTTGTACATAAAACTATACATATTATGAGCCTGAGGTACTAGGCTATGAGTTGTCATGTGATTTCACTAGCATTCAGGCATAATCTTTCTCCCTCTAGAAGGTACATGTCTGAATAGATATCCTGCAAATTAATAAATGATTGGAAAATCAATCAATCAATATAATAATCAATCATGTGACAGTTACAGAAATTATTAATACACAGGGGAATAAAAGGGGCAGACCCAAATAAACAAAACTATGATAAAAAGGAAAAGACAGGGCTCACAGCCTGTCATATAATGTAGAAATAAACTGAAATCATTTCTTACGAGATTTCTTGACGATCTTCTGCGGCGGCTGTCCAGCCACGTCCTCAGACTTTCGGCGGGTCGACTGGCGCGTCCCCGCCACGCCCTTGAACGGGGAGCTGTCCTGGTAGGGTGCGGGCTTGAAGGAACCAGTGGCCGGGAGGGCGACAAACAGATCGGGGCCCTGGAATACCGCCGACAGACTCGGAACCTGGATCAAAAGTGAAGCAACAGCAGCGAGGATACAGAAAATTACAAAGAAAATTGATCCAAAAAAGCACATTTATTGTCCAAAAACAAAAGGCAAAAACAAAAGTCAAGGGCAAGAGCATGAGGGGAAGACAAAGGGACAAAAGGGCATAAATACTGCAAATTTAGAGAAAAGTTCAATATCATTCAGTGCAGAAATGTCTTCGAAATATAAAATGGCATGGAATGCATGATGTATCAAAGTTATGTGACCATAACTGCCAACTAAAGCACTGTCATAACACATTCCCTCTTTGTACACTGTACATGTGTAGGATTATGAGTTCATATCTACTGCAGTTAGTTTGGCTTGCAAGGAAAGAACAAAGTCTTTGAGTAACTGTAAAGCAAAAATATTTTCGCGGTATGACATTTTCGCAAATTGCCACTGGCATTCAATGCACAAAGTGTACAAGACAGGTATTCTTGCATGCATTTTAACTTCGTGAATCTTGGCTCTCGTGAAATTCTCAAAATTAAAATGAACACGAACATTTCTGGAGTTAATACG
Source organism: Diadema antillarum (assembly GCF_040938485.1). Classification (NCBI taxonomy): domain Eukaryota; kingdom Metazoa; phylum Echinodermata; class Echinoidea; order Diadematoida; family Diadematidae; genus Diadema; species Diadema antillarum. The sequence goes on along the minus strand of NW_027271363.1, from coordinate 611,143 downwards.
TGTGTAATGTGTGTGTATAAAGGAGAGTCATGTCCCTGGTTTGAAACATGTTTTTCACTCCTTTTGAAACCCACATGACAAAACACAGTTTGAATGGAAAAACAGAAGGGATTAATATTTGCAAACAGTCAGTAGGAAAGTGAGTACTATCAAATATATGGGGATAAAATGTTTTCAATGACTACAGCAAGTTTCAAGATTGCCAAGTAGATTTCTTCAATAAGCTTTCATAGAGTTTTGAATACATCTTTGACAAGTAGTTTTTTCTCTTGAATTACATTCAATACTGACTCCTCTGTCATTCTATGAGAATTTTGGGTTGAATAACTGATTTCATTCAAGATTTGTTAGGGTTTGTTTGTTTTTTTCTTTCTTCAAACATTGATAATTATGTATGAATTTATCAAAGTAATATTCAAAATTACATTGTCTGCCATTGTGGATGTATTTTTCTTTGAACAAAAATGTGTATGATTACATCCATTGACAACCAATATGATTTTCTTCTTGATTACACTTCCAAATTCATGTTCTCATGACATTTTGCTGTGTATATTTGATCAATAGATTTTTTTCTACGTATTGATTTTATCAATCATTAAATTTTGCTTGAATGTCTCGTTTTCTTCAAACTTTTGCAGTTTCAATCAATAAGAATGATTATGACAATAATGCAAGATTAATTGAATACTTTCTCATCTGCATCGCAGAGGAGAAGTTTTTTATGTGGCTCGGCCAAGAATCTGCTTTAACTTGATGCTTGTTTTGTCAGGAATATCAGCAAACAGCAGGTCTGTAATTGGGCATTGTTGGAGGCTACCAGATGTTGAAATGTGAGTTTATAAACCAATCAAAACACTGCGCTGTCAAAGATTCAAATTCATTAATCATGTACACACCCACTATTCTAGGAGTAGGGTCCCTGGAGAAAGTCTAGTGTCCAACACAAAGGTGTATTGTATATGTAACAAAGGTGCATTGCATAATTGATGCAATGTGGACCTACAAAATATAATGACCAGTATATTTCCAGCAGCAATTTGTGGCATACTATTCTATGCCACTATTGTATGCCACAAATGTAATGACACTGTCGTGCAATGCATTTGCTTGCAGTTTTTTTTTTTTTATTCTTTTTCTTTGTTGAAAGTTACATCCTGCTAATTACATTAACTTTTAGTGCATGACCAGCTGGATGTAACCGAGAGTAACCCATGTTAATGCACCATGCAAAGCTGTGTGTCTATGACCAGTATATTGGCTATAGGTAATAAATGCCAGGCCCCTATAAAAGGTATCCTACTGGAGAGGAACTTTTCGTAGCGGAGTTGTGCAAGCAACCATTATTTTTTGATCACTTTCAGTAAATTAGTAAATGAGTGAATAAATGCAAAACGCACTGTAATGTCAACATACAAGTGATGAAAACAGGGATGTTTAGCAGAAATTATATCACTGCACTATTCAATCATTGCAACGGCATCAACAAAAAATAAAACACGAGGTACAAGCATTGTCTGTATGGGGTACCAGCCACAACCAAAGATGGAGGCATGTAGCAAATTGATTTACCAAGTGCAAGAGCTGAATTGGCATCAAAGCTGTCTTTTCAAAGTGGTCACTCATGACTTGAGGGTATAAACTATTGATTTCAAGCATGACATCCACTTCATTCATTTACATGCAGGGAGATGAAAAAAAAAATGTATTCATTGCAGCCTGTTACACATTTCTGACATATGGCATTTAAATATCCATGTACATACTATACACTGTATACCACATTCTGGACTGATTAAGTTTTATCAAAAGTAGGTGCTGCTAGTTTTGAATGGCACACAATAGCTCGCAATTGCATGCAAGTGGGGCAAATATTTTGGGCCTACAGGCATTCCTGTTTCAGACATTTTCTCTCTCTCTCTCACATGCACACACATCTATACACACAATAAACGCACACAAAAATACACACCTCAACACTCTCTATCTCTCATTCTTTCCCAGCTCTATCTATCTTTCCCTCTCTCTCGTATTTCCTCTCACCCTCTTGCTGTCTATATCTCTCTCTTGTTTTCTTAAAGGGTGTGTACAGTTCTGGTCAAGGTGAGGATTTACCTTTTAACGTTTTGCGAGATATTCAGAAACCACTCTATGAAATGTCAAAGAGCATGCAATTTCATGGGGTATCAAAAGTTTCTATGATGAAAATCGGTTTTAATATGGCTGAGATATCCAAAAACAAGGCAAAACAAAGAGATCCTAATAAAAGGCGTGGCCTGTCGCCTTTTATCATTATCACTTTTTTGGATATCTCAGCCATTTGAAAAGCAATTTTCATCAAATAAACGTCGAATTCTTCTTAATATTACATGCTCTTTCATATTTCATAAGAGGTTTCTCATTATCTCACTTAGGAATGTTAAAAACATGAATCCCCACCTCAAAAAGTACTGCACAGTCCCTTTAAAATACATGTATATCTCTTTCAAATTTGTTATCATCTGTAAAGCCATTCATCTGGATATTTAATTATTGTCATATGTCTCACTGAAATAATTTCAGTATTGGATTTGACTGGATTTTATTGATTCCCTTTGAAATCCTAATCCGTTTATCTGTCAGTTTCATATGTTATTTTATTTCAAATTATATTCAATACCCTCTTCTCTTCACTGTCCAGGTGCCCAGACACTAATAGCTTCCCTTGATATGTTTTTTTTTTTTTAAATCAACATTATCCAGTAATCTCTCCAAACTTCACCATGTTGTAGATCAGCAAGCCCACTTTAGTGTAGCAATGTGCCCCAGTTGAACCAGAGGGTCATTGCAAAACAATAACGATTAGGGGGATTATTAGCTATCAAAGTAAAACTCAATCTTTTCACAGTTTCTATACATCTGCTTCAACAGGCAAAGAAAACCCTCCAGCATGTGTGCCAATTGACCTACAAACAGAGTACAGGTGCATTCACACTGCATTCGACGCGACAGCACGACACGACACAACGACACGACACACGACAAAAACAAATTACTCCAGTGCAAACCCAATGAGACCGTTCACATTTCAAGCATGTCGTGTCGTCCTTCCTGATTCGACGAGGACACAACATAATTTGTCGATTAAGCAAATCGCTCACAGAGCGATTTTTCAAGCACGACACACGACACTCTTCGCGGGGGTAAAGTTTTAGCCAATCACAAACAAGTATCCTCTTGTTAAGTTTGCTCGTGTCGCTGGAAGCGGGAAACAGGCGAAGCCTCTCTATGGACTTTTACATACAAATACCAAAGTTGTAATCGCTTAACTTTTTCAGTCCCATATGTAAGAAACTGCGTTGTTAACACATTGGAGTCAGTGCAAAGTATTAAAGTTGTGCAGATAACGATTACAGTCAGTATGCAGAAGGAACGGCCGGAGCTCGCGAAGAACATTGCGCACATCACGTGAGTTAGCCTAATTTAGTGTGTCACGGCCCGTCAAATCAAACATTCTGGCGGTGCGGCGGCCCCAAACCAGGCTCTCCATCCAGTCTCGATCTCCAGACTACCACTAGAGATATTCTAACATTTGTATTGTAGAATTGTTGAACTTTTTACGAAGTTAACCCTCAACTCCAACTTCCAAGTCAAGCTGCCTTCGAACTTTCGAAGTCGTTACAATTCAAAGGTAAGACAATCAGAACGAGAGTGTCAGTAACATAAAAAACATTAACTTTAAGTTTAAAAAATTAAGAATGTGTGTACGTCTAACAACTCCAGAGTCCAAGTCCAATTCATGAGATTGAAGTTATAAAAATTCGGACAGACTGAAGAGTCTTAGACACATCATGATCATTTACTTTAACAAGTTAGAGTACCGTAATAGGATCTAGCTAGGCTAATAATATACACAGGCCAGTCGCTGTACGTAGATTCGTTTTCGCACAGCGTAGTAACAGCGTCTGGTTGGGCTAGATCTAGACCGACGCCGCAACGGTGCATGATTTTGGTAACATGTCATTGACGTTGTTTTGAAATTAAATGTGATGATAATCAAGACATTTATTTTAGGTCTAGACTCTAGATCTAAATCAACTTAAATTTGAAATGATGTTTTTGTGTAAATCATAAAATGCATTTCTATCTAACTTTTACTTGTCCGCGATACTACCCAGTCATGATTTTGAATGCTACAGTCCGCAGCCCCATACGCTATGCGTATACGTATGATATGGGGCTGGTCGCAGTAACTTGCTTGTGTTCATGTGTAGTACGGTACCGTATTACCGTATGTCATGTGCTTTTTTAGCCCGACCAGACAGACGATGTTTATACTACGCTATGACGTACCATGTACAGCGACTGGGCTGTGTATAGTTAGTGCTTTTTTAGATCCTAGCCACTCTAAATTAGTAGAAATTTGTCGAAGGGGATCCTTATTCGTGGTCAGAGATAAAGCAAGCCTCCCATACAACCTTGATGCATTTAAAAAAAACCTAAAGTATCGTAGAATTTCTTAACTAGAAAAATATCGTGTAGCAATTGCCAATACCCAGGTAACAAATAGAACTGTAAGAAGGCCCTCTGTAGATGTAATTCATTATTGTATTCAATAAAGATTCATGTTGTCACATTAAAAAAAGAAAGAAGATATTTTAAGTAAGAATGAGATTGCATGAAGAGACTGTTTAGTGTTCAATTGTGTTAAGTGTTAACGTTAGAGTTACATAGCTTCCTTAAGCTGAGGAAAGCTACTCTGGCCTTTACTGTCTAATATAAATCTTGCATAAACAGTAACTTTATAGGCTCTAGAGCTAACGTTCGTTAGGTTATATTTACCGGTACTTATTTTGATTACCGGTAACTTTTACCAGGTACACAAATGTCAGTGAACTTTCAGAAAAATTAAACAAAGTTGATTACTGGTACTGGTACCGGTACTCACAGTTTGCTTAACACTCATGTACATGTATTTATAAGCCTATATATCCAGAAAAGGATTTGTATTTTATATAAATTTTCCTATTTGTGCACTGATTTATAACACAGACATAATTTTCCTGATTTATATCTAGGGGATAATTCTAGGAGCAGCACAACTACAAGCAGGAGCCGAGTCCCCACAAACAAAGGCAGCACCGCTACCATAACAACTGTAGCAGCTAACATCCCAGGAACATCAGCAGCACCTCTCGACGCAACAGCAGCATTAGCAGAGCCTGTAAAGTGCGACCGTAGCAGCTGAACTTCTGCATACAATTGTAGAGGCACAGCCTCTACGTACTACGGTACTGTAGCAACAGAGCCTCTATGCATGGTACCCGGTACCGTAAAACTGTACATTTGTAGCAGCATGACCCTAACTTACAACTGTAGCAGCTGAGACTGTCAGACTGTAGCAGCAGACTAGCCTCTACGTACAATTGCAGAGAGTGGTGGTGATGAGGATGTTTTTCCTTCTGCCTATAATGGTAAGTTTGATTCATAATAAGTGATTACCGGTACTTGTGGATCATACAGTGTACCGGGTACCAGGTATTAACAAACATTTCTCTGGTTTGCATAGTACTATGTAGGTGAATGGAATGGGTTGTTTATTACTGTCAGTGGAACAGATGATTGGACTATATCATGTCATTTGACAGAAATCACTGTTTTGATATCTGGAATGTAATACTTGTACATTTATTGTAATGTGGATCTTATCTAACTTTACTGTCAAATATCTTATGTAGATATTAACCTGGTGATGACAGGCTGATGTTGATATTACAAGCTCTTCCCTAGACACCTGCCCGAGTATACTTGGGGCAAGTTTTTAATGGCCTTACTGTAATTATTTCATTTATAGCAATGTTGAATGCTACTCAATGTAGTAAAAGATTGTAACCAGAAAAAGAGGAAAATGCAAGCACTTTATGTTTTTACGTGAAAAATATCAAATTTCTAATCAATGCGTATCAGTTATTATTTGCCTTTGCCAACCCAAAGGTGTAAAAGCTCAAACCAATTGCACTTGAATTACTGTGCTCTTCAGAGATCAGCAGACTTTGATGACAATTTGCAGTTCAAATAGGTATGCTGTAGCTATTTTCATTTTGTCTCACATAGTGTTGTAGTTGATTGCCTGTGAAGAATGTTATTTGTTTTTTCTTCTGAAATTGTGCTTAACTCTAAGAAATACTCTTCTTCACATTTTTTTTTTTCAAACCTGCAAGTACATGTAATGTTTTATTACATAGTGTATGACACAACTGTCAAATTTCTTACTGAAATTGTCCGTACAAGTTTTTGTATTTTTTGAACCACCGTAGGCATAGATGTTCTTGTCAAGTGGAAGAGGGACGGTTCTATGAATCCTGTCAGCTCAAGTGACCTCCATCATGCTCAACGGACCAAACTGCAAACGAGGTTCCTGCGTACATATGAGAAGTGAAAATGGCTGGTGGAAAGGGAGGGTGCTTCAAGTCTTCAACATACCCATGGATGGACGTAGAATGTCGGATGATGAGGGCATTCCTCTTTCTGCCTGAGGTAATTTGAATACATAGTTACCGATACTGATTTATTCTAGATCAATAACTGTACCGGTATCAAGAAAATTATGTTTCTATTCATTTTAAAATATGTAGAGATTTTTATGCATAGTATCATGTAGGTACAATGTACTTTCATTGCATTACCATTTGAATATAAATATTCAATTCTGTGTAATGAATAAAATGAATGTTGTAATTGTAGTTTGTAATGACTGTAGGATGCTGAAGATTGTTAGCTTTCCACTTCCTTTCTTTAAAAGTCTGATATTGATTATTACTTATTATGTCAATGTCTCTTCTCAGTCCAAAACAAAATCAATTACTGATAATTTGCTTTATGTGCATGTAATATACTGTATATTCTAGTGCCCATGATAGATGTTTGCAAGTATATCTAGTATAAATCTTGTAGATTCTACCCTCAGGATGCTCACATAATTTGTTCATTGATGCATTGCTTAAAACTTCCCCAGCAGTATCGTTACTTGTGACAGCAGTAGCAGAGCCTCAACATCGATTTGTAACAGCTGAGTCCCCAGAAACATCAGCAGCACTGCTTGAAGTGGCAGCAGTAGCAGCAGCAGAGCCTGTACATACAGCCTTAGCAGCTGAGCCTCTGCCTCTAAGTACGACAGTTTAGCGGTAGAGCCTCTACTTACAACTGTAGCAACTGAGCCTCTACGTACCACTGTAGCAGCAGAGCCTCTACTTGCAACTTTAGCATTTGCACTTCCAGGAACATCAGCAACACTGCTAGAAGCAGCAGCAGCAACAGAAGCAGCGACTGCACAGCAATCGAACTGGTCTAGTAGTTATCTTTTAAATTACAAGATCAATATAGGGAGTTCTCCATAATTATAATACACCAGTTGTTTCAACTCAGATTGGAAATGGTAGCACACAGTGTAACTGTTCGGTTGATTCCAATGATTTATCTTATCATGGATAAACGTCCAATGATTTGTTTATCTGCCGTCACACTTTATATGTGCATACGTAGTACATTATTAAGTCTTTGTAATTGTACTACATGTACATATCGTGTCATCTGCAATGGTAGCTATAACAAAAGCATGTTTTCGTCCATTTTGCAATTAATAGAAAATTTTCTGAAAAATAGTAATGTAATGTGTAGAGGACATAGTACATGTTATTTTCACCATATCCGCTACCCTGACGTATTATTGTTCCTAAATACTATGAACAAAGGAATTAAGAGTACTGGAGGTCTGGGTTATTTACACAGGAAAGCAATTTTCCCCTACAGAATAGTGCAACATTTATGAAAAATTGGAGAGAAATTAGGATGTTATGACATTAAATTTCACTTTTTGAGGGGGGGGGGGGAGAGGAGCAATCATTTGTTAACCAGTCATTTTGAATATCTAAATGAGTAATCGTATAATGTACTCCCATCACGATTTATGAAACTTTATTTCATTCTTTTACATATACATGTACAAGCACGTTAAAACCAATCGGAACAATAATATTTTTCCTCAATTATGTGGGGTGGCTAGAAGGCAAGCTTTAAGGTCTAATAATTGAAATAAGAATTATTGATCATTTCTGTGGCAAAGATATGTAGAGAAAGTAAAGTCCCTCATATTGAGTATTAAACGACTGGTATTTTGTTTCCAATTTTCATCACCATTTTGTGGAGGTAAATAATTTACTTTGCCCTTTTAGATTATGTGAATTCTGGATCTCAGTTGAAATGCGATCCTTAATATCAAGTGAAACATATTCAAGCCATTGCTTTTTACAACCTCAAGAAAATAAGTTCATTCAGGGAGATGAAAGACATCCTGCTTGACCCAAAACTTGCATCTTTTGGATGTAATTCTCTACAGTATATAATCTCATGTTCAAGCCAAGAGAGACACCAACTATCAAATTACTTTACTTGGCCTTTCCAAAACGTGCATTTGTTTGCTAGGATACTGCGCCTGCTGGGGTGGAAAAGTATTCAGTGAACTTTTCTCGGAAACTATATGCCATAGTTGCAAATGAGTCACCTGTTGCCAAGTATCTGTACGAAGAATATTAAAGCATACATTTATTTGTGTGTGGTCCATGAACTTTATCTTCCCAACCCCGAAAAAGTCATTCAGGGATATTGCCCTTAAATATTTTTCAGATGAAAAGAACAATTTACATATTTTCAATATACCATTCATTGTTTCAATGAACAAAGATTGTTAACTCATACCGAAGTAGGGAACAATTTCATCGGTCTCAAACATTTTTGCCTACAGTATCTGAACAATTCACATGAGCCAATGTAACATTGATTTGATTTTGATTTGATTTGATTTGTTTCTGCTTAATTCCGTTACATTAGATAGGATCATGTACATGTCATTTATGACAAACAGTATATCAACACATAGTTTTTAGTACAATTATACAAGACAAATACAAATATACTAGCTTATGGAACTTAAACAGAAGGGTCTCCAAAATAAGCCGAGGCTTGACGGTATGGAGACTATATGCTTACCTACTCTGCATAGAATAGGGAATAGAGAAAGAGAGAAATAGGGAAGGGTATAGGGGAAAAAGGGAAAGTTACAGAGTGTATGGGTACCACTCAACTACTTTACAATGATAGTAATGATGATAAATACAGTATGATAATGATATTAAAGTTAACACGTTCAGTTGCCTTTGCCGGAGTAATGACCAAATATGCACTATGAAAATAATAATGTGTGAATACAAAATATCTTATACATATTGTTATCTGACATTGAACAAAATATATCGTGTTTGTTTTATGTACGCAGTAATGGTAAGGCACATCGTACACATACATGCTCATATAATATACATGATGTACCTATCCTATATTGGACATTGCACATTGGGCTGTAACTAAAATTTAAAGTCTCACTTGCAGATTTATAACTTCCTCACAGAGAAAATTTTAATATGTTATAGGAACGAATGGCTCGAGCATTTTGAGACTGCTTATAACACGCAGATCTTTTAGACTATAATGTGATCTAGATGTTGAAAAGGTATGAATAGAGAGGTGGGTTATAATGAGCAAATGCTCTAGGTTGACATAGGTCCTTTAAGAAGAGTATAATATTGTACTAAAAAAAACCTTTAAAATGTAGATCAGATGTTAAAGGTACTGTGGTATCTTTGTGAGTAAATTCCCATATCATTCCCACCTGATTCATAATTCAGATTTTTAAGTGTAAAGTTAGCATTATTTTACAAGTTTCTTATTTTTGTGAATATCTGATGATGATCCAATTTGTGGGATTTGAAGTCCAATGTGTTTCCCTCCCTTGGGTCTCATTGTTTACAGGTATGAAACTGGTGTATTCTGTGTTTGTACATAATGCATTATTTATCAATGTGCATGTTTACCAGACATCCGTCCTCTGTTAGAGTACAATTTCAAGATGAGATAATATTGATTTGTTGATATAAAACAGTGACGAAAATATACTTGCAATATATCAATATCTCGGCAACAACTTTAGATGGAAGGCAATTATTTGTTAGCCGATTCAATTAAATTTGGTATACTTCTGATCTCATTTTAATGCAGTATCAAAGGGGAGTGACAGTCCGTAGTGGGTTAGATGGCGTTCTATCAAAAAATTTTATGTCGTCTGAAATAGCACATGGAATATTCAGAAAGTTGGTTTGAGAGAAATCAGTCTAATTGCTGTATATATGGGAAAAGAAAATACATGTACATGTACTTGTATATAGGACTATTAAAATTCAATGTCCAACTAGAATCAGACTCAGTGCCACTGTTGAATCTGACCTGTAAATTTATGTGGTGATTTTATGCCGTTTCAATTAACATTGAAATATAGGCCTATTCTGTGAAAAATTGAAATTGCATTTCTTTCGTTTTGTTTATGAATTTTACTCTGAAGTGTAATATGATCTGAGTTGATCTCATAACGATCAGTGTTTGCTTGTTTGTTTGTTTGTTTGTTCGTATGTATGTTTTAGGGAGATTAAAATAACGTAGAAACCAAAAATGTGATGAATTGATAAAGTCAGTCTTATTAATTTCTCATCTCCAAAGATGTTTCAAGCTCGCACAGAACGATTTGACTTGTGCGTCACAGGTTTCCAATGATTGCAATCCCGTGACATATAGAATGTTGGTGTTCATCATGATCTGTTAGCAACTGTGTCCATATCCAGCGGTGAAACGAATGTGCGTGTATGTGTGTATGTGTATGAGCGTGTGTTCGTGTGTATGTGTGTGTGTGTGTGTGTGTGAGTGTGTGTGTGTGTGTGTGTGTGCCTGCACGTGTATGAAACAAAGAACACAAAATACTACAGAGTGTCAGTAAATATACATTATATTTTAATATTATTATTCAAAAAGTGTAACATTCATTAATCATCTACGAAGGTGGTGATATGGATCATCTTTTTATAATAATTCATCAGTCTCACCTAAGGCAAATTGCCATTCTCTCGAGGGAAGATATTGCCGCTCGGAAAGTGGTGGATTGCTTCTCTATGTCGTCACTGATGAGGTGATGGAGTTGCGTGAACTCGTCAACACCCATTCTGAAGTAACCATAAAACCTGTCTTCATGACTCAGTAATTCTCTCACCAAGTGGATATATTCCCCCAGCGATGACGTTTTTTGGTTTATCTCATGCACCCATTCTCTTCTTCCTACTACAAACAAATACGAGCAGGCGATAATCGCAGCTTCCTCATCATCAAATACGGGGGCCGCCATTTTGATTGTTTGTTGCCATGGTAATGGTATTAGATGGGCTACGTTTATCAACTTTCCCCTGTTTAAACGGCTTTCGATAGCCCTTTGGAAAGCCCTTTCAATAGCCCTTTCGGTGAGCCCTTTCCAAAGCCCTGACTGCCTGTACTATTAATGTGCCGCTTATTTTCTAAGAAGGGACGGCGAAAAGCAATTACCATCATAAAGACATATCTTCCTCTGAGAGTGACGAGTCATGATGCTATGCCACATGAATCATTCGCCTTCCTATCTGTGAGGCAGCTCCAGTTTAGCACATACTTCAAATATTTCTGAGAGGCGGCATGAGACTGGCTGCGTTTATCAACTTTCCCCTGTTTAAACGGCTTTCGATAGCCCTTTCCAAAGCCCTTTAGAAACGGCTTTCAAAATAGTTGCGTTTATCAACTCTCTTCGCGAACACATTTTTTTTTAATTGGCCTGTCACTGCAAAGCTGCATTGCGCTATTCAACCCAAGGAGAAGTACAAGTACTGAAGTACAAGACTACAAAGCCGTTTCAAAACAGCTTTGCGTTTATCAACTTCCAAAAGGCTTTTACAAACAGGTTTCTGAAAGCCTGTTTAGGAAACCTGTTTGGATAGCCACAAATTTGGGGCTTTCGAAAAGGCTTTCCTAAAGGGCTTTCAAAACAGCTTTGCGTTTATCAACTCGTAAAAATTCCTTGAAAGCTGTTTGGATAACCTGTTTCTGCCGAGAAAAGGAGTTGATAAACGCACCCATGGACTAAAAATCGAATGACATCCAACACGACATTTATGGGTGTGTCGTGCACAGTGTGAACGGAAAATCGAATGTCGTGTCGAAGTGTCGTGTCGTTGTGTCGTGTCGTGCTGTCGTGTCGAATGCAATGTGAATGCACCTTAAGGGTTAAATGATTTTTACTTGTGCTTTTCCCATAAAAAGGTCAATGATTTCCTGGGTGATTATCTTCAGAGAGATTTGTTTTCCATAAATGTCCAATCCCTGCGTATTATGACCTGTTTAATGCTTTTCTCAAAAGCTTTAATCTCTCGCAATCTCCATCTGTCTGTCTATCTGCCTATCTGTTTGTATCTCTCTCTATCTCTCTTTATACATGTTTTACAGAACATACAGCTCTGTAAATCTTCCTCTCGAAATGTCTTTTTTTTAATTTCTTTTGCTATGTCATATAATCTCTTTTATCCTCCCCTACTCATTGCTTCCATGTCTAGGGGGAAAAAATGGTCCAGCATCATCCCAACTCTTGTCCAAAACAATCAGCTATTACAGCTCAGCTATTTTGTTACCATGGCAACCCTAGATGAGGAGGATACACATGTCAGGGTACAATGAGGACCCACCCAACGGAGGCCCCTAATGGGTCTTCAGAGACCATTGTACATAGTCCCTGATAATGATGATTTGAGCTGTGGCAAGAATTATGGCAAGGCCGCTACTTTACCATTTGTGAAATATACATCTATCAGTCGGCAGCTCCCTCTTGAGAAAATGGCAGAAATATCATGCAGTCATTAAAGTAATATCAAAGATGATGAATTGTGATGTAATTGTGAGGTAGTCATATCAGCTGATGATGACTGAAAAAGATAATGATCAAGATATCAATTAGCCTGTTGATAACGATGATGGCTATCTATGAGAGAGATCACAAAAATAAATGTAGTGTGTATGAATATAAGTCAATAATCCAATTCAATAAGTAGAAAAATTCACTGAAATGTCGTTTCCAAAGGAGCTTCTGATATATTTTTACGTGGAAGCTATACTTCTTTTGTTCTAATCTACCTAGTTGCAAGTCTTATGGCTGAATTTTATGCTGACTGCACAAATTTCCTGAAAGCATCATACATCAAGTGCAGAGTAATACTGAAAATCAGATCAAAGTCTGCGACACTGCTGTTAAAATTCTGCTCACAAATGTGTATTAAAAAAGCTATTCAAGAGAAAGTTTGATACAGATTATTATGTATAACACTAATCCTTTATAGCAAACATTATTTTCATCACAACTTCAATTCTTTTTTAGTATTATGCCTTCATTAAAGACCTTTTAAGCATGACAACTTCCAATACATTTTATACACATTATGCCATTTTTCTAGGCATTGATTTCAGACATCTACTGTATCTGTGCAATGCCATGCAAGCTCTCAGAGAACAGTATCCGTTTGGAATAGATACTAGGACCCCGTTTACAGTGCGAGGCGAGGCCGCAGCCGAGCTGCGGCCCGGCCCAGCCCCGCTTCAGTGTAAACACGCAAAGGCCAAATGCGAGGCCACAATTGGCCTCGCATTTGGCCTCGCTCTGGAGGTGGTCTCAGCCGCGGCTCGGCCGCGGCCGAGCCCGGCCTTTTCTCAGTGTAAACGCAAACTGGGCCAAATGTGCGGCCAATTTTAGTCTGGCTTCCAAACCCTCTGCCTACTATTTCGCTAATCAGGATATTAACCCCCTCAACGTCGAAAACTAGCATAGTTTAAGGTGGTTTTGTCCTGCAAAGGATTTTTTTCCTTCGACAAAGGCCTTTGCCCGAACGGGGACATCGTCGCCACGGTATTCAGTTGGCAAAGGGTCTGAAAACCGTTTGTTTACAAGCAGAGCGCCACTACGACAAAATATTGAAAGGTTTGAATTAAAAGCGCGGCCAAGCCCGGCAGTGTAAACGGACAAAATTGCGGGGCTCGGCCACGCAATTGAGGCCGGGCTCGGCCGCGGCTCAGCCCGGCCGAGCCCGGCCCCGCACTGTAAATGGGGTCTTGCTAACTGCCAATTGTAATTTTGAAGAAATCTACAATTACAAACATTAAAAAGTGTCCAGTTCCCCTTGTATCTCAACTTTCCCTACTTGAGTCCTATAAAATATGCCTTCACTATCACGCCAATCCTCACGTAATACCTGCTCTGCCTTTAAATCATACGATTGAGTCAAGCAGATAATGCCTTTTGAGACTCTTCCACGAGTGTTGCATTCATATTCTGTCTTCATTTCCTACCCGTGAGTAATGCATATTTGGCCTTTAATACCCACAGATGCATGATGCAATTCTCCTATCCATACTTGCTTCCCCCACCCCCATGATGTAGATTTCTACTTCATTTATTTATTTTTTCTTCTTCTTCTTCTTGAGTGGATGCATAATCTGCTTTTAATTTCTATCCTTGAGTGCTAGGCTGCAGTGATTCCCGTTAAAATCAAGTGAGCTCCTTGTTAAAATACGGCCGTAAATCTTTACATAACTCTAAGATATTATGCAAGGCTCCAATGGAACGGTATTGTTTTGGTTGAGATGGGGCTTTAGGTTTTGAACTTTTTTGTGAGATAATGAGAAACCTCTTATGAAATATGAAAGAGCATATTATACATGTATTTCTGGGAGGAATTTAAGGTTAATTCAGTGAAAATTGGTGTTGAAATGGCTGCGATATTTAAAACAAAGTGATCCTAAAAAGAAGACCCACCTTTTACTAGAATTGTTTCATTCTACTTAGTTGCTGGATATCTCAGCTATTTTAAAACCGATTTTCATCAAATAAACTTTGAATTCCTCAAGAATTGTATGCTCTTCAACATTTCAGAAAGTGGTTCCTATTAGTGTCTTGCATAAAGTTAAAAGCCGAATCCTCATCTCAACCAATACTATACGTACCATCCCTGTAATATAGTCACTGTTGCAGTGAGGTTTTATGTTTGCACTGCAGTGCAAGCAGGGTTATGTCATAGGCATTAATTCTTCATATTATGCTTTGTAATTTTGACTCGCACGTCCCCAGGGATCCATTTCACGAAAGTCTTTATGTGAGACTTTTCGCTCCTTATAAGACACACTTATGAGACACTCCATGAAATGGATTTTCTTCTCTTTGAAGGTCTCTCATAGCTAAATATGAGTGACTTTGGCCATTCTGAGAGTTATGTATTTAAGATTTTTATGCATGACTTCATAAAACAGACTCCTAGAGTGCATTCTTTCTGCTTGGCACAGGCATCTGGGAATGTAACTGTCCGCAAATAGTGATTACTTAACCCGTTGAAGACGGACTGATTTTGCTACAACACGCATTTCCCATAGACACCTGCCCGAGTATACTCCGCGCTCGTCCTCAATGGGTTAATCTCCCCTAATCTCTACTGTGACACCAAAGCCTTACTGCTGGACTGAGACACAATTGCTACACCTGAGCGGGCTTCCAAACTTTCAACTAGGTCAAGATTGGATGGATTTCTGAATGCCTGAAATATGAAAAAGGCTACATTTAAGTTAAATATTATTAAAAGCTGGGTGCTTGGATAATATTAAAGGGCTGTATTCTTGCATGATACCATACACACGGTTGCAAGCAGGAAATGAATCCACACTAAAAAATATTTTGGGCAAACAAGTATTACAGGGTACTACATATTATTTCAAAATTTGGTTTACCCTGAGAAATGTTTCAGTGAAAATCATTTGAAAACACACACACACCTGATAATGTCTGGATTGCTTTATACATATTCCTGCTGCAGATCTTTTGCATGAAAATTTACAATAATCATGTCAAAGTAATTTTCAAATTCTGATTTGTTTCATATTTCAACATGTGGCAGCATGACAGATGTCTCTATGAAGACACCAGCTTTCAACTCTATTTTTTTTTTTTTTTGGCTTTTAATAGATTGATCTGTTTTCTGAAGAAAGTGAAAATTCAAGAGGTTTTTTTACATTTTTTATGATCCTGTGAAGTATTCAATTCTACTCTAGCCAGATACTACACATTTACTGAGCTCATTTTCTACTCTATGTGCTTGCAATGTAGACAGCATATTTTGCGGTTAAAAAAAAAATCATAAAAAATACAATCTTTTAAGGGTAATAAAGGCATGCATTATTTCACAGGTACTAGTCTGTACCATAATGCAGATTTATGACATTTGTAGGTCATTTTATCTCAACAATAACATCACAGTATGATGCACACTAATTTTGGAGTCATTTGTTTTCTTTCTAGTGTACAATCTGTACATGTAACTAAAGAACTACTTTTCTTTCTTACTTTGTATCAATTGATCCATCTTGTACCTGGTCACTATAGTTAGAAGTGTGTAATTCTAAAGTTGTAGCAATGAATCCCATTTGAATTTCTCTTTATTATGCATCACCCTGTACATCTTTTCTCAACAAGTCATAAGGACTTTTAAATTGAAGAGGAAAGAAATTGGTGCAGTTCATTTGTTGTACAATACCGACAAAGAGGCAGAAGTAGAAAAACAAAAAACAAAAAAACATCACGCAGCACTGAAAAACAGTAACTTCTTCTTATTTGATCAAATTTGGTCTTCCGGTCATTTCACCTTAATGTAATGAAGTCGATGTAATAATAAGATCACAATCACCCAGAAAGAGATCGTATCACACTCACAATGGAGGATGGCACACGACAGACAAAAAAAAAGAAACGTATGCATGTTGCAGCGACCAACTATAAATTCGACTGTGGCACGATGGCGAGTTTAGTGACTAAAAGTAAAAAACTGATTTGATTTCTCTCATCCGCAATTTTAATACACACACTTGAACTTGCACTTTCACATCTATGCGCTCACACTGCACACGCGCAATCTTTGGAGCATGCAGTGTGCAGATCATCTCTATGGGGAAAAAAGAAATAAAATCTACAAAACATCGTTCAGCTGCAGCTACACTTTCGTTTACCCATCAGATGAACAGTGCACTCCCAAGGCAGGAACATGTTCTGAAATGTTGCAAGCTCCAATTCATTTAAATGCAAATATTTGAAATGTACTGCATGTATACTTTGTCTGCTTTCAAACAGTCTACAGAGCACTGCCAAAAGTAAGCACTTGAAATTGTGCACCAAAATCATTACCGGTACACCCTTTCGACAATTAGTCATGATGTACAATTGTATATGCATAAACAAAGCATGCATGTGTATGCTGTATTTTACATACTAAACATGCATACTTCATATACGGTATAGCAGATGCAATCGTCCATATCATATGAAACTGAGTGGTCAAAACACTGTACTTGTAGCATACTTCATGAAACTGTTTGTATTAGAAAAAAAAAAGGTAAGGAAGGTGCATCTAAAGTCTGGAATCAAACTTACATACCCGTGGATAGATGCTTGCCTAAATTGTACACTTTCTAAATACCACAGTATCAGTTGTCTTGTCACACTTTTCTCAGCCGCGTCCTATCAAAAGGATGTCTTTCCTTCGGCTTTGGTTTGCACTTGAGACCACAGAATACAATTTGATATTAACTATTGTATGAAATCTTTAAAAAAAAAAAAAAATCTACACTGTGGTACGGAAATGCCAAACCTGTTAAGAATTGGAATGGGTACACAAACATTGTACAACAAATGTCAAAAGTACAGTATTTCCTGTACTTTCCACTACCTGCCCACAACTCCAAACACCTGGAATTTGTGTAATTCAAGTAAACTTTAGATCTTATTTCTGAAAGTCTCATGAATAAAATGAAAACAAAACCTGAGCAAATGGCCAACAAAAAAAAAGTACAAATCGTATTTTCTCCTTAAAAAAAGAAACACACACACACATATATAAAAAAGAGTAGAGATTCCTTTTGTGGCAATTTATACAAGTTGTACAGCTTGGGGTTGAGGCAAAATCCACTGTCGGGGTAAAAATGCCAACTGTTCTTTATTGAAACACAGCTTTGGTAAATGTTAACACCAGGTTTGTTTAATGTGACACACTGACCTTGATGATGTCAGTGTGGAGAAAGGGTGGGTGGAAAGGAGAGAGCAGGCAGAGACAAGAATTGCACTTTTAACTTAAAAACATGGTAGCAAACATCAAGTACTTATCACAACCTATTTTGCAACAAATTGAAATCACTCAAATCATTTTTGCCACGCTACAACAAATGGATCCAGCGTCGAGGAGGGTCAATTTTCTGAAAATGACATGACATTATTTCCTTTCAGTTAATACACTTCCGCTTTATATGAACATGACTCATAAAAGAAGTCAGTTGCGGAGATATTGACGATTTTATGAGACCATGTAGAGCGGTGCACGAAATCAGCGTTTCGAGAAAACCGCCTTCAAAGTTTTCTTTCCCCCGCAATCGTGATCACAGGGACGCAAAACAGTTTTGACCGATTGACAATGAAAGGTTTGCTCAAAGCAACCTCTGCGATGTTCATTCAAGCTTAGCACCAGCAGGCTATGCACATTTTTTATTTTTTTCGCATTACAGACAGGAGCTGCGTTTCATTCCAGTGGACGTTTACCATTTTTTAACAGCACTGCAGTTAGCCTGAGGCCTGAAAATTCTTTTTTTTTTGGGGGGGGGGTGGTGGAATAAACAATATTTTTAATTTTCCTGCCCTATATATGTGTAGTACAATTCGGGGAAAAACAGCATTTTCTATGAAACCCATAGTTTTTTGGCAACAAAATGAAAAGAACAAAATACTACGACAAGTAACAGTTCACACTTTTTGCAAATACATGGCTTTAAAAACACTTTAGTGTGGTTAAATGGTCACAATTAAGAAAAAAAAGTAGTAAAGTTGCCTTCCA
Organism: Diadema antillarum; assembly: GCF_040938485.1. NCBI lineage: Eukaryota > Metazoa > Echinodermata > Echinoidea > Diadematoida > Diadematidae > Diadema > Diadema antillarum. Next base: position 592,301 of record NW_027271363.1, on the reverse strand, counting down.
CTCCTCTACTTTAAAAAAAAAAGTTAAATAGGTCTCGCATAGCGAGTATCATACATGATTGATTTAGGACCTGGAAATGTCTTTATGACCGTATCAAGGGGAAAGCTGTAATCTTCAATATTCTTTGTCCTTGTCCTTTTGCACTCACTCATTATATTGGCTAGAGACTACAGTAGCAGTGTTTTCATCTATTTTCAACCTGCACTAGGTAAGTGTTATAAGTATTTAATATATAGCCATGAGGTTCTATTTCCAAAAGAGATGGATATAATGTCGACGCTATCCGCTGACAATCCCACCCCCACCCCCATCTCCTCCCCCCACCTCCACCCCACCCCCTGCCTTCCCCTGCTCCCTAAATGATCCAAGGTTGTGCAGGTGTAGCAAATCTCTTTTTCACCCCAATTAGAGTAGCTGCTTCTTTCCCATTAGCAACCTAAATGGCCTCGCATTCGGGTTGTTCACACACGCTATCTTAGCCTCTCTACGAGGAGTTGCCCCATAATCCAAGATGCAGAAAGGAAGTCACGCTCCGCTAATATTTACCTGGACAGGCTGGAGTTTAAAATGGAGAGAGAGAGCATGAGATGAGCTATGTTTACTCATAAAAGAAAAGAAAAAAAGAAATCTGAATCTCTCTGTTTTAGTGCCCCAGCATGGACGAGTGAGGTATATTGTAAGGATTAACTGCACCCTCCAATAAAGTATTCGTTATGCACGGCTGAGTTTCAAAATGCTAATAGCAGCTAGTTTTACAATTGGATGTTCATTGTGTGAAACACACTGCACCTGTATTAAACCTGCTAGAATATTTTGTATTCTCAAAATCCCTCTACAGCCACCAATATCCCATTACACCCCAATTGTGTTTCTGCTAATCTTATGAAGATATGAAAACAATACCCATTTCACATATAATGATGCATTCTTTTGCCCTCCAAGTAAAAAACAAAACAAACAGTATTAGTATTGACTGAATTATTTGTGTGTGGGTGTGTGTGTTTATGTTTTTGTGTGCATAATATGTTTTCTTTCAGTTTGATGGTATATCATTTATTATCATATTCATTTTACTTTTATTACCGGTATATATATTCATTTTACTTTTATTTACATTATTAATGCAGAATCAATCAACAAAAAGATATAATGAAATATACAATTGTATGCACTTCAGGGGCAGATCCAGGAATTCCAAAAAGAGGGGGGTGCCAAAAATATTACTAATACCAATTCCGGGTTTCATCAGCTGACATGCAAAAAAAAAAAAAAAAAAAGCTTCAGGATGCAATTTTCCATTCCTCGTGGCACGTCCTGGTTTCATCAGCTGACAAGCAAAAAAAAAAAAGAAAGAAAAGGCTTCACCTCAATTTTCTGCTGGCACTACAGTCAGCTGACAAAGATGGTTTCTTCACTATCTAAAGGGGGACGTCAGCACCCCCCTTTCATTTTTTTTTTCTTTTTATATCTTTTGTTTTAAACAAGTAAAAGATTGAGAGACACACATTCCGATACAGAAGAATAGCAACGGACAGAAAAAAAAAGCACTGACAATACGAGTGACAATTTAAAGTGGGAGATGGGAGGCAGACATGTATGTTTTTGCATTCAATAAACAAAACAAAGACTAACTAGAAATGTCGCTACAGCGACTGGTTATACCCCCGCCAAACAACATTTCATAAGCTTTGGTCAAAACAACATTTGATAAGCTTTGGTCAAAAAACTGAGGAAGTAGTTAAATCCGCAAGATCTTTCCTTGATCTTCTGCCATTAATATGCCGTTACCATGGCAACGTACTTTCGGGTACTGTCGAAAAATGCGTCTTGCACATCTACAACCAAAGGCACACATCTGTACCAAGTTTCATGGAAATTGGGCAAAAACTGAGGAAGTAGTTTGCAACACAAAATTTTCCATCATTTTGGCTCATAATATGTGAGCTGTTACCATGGCAACATACTTTTTGTCACTGTCAAGAAATGCGTCATGCTGACCTATATCCTAAGACAAACATTCAATATGAATTCCATGAGAATTGGAAGAACACTGATGAAGCAGTTTTGCCATGAAGCATTTTGCCCTATATTTTACCAATAACATGCCGTTACCATGGCATCGCACTTTTTGCCACTGCGGAAATATGTGTCTTGCACATTAACATATTCAGATGAACATCTGTACCTAATTTCATAAAAATTGATCAAAAACTGTGGGAGGAGTTCGCGACGCAAGATTTGTACCCATTTTTGCCCATAATATGCCGTTACCATGGCAAGGTACTTTTGGGTACTGTCAAAAAAATATGTCTTGCACATCTACAACCCAAGGCACACATCTGTGCCAAGTTTTATGGGAATCGGTTGAAAACTGAGGAAGTAGTTCGCGACGCAAGATTTGTACCCATTTTTGCCCATAATATGCCGTTACCATGGCAACGTACTTTTGGGTACTGTCAAAAAATACGTCTTGCACATCTACAACTCAAAGCACACATCTGTGCCAAGTTTTATGGGAATCGGTTGAAAACTGAGGAAGTAGTTCGCGACGCAAGATTTGCAACGGACCGACCGCCCGACCGACCGCCCGACCGCCCGACCGACCGCCCGTCCGCTGATTCCTATATACCCCCTTCAAACTTCGTTTGGCGGGGGTATAAAAATGGAGGGGGGGTCCGCCTCTGGAGCCACTTAATGCACTTCCTTCTTAATTGCAGTATTACACAAGGAGTGATTTTACACAATTTCATTTGCTCTGGTTTATCAATCACTTGCACAGTGTGTGATGATGCAGTATGGTTTGTGAAAGTCCGAGTCAAATGCTTGCATTTTTCATTTGGTTACGGTGCAATTTTGTGGTTTTAGCAAATTCATACTTGCTTGCTGTCATCGAAGTACAGGTACTTTTTTCCCATTTCAAACTGGCTACATCTGAATAAATAAGTTTACATTTAACAAAGTGAGATTTCAAATACTAATCACAAAGGAATTCATTAAGTATTTTACTTTGTAACTCTCTGATTGGTTCATGTGTATGTACACTGATTTCCTGGAAACTTAGAGGTTAATGTAGATGCAGCGTCCACACAAAATTCAAGTCCTGTTAAGTCTCTAAAGCATTTATGATTAGAATGCGTCAAAAATGGGATTGAGTATTTCTGATAGACTGATGAAGCACACCATAGAGTAAAAATGAATACCGTTGAGAATACTCTTTCACTATAAACAGTATATATACAGAATTTAATAGTGCATTACATACAAATTAAAACTAGACACTAGCTTTGTTCAATTTCTTAGCATATTAACAGTACCAGGAAGGTGTTTCATAAAGCTGTTCGTAAAGTTATGAATGACTTACGAGCGACTGGCGATCAGTTCTTGTGTTGAATTATGGAAATTCTGATAGGTATAGCAGTACTACAAGTATTAGCACATAAGAACTGATCACCAGTCGTTCTTAAGTTGTTCGTAACTTTACGAACAGCTTTGTTAAACATGGTCCAGGTACATTACCTCCCCCTCCCCACCCCCCCCCCCCCCCATTAAATTCCTCCATCCTTCCTTCACACTCCAGTTTGATTTGATACAACATGCATGGTACTCGGGATATTTCATGATTACACAACATCTTGGGGTTTTTTTTTTTTTCCCACGTCCCAGTAATTTCCTCTCTTTATTCAGTGATATCTCATTAAAGATGAAATAACAACACCTCAACCCTCAGCTCAGAATTTTTCTGCTTTTTCCCTTTTTTGTGTGTAAGGGATTATAGTAGAAAGCTTGCGAGTCCCTCAGGGACAAATTCATTAGCAGCATCAGCAGTCAGGAATATAATGCCTCTTGATATTGTTGCAGGGAGATATCTCAAAAAGACAAGTAGTACAAGGGGAAACAAAGAGCATTATGTACAATACATTTTTATGTGTGTGGGACTAGGGGAGTAAGTTGAACAATGCATGGCTCAGATGTGACATAATGACTTTAAAGGTTGCAGCTAGTCTTGACGATGGGACCTTGGGATGACAGGAACTACTGAATAATTTGCTCTGAATAATGATTAAAAATGGATATGTAGTGAATTTAACCTTCCATTCATGGGCTCCAGCAGTAATTACAGTAATTCTCACCATGCTAATTTTCATGACCAGTAGTACGTACATGTAATCCATCTAATTCAAGGATAACGTTTTTCAATTTGGATGAATTTCTCTTCCTTCTTTCTTTCATGTTTGCCTCAAAATAGCATTCTTTGATCCATTCTCATTTTTTCTGAAGCAAGGAAAATGATCATTCAGAAGAAAAGGCAAATAAAATGGAGTTTTGTAGCATTACTCTCTGGAAGAGATACAAGACTGTATATCCATAACAAAACACCTGACATATTGTAGGCTTTAAGAGCTGGAAGAGATAATGAGGCTGCCAGAGGCAGAATAATGAGGGAAACTGAGCAAATGAGGTCTGCTTCACGTGGGGAAATGGCAGATTGACAGAAAATTATGCTGCATCCAGTGCCATTAAGAAACAACATTTAAAAAAAAACACACAAAAAAAGGGTACAGTCTTGCAGACATCAGCAACCACTAGAAAATTGTGTCAGTGAATGTAATGATCCTTATCATGTTTTTTACTCGCATTTTCAAAACAAAACACTGAAGTAAGAATCATCAAGAGCATAATAACGCTTAAACACCGAGACAGTTCCATCTTCAAAAGCCTAAGGGTACTTTATACTCATGCATGTATGGCATGTCTGTTTGCAAAGAAATAACATTTTTCGTGTGTGTGACAAGCTGGCTAAGCCTTATCATGAATCTTCTAATGGCAGAAAAATCCATTCAGGTTAGATTGCGTGGGGATGTATGAAACTTATCTACACTATATATCACAAAAGCCTAGCAGCAGTTTACCAAGAACATTATAGTATGCTGTAAATACTATAATAACTACTATTGATCCTAATCTGTTCCAGGTCTAGAGTTATACCTTGGTCTCTTTAAAAAATAACTAGAAATGTCCCTACAGCGACTGGTTATACCCCCGTCAAACAACATTTCATAAGCTTTGGTCCAAACAACATTTGATAAGCTTTGGTCAAAAAACTGAGGAAGTAGTTAAATCCACAAGATCTTTCCTTGATCTTCTGCCATTAATATGCCGTTACCATGGCAACGTACTTTCGGGTACTGTCGAAAAATGCGTCTTGCACATCTATAACCAAAGGCACACGTCTGTACCAAGTTTCATGGAAATTGGGCAAAAACTGAGGAAGTAGTTTGCAACACAAAATTTTCCATCATTTTGGCTCATAATATGTGAGCTGTTACCATGGCAACATACTTTTTGTTACTGTCAAGAAATGTGTCATGCTGACCTATATCCTAAGACAAACATTCAATATGAATTCCATGAGAATTGGAAGAACACTGATGAAGCAGTTTTGCCATGAAGCATTTTGCCCTATATTTTACCAATAACATGCCGTTACCATGGCAACGCACTTTTTGCCACTGCGGAAATATGTGTCTTGCACATTAACATATTCAGATGAATATCTGGACCTAATTTCATAAAAATTGATCAAAAACTGTGGGAGGAGTTCGCGACGCAAGATTTGTACCCATTTTTGCCCATAATATGCCGTTACCATGGCAACGTACTTTTGGGTACTGTCAAAAAATACGTCTTGCACATCTACAACCCAAGGCACACATCTGTGCCAAGTTTTATGGGAATCGGTTGAAAACTGAGGAAGTAGTTCGCGACGCAAGATTTGTACCCATTTTTGCCCATAATATGCTGTTACCATGGCAACGTACTTTTGGGTACTGTCAAAAAATACGTCTTGCACATCTACAACCCAAGGCACACATCTGTGCCAAGTTTTATGGGAATCGGTTGAAAACTGAGGAAGTAGTTCGCGACGCAAGATTTGCAACGGACCGACCGCCCGACCGACCGCCCGACCGCCCGACCGCCCGACCGCCCGACCGACCGCCCGACCGACCGTCCGCTGATTCCTATATACCCCCTTCAAACTTCGTTTGGCGGGGGTATAAACATACTAATAACAAAAATCCAATGGAAGTATGGTTGACAAATATGTTTTCACTTTTTGTCTTTGATGTGCTCAAGCACTGAAGCCATAGATTGCCTGATTAACTTCATGGACACTAACTAATGAGTGCTGACTATGAAAAAAAAAAATCACAATAGATCAGCAATACATGTCGTTCTATGGTCATAACTGGCTTCATCTACCTCATAAAAAGTATCAAAAATATTTTTTAGCCAGGTCTGCTCATTCTACCATGTATCATCTCATTACTTCTCACAAAGTACAAATGAAAAGAACTGTAAAAACGGACCTGAAATCTGAAATGTCTTCACAAGTTCTTTAACATGTATGTCCTATGAAGAGGTATTTAAGATCAGACACAGAAATGAATGTATGGGACTGACCTTTCTGCCATCTGCTGTACACAGCTTCTTGATGGGAACCCTGAATGTTTCACTGATATCGGCCAGGATGTCTTCGAAACTTTGCGCTGTCCGTCGATTCAGCAGCATCATATGTTTCGTCTGTGGGTCGCCATTCATCATCACTATGATCTGATGGTTTAACAATAGAATGAACATGAAAATGGCAAATATAAATTTGGGAAAAGAGACACAATTCCTTTGAATCTCATTGCATATTCTACTAAAAAAAAGACCACACACAATATTTATGGAATTCAAAGTACATTGTTCCACATACCAGTCACACCTACCATCGTAAACAACAAAAAGGTAGATGGTTGATCAAATTCATAATATTTGTGAAAACAATGGCATAAAGAGCTACATGTATAGCCATTAACAAATCGTAGAAATAAAACTAAACAAATTTTAGCACAGTGCACATCTTTATGAATAAGAGATGACAATATATTTTTAAAACTTTGTAAGGACCATAGGTTAATCATTTGGGGTAGCATTCTAGTCTGACCTACTCATACATTATCAGCAAAGATATGGGGAGTGACTCTTCAGCAAACTGAAATTTTTTGAAGAATATCACCTGAGCCTCATTTTTTTCACGACACTTTAAACATGTTCAAAACATTGTACCCACCTTCTTCGGCGTATTTGGAACGCGCTGGGTTGCATGGCCTCCATTCATCATAGGGGGCGTTCCATTTACTTGTGGGGGTGACACCGAGGAGCTGCCGTTGGCCTTGATGGGAGGGAGGCCGTTTTGGTGGTAACTCATGGATGCAGCCACCAGCTTCGCTTCATGCTTGGAGGGGAGCTTTGCATTGCGCCAGGCCCTTGGTTTATGTACCTTGTCAAGATTGAGGGGTTTCTTCTTGCGGTCGGAGACGACGTACGACCGCCCGTCCTCCAGGTCAGTGATGTCCTTGACATCGTGGACACCCCCGGGTGTGTAGACGTTGCGGGCGCCAAACGGGAGGGCGACCTTCGTGGTCAATTCTTGGAGGAGGGCATCAAAGCTGGGATAGCGGCGTTTGGTCACTGCCAAGCGCAGCCCGCTGAAATTCGTATCGTTCTTGTAGAAGGTGATCACCTTGGCCTTGGCCGCGGCTGCACGGGCCTTTGCCTCTGCGGCAGCCCCAGGGCCCTTCTGGGGATTCATGACTGTCCTGCTATGTTCTAGTCTCACAGTTTTTGCACTTGATCTTACAAATTAGTGGAGCCATCCTTCTTGATTGCACGCTGATATTAGAATGTCCATGTCCCTGTAGAATAACTTGATACAGAAACAAAACAAAATTCATTCACCTTTGAAAGAACCTATATGGTGTCATTTTGCAGTATAATACTCAATGTACATAAACCATTATGGATAATTATTTAAAATAAAAACCAAAGAAATCAGTCTTTGAATTAAAAAAAAAAAAAAAATATATATATATATATATATACATTAGCGAAAACTTTGAGCAAAGAAAATGGGTTTTCATCGGGATTCGAACCCAAGACCTCCAGATTACTAGACCGGTGCTCTACCGACTGAGCTATTGAAAGCCCTAGATCGGTGTTCGTCCCAAACCCTTAACTCTCTTAATAGTTTTCGCTATTTATTATTACAATTGTTTCTGGTCAGTTTTTCCTTCCTTGTTTCAAAATATATTACAAAAAGCTGCATCGCTTCGGCGATCCCTCACATTTATTCCAAAGTTGATTTACATCATTTGGGTTTATGTCAGGTTAATGTGTGTGTGTGTGGCACACATACACACACTATAGCTTCTGAGCACACGAGCAAAGAGAGTTAAGGGTTTGGGACGAACACCGATCTAGGGCTTTCAATAGCTCAGTCGGTAGAGCACCGGTCTAGTAATCCGGAGGTCTCGGGTTCGAATCCCGATGAAAACCCATTTTCTTTGCTCTAAGTTTTCGCTATTTATTATTACAATTGTTTCTGGTCAGTTTTTCCTTCCTTGTGTCAAAATATATATATATACATTATATATATTTGGGGTTTTTTTTTACAGGGATTGTGGTTTTATCTGAAGCATGCAAAACAAAATCATAATCAGACAAAAAAAACACATACTCACTTGTGATTATGTAAACTATTTCTACCAACCAAATCATTAAAATTTCTTTGAAGGAAAAAAGGCAATTATCATCTTGTAGATTAGAATCACTACAAAGTTCCTCATTTTTGGAGTAAAAGGTAGAGGCCTCTTTACAGACATGGTAATAAAGGCACATGTAGTGCACATCAAAAGCACACATTAAATAAAGAAGTCAGAACAATGTGTCCCAGTGATATCAGAAATGCATCTAGATCTTCACACCATATTGACTCTTTTAAAGGGTGTGTACAGTTCTGGTTGAGGTGAGGATTTAGCTTTTAAGTTTTTGCAAGATATTCAGAAACCATTCTATGCAATGTCAAAGAGCATGCAATTCCATGGGGTATCAAAAGTTTATTTGATGAAAATCGGTTTTGAAATGGCTGAGATATCCAAAAACAAGGTGAAACAAAGAGATCCTAATAAAGTTGTGGCATGTCACCTTTTATTATTATCACTTTTTTGGACATCTCAGCCATTTGAAAACCAATTTTCATCAAATAAACGTTGAATCCTTCTTAAAATTACATGCTCTTTCATATTTCATATTAAGAGGTTTCTCATTATCTCACTTAGGAATGTGCAAAACATAAATCCCCACCTCAACCAGTACTGTACAGTCCCTTAAAAACAAAGTGTGATAATTTCATTTTAAAAAGCTTTGACAGAGTGTGATGCAGAAGTACAAATGGCTGAAGTTTCACGAAACTACATTGGTACAATGTAGAACCAAAATAAAACAGAAGAGAGATCCGGCAGTTCTCAGAAGGTACGCATTATCACAAATCAGTGATACTGGTCAAGAGACAGCACATGTTACTGCACTTTCAGAGTCAATTTCCCAGAGTCATCAGTCACTGCAATACATTTTGACACAGAACACGACAGTCTTCCTGAGAAATTCAAGCCAAGAAAGCTGGCGAGTTGATAAAGCTGGCGAGTTGATGAGTTGACAAGACAAGAAAAAATTCAGTCACTCACAGCACCGACCCAACAAAGTGATGATAACTGAGAGCAGAGAACATTTTTTCCCCCCTTTAAAAAAATTTGAAAGCAAATCTTACTGCATTTATCATGAAGACCATTTCACCGCCCCTGTCATTCCACAATCAATTTAGTTAGGAGCAAACAAGCGCATGTACAAGGAAGTGTACTCAACCACAGAGATGAGAAATTGGACAAATAGTTTTCCACCAAACAGTTAAAGGCAGGCATCCAGGGGAAACTGCGATGCTAAGTGTTCAAGTTACTATGAATACACCAAACTCTTATTTGGCGGTGCTCGTCTCGGGTTTCAGCCGGTCGTTTCAGGCGCCAGACAAAACACCTCAAAATGTCATTCCTGTTCCGGTCACATAAAAGTATAAAAGCCGATAAAAGAGAACAAAACAAACAAATCGAGCACTGTGTGTCCCCACAACTTTTGCTCCCACCGCACCCACTGCCCTGTCATCCCTCTCCTCCTTCCGTCTGTTCAATAAATGTATGTCGGATGAAGGAGATTGTCGCCGCGGTAACCAATAGGATACCATTTCTCCCATCTCATCTGACTGAGACTGACACAGTGAATGTATTAAGGCAGCTCCCTTGGTTTGGGTGACGTTCCCCATCGCCATGGATACCTCAAAAATATAGAAGATCTCTTGGCGTGCTAATTGGAGAAGACAGAGCAACTTTCAGGATTGCCATGGCAATAAAGGAAACATTTATATGCCTAAAATCCTCATTCTGGGGAGTAGTTTGAGAGTTTTTCTCGACATAACATCAAGTAATTAACATCACATCACTCACAGGTGAATTTCAAGTTGCTTCCGAGCCAAAGCTTGAATCTATTTGGTTTGTGCATTGCATGGCACAATTTGTTGTAGACTGAAATATTGAACTCTTTTAATAAGCAAAGGCAATTTGCGACCAGATATTAAAATTTCCTTTCCCTCATGCCCTTGTCAGATTGATAAATAAAAAGTAGTGATGTCATGATATGACATGGTAGGTCTATATTCAGATATAGATCAACATAGATCACACATAAGGCAGCCATTTATTTCTATCAAACACACACACACACACACAAAGAAATTAAATGTCTACTATTCATTGTGCTACTACTGTTTCTTATGTTAAAATTTTTGAAAACAAAAATTGATCTATCAAAGAATCTATAGTACAGACATAATGAAAACAAAATTCATGATGCTTAGAATTTGATAATCAACCTATTAAAGTAGCAAATGTGATGAAAATGTTATTTTATTCCTTGTGAAACACAAACAGCAACAATGAAAGCAATAGAAAAAGCTTAGCAGAAACAATGGTAGCAATAGCAAAAGCTTAGTGTACAGAAACAATGGTGTACTAAGTAAATGCAGACCGTCCGCAGTAGCAGTAAACGCTCAACAAATTTTAGCATACTGGATACTGTGACTACAGTCCACACTTGTAAACACTATTTCTCCTTTCTATAGAAAAATTTCGCTAGCAATATTGTGATGTTGGAATCACAAATTTAGCATCCTCCAAGTGTGAAATGCACTATTTCAAGAATTTACTGTTGCAAAATGTACAGTCATGTATATTGATGGTACAGCAAAGCTTTTAGGTTTAAAATGTAAAACTCTCTTGAGATAAGATGTGTCTAATGGATCTCTTCAACAGCACAGGGTGTTTGTGTAACAAGCAGAAAAAAGAAGTTCTAGGGGAATAATGGAATACAGTTAAAATGGGTAAAAAAAATAAGCTGGGGAGATGGAGAGTTGGGTATGGAAAAATATTCAATGTCAATTTCTGAGATAGTGGACTTCAAGTTCTCTTTTCCACAAACCATGCCATCATACAATGTAATTTGCAGCAAATGCGATTTCACAGGCAGAACACGCCAACGATGCGGTATGGAAACAGCCACCAATTCTGCTTGCATTGAGGCTTTACTCAATGCCAGCAGTGTGTGTGTGTGGGTGGGGGGGGGGGGGGGGGTGGGGTGGAGTAGCGGTATACATGTATATCGTAGGAGAAAGAATCATTCAAGGTTGTCTTGAGAGATGCATGATGGGATAGTGAGGAAGATGCCCAGGGAGAACTATTGTAGTCTTATCCCACTGTGACAGCCAAACATGGAATAACATTGCAAGAGGCAAGTATAAAAGAGCTCTGTAATACTCCTAGAGGGAGTTTTTTGTTGTTGTTGTGTTTGGTTTTTTTTGGGGGGGGTTGTTTGTTTGCTTTTTAAGCAAACCTCTGTGTTATAAATAAAATGCTTAACTGGGTCTTTATCATTCTCTTCTCAGAGGAATTCTTCATCATTTTCTCTCATGTTACATTACACATAAAGCATACACTTTGGGGTTGAGGTGTGGGAGAGTCAAGATAGACACGGAAGATCCATAGGAATAAACAATTTCACTTAAATGTTAGGCTGAAAACCAGATGAAGTGGTTACGGAATTTGCTGCAAGGATGTCATCTTCTTACAACAGTGTGTACATGTATGTGCTCATGCACAGAGTGCTGTACAGTCAAGAATCAAACTGTCACCAGTCAAAAAGCAAGGAAGAATGAGAGAAAATTCACTACAAGTCAAATGGCTGTAGAAGCACCACGACTCACTACAAGTACAACTGTACCATTATATCTTTGTTATACATAACGTGCGCAATTTAAAAAAAAAAAATTATATCATCATAATTGGACAGTGTAAAAGTAGGATTTCATGACTTTAAGATCTGATTGGGAAGGTCCAAAGCAATTAGACTAAGTGCATCCAATTCAATCAAAATAGGTCTGTATCATCTGAGTATTTTTTTTTTCAGAAAATAAAGTCAGTTCAAATCAGGTCAATACACTGTATCTCAGTAAGTGGTCTAAATGACAACAACCTGGAAAACTTCACAGACCCTCTTTCCCTGACGACATGAATCCCCCTCATGTCTTTTTGGATCATCCCAGGCAGCTGATCAACTATCAAATACTTTACATTGTACACAAATGACAACAAAACAAGATCACTTCATACAACCCTATTTATTCCACCTTCTAAACTGCCATATTTAATATACCCTGTTAATAGTAGAATTGAATTATTATCCAACTATATTCAGATTTTGATTGATTGCAAAATAGGCTAATCACCATTTTCAAACATACATTGTAAACTGTTTTAAGTCCATCATCAGGTAGAGCAAAGTAAAACTTTTCCAATGATCAATTACCAGTTGCACCTGTTGCACAAAAGAGAATCTTTTAAAATTCATGATTAGAATTTTCTTATTTCTTCACAGTTTTAAAGGGGAGTGAATCCACTTTGTGATAAAACTCTCTGTGCACACAGATTATACACAGTATAAAAGATAGACCATTCTGTAACATTAGAACTAGGATGTCAAATTGTCTTTTAGTTATAGGATTACTGTCATCACTGATTGTTTTTTTTTTTAAATATAATTCCCAGCTTATTCTGTCTTTATTAAATTTGGAATTGATCCTCTCATAGTCACTGGTGAGTGGATGTATTAAATGTAAACTTCTCTTTCCCTGTCTAGTATGACACTATTGCCAGTTTTGTTGTTGTTGTTGTTGTTGTTTCATTTCATTTGGTGTGAAAGCAAGAACATCCATTCCACCAAATTTAATGTACAAATTATATGTCATTGTCCTGTCAAAGTTGTTGGCAGAATTAATAGCTACTGCTACAAAGTGTATGTACATTATGTCTTAATTCATAGTGATATCATGTTCGATGATGTTGGATGGAGGAAGGGGGTTATACTAACCATTACAAATTGACCAGCGTAGGAATTTCAGCATTTTTGTATTTCAAAAAGAAGTCAAAACAGCAAGGCATTCCTTTCCCACTTTAAGTTGCAATACATTAAGAGACTGTTTTAATGCTGCAATCTGTATGATATCACATATTTCATAATACTATTTTGTATTACTGGGACTTAAAGATATCTTTGCGAGTAGGTGAATTCGGGATTCAGAAGCACAATACAGGAATGAGCAGTTAAACTTTACATGTCAAGTTAAATGTAATCTACACAAAAGTTGGTTTAACACTGCATGCAATAATAGTATAGAAAATACAGGTCTACAGCAAATTAAGGGAAGTCTAGAAGAACAGAGCTGCTGCAAATCTGATATATTTTGTTTACGAAAATTTTATATCCCCTACAGCTGTAAGCTGTGCAATTAATGTCAAAATTCACAGTCTAGACAAGTAGTGTACTGTAGAAGCCTGGAAGTTTTGCTAAACCATTGTACAAATTTATGTATCATCACCCATGAGACTGCATACCTGTTACACAAGCTACTGTACAACTGTAGGTAATTGCTTTGCAAACATTGTACATTTGTAAAACCTTTTAACCATACCAGTGTTCATGTTACTGCAATTAAAGTGGGTATAATCATAAACAAATAATCACAGGAGACAGTGTACAAATTTAAAAGCCTTCAGCAGGGCAGTAGAGAGAGAGAAAGATGGCGCATATTTAAAGGGGATGTCTACCCTAAAAAATTAGTTTGTCTACAGAGAAATTATGTAGAAGAATTTGAGGAACTGGACAGTGGGAGTTTGAACAAATTCAGATTCAAAACTAAGAAACTTCTTGATGTTGTGATCAAATCAGTCAAAGACAAATTGGCCTCTCCGTGATGTCCCACTCGAGCTCATCATATTAAAATCTCTTTTCCCATCAAGTACAATTTCCAATATACAATTGTATGCACCCTCAACACAATATGCACATCTGCCATATCTCTCTATAACCCCTGCATTAATATTTTAATATGGATATTCAGTCATAAATAATGAAAAAGAGGAGAGATTTCACAGAATTCTAATTCACAGCAAATGGAAGGAATAAGTTTCTAAAGCTCACATGTAATAATTACAGCAGACACACATCTGCAAAACACTACTTTTTAATTTTTACAAAGAATTTGGTCAACTTTCACAATGCTGAACATTCCTCTCACTTTGGTTTTTTTTTTATGTTTGAAAGCAAACTTATGTCAGAGTGGACTTTTCCTTTAAGCCTTTAGCATGGCATTGGGGGGGGGGGGGGGGGGGGGGAGTGATGTTGCATTAAACTCTGTGGGTACCTGCAGCAAACTGTTCGTATACAGTACATCAATGGCCAGAGGGTTTGATTATCACATTGTTACCATGGTGACTACAAATTTCAAGAGATTAAACACCAACCATCTAACAAGGGCAGATTTCATAATTAGGCTAATGTACAGTATCATGTCCTTAAAAATGTTTATTTTATAAGTGCATACAGTGTACTTCATTTTAGCCTGTCCATAGCCATTCAGAAATTCTCTATTATAGTGATATTGATGGTGATTTTGCTGCTCGCAATATTGTAGCGATTCTGATCCTCACTCCATTTAATAGTCACATGACTGCAATTAAAATGACCAAGCACTGGCCAACCAGTACTATTAGTAGGCCATGTCAGGCTAAGGTACTCACAAGTATAAAAGCATGTTCTTAAAATTTTCCCCAATGTTTCCACAGTCCAACGACCAGTGTCTCATACAAAAAGACTTCTCCTTATACTGCCATTTCATAAAGCCAAAAGACAGCATGTACAATGTACACTGTCGACACTGTTTAACATAAACTGTGCAAGTACATACGTACGTGGAGAACGCAGACACTCAATCTATTAGTGTGCTGATAACAAATATCAAGGGCCTATAAAGGGTGTTTAACCCACTGAAGGCTAGTATCGAGAATACTCGGGCAAGTGTCTCTGGGAAATGTGTGGTATATGGCAAAATTAGTCCGTCCCCAACAAGTTAATGGAAGGGACATTTCTCACTGTCGTGTTCATTTTCCCAGGTGTTAATGATAAATCAGTCATTAGTTCAGCATACTACAGGTAGATTCCTATCAAATCTACAAACTATAATTCATATGATCATAATACAACGGAAACATTAATTGCAGTGCCTGACACCAACATAGATGAAATTGATTAGCATTGCACTTCAATTAGCCGATGGAAGGTCACACTCTGTCCCACTGGACGTCAAAAAAACAATTTGTTTTTATGTGTGCATTCAGAACAAGATTATCAAGTATTCCCATGTATACAGTGAAACTAATCTACACTTGAACACATCCAAGGTCTCCAAAAGTTAACATAAACCTTGGAATGAATTATTCACAGATTGTCTGCCACCCCCCCCCCCCCCAAAAAAAAAAAATGTATGGTAAACAAAGCCCATTTTTGTATTATATTCAGTTGAGTATTTAAAGTAATTTTCTTTGATCAATTCTCACAATTTTCTTACACTGTTCGGAAAGTGAATTTTACAGAGAAAGTTTTCATTGACCAGATATCATGTGGACTATTGAGTGAATGCATTAATTTCAATAGTAGAACAAAACAGTGAAATCTGAGGAAAACCAACACTGATAGTCAAAAGAGGACTTTATGATGAATCTTTACAGTTTGGGGACATCATCACTGAATGAGACGCATACAACAGTTCATGATGTCACTGCGGAACGTTCAATGATAATCCACAAGAGATAAAGAGAATGCAAGGAAATATATTTTTTTTCTTGAAATAGACATTCCTTTGACTTGTTACATTTATGTCAAGGGTGTTATTATTTCCCAGCTGCTTCCTGAAAGAGGCAAGTCAATTGCTCTTTCAACAGAAAAAAAAAATAAATTAAGGAATTCTCTTACTTTCTTTACATTGTTGTGCTATTACTATTGAGTATTGCTGCATTCCCTCAATGTGTAATACTGGAGGAAACTTTCCTTTTTCAAATTGTCTAGTTACAATTATATCAGAAGGAATTGACATGAGAATCATGGCTTTTAAGGACAAATTAGAATTTGAAGGAAAAAAAAGAACTTGTTAGCTGCAGCACATGCAGAGAGTCTACTGTGGTGTCGCAGCTGTCTTTTAAAATCACAAGACTGCCATTTTAAGTAAATGACATTTCATTTACACTTATCTATGGCGTTCACTGATTTTAAACATTGACCATGACGCTTGACCTTTTTTGACCTTGTTGCCATCCATACCCATTGTTTGCAAAGGGAGCAGTTTATAGCAAATATATATTGATATGATACATAGCATTCAACTCTGACTTCTTCAGTACCAGTATTGACTAGGATGACAGAGTCAAAAATGTTGATATTATCATTACTGAATATGAATTTCTTCAACTTTTACATACTAATATGCCTTGTCATCAAATTCTACCCTACAAAGCCTGGAACAATATAGTCTAGTTATTAAATGCTTTACGCAGGAAATGACATTTACACACCATTGGCTCTTTAATGTCATTATCACAGTTATTTCATTTTACAGTAATGCCAGAGTGTAAAATTCATTTCAATGTCTATTACCGTAGCATCATGCCACTTGATACTATAAGATTTGTATTTCAATGTTTATACAGACCTTGCTTCAATGTTGCTTTTGTTTCTTCCTCTTCAATGTATTTTGAATACATGTAGGTACAGTGCACGTCAAAGCACTTTTTAAATATTGGGGAAGTAGTTTCTAGATGTTGGGCCCTAATCCTCATAAAACTTCAAGTGTTTTTTCAAAGGCCTACACACTGTTAGATCTGGCAGACAAAAAGAGCACCAGATATATCAGCCCAAAGGACTGCAAATGTGACATTAAATGCATTTCATTTACTTAACTTAATTTACTTCCCATTTCCAGCAATTTATGTACACTGTATTTACGAGCTGGCGCAAAACCTAACCTACTTTGTACAACCCCTCATAATAAATAACTTGGCAATTTACAGCATTTAAAAGTCAACTAGTCTTGTAGCAACCAATAGAATTACTATACCATCATTGTGTAGCTTGGGCCATTGGCCCATCAGAGTAAAAATTATGCATGAGCTCCTCCAAAGAGAGCTGAGTGCTGATTGGATCTGATTTTTGCTGCCAAACCCGCTATGGGGCTTGACTCTTGCTTTGGTTTAACCGTCTCACATGACTGTCCTCATTCACTTTTCTTGCAAGATTCATGACAGGAAGAGGGCCTTTGAAAAAGACTACCGTAAACATTAATACAAACTGTTGGACTACACTGTACAATGGAGTTTGCAGTATCAATTTTATAGAGCTCTGGATTCATAGATTTTTTTTTTTTTTTTTTAACCTTGGTTAACAAGAACAGTTTGGAAAAAAAAAAAAGGTTTCAAGATTTTTGTGCAGCTTTGTAGTTAGTATCATATTAAAAGGTACATTGTAGCCTTTGCGCTGCATGTCAACCATTAAAACAGGGCCCAGAACATATTTTTTAACCCGTTGAGGATGAGTTCCAAGTATACTCGGGCAAGTGTCTAGATGGGAAAAATGCATGTTGTATAGCAAAATCAGCCCCTCCTCAACTGGTTAAGTTACAGCTCTATCTCTGCATCAATTCCTTCACGTGGTATATTTCTACTGTTTTTATACACTGTAGCTCTGTGTTTTTAACTATTTCAATATGTAGGGTGCAGAGCCAAGTTATCAATCCTTACCCACTTGCAGTTGAAATTCATCTGCCATTCATCCTTTTCCAGCTGATTCTTGCTCCATGCTGAATTAATTCATATCATTCCTGTAAAGAAAATAAAGTAAGACCATTTGAGCTAAACCAATGTCAATTCAAGTAGAAAAGTGGGAAAATGAAGAAAAAAAAAAGAAACTTCCATGACAGTTGTCAGTAAAGATTGCATCAAGTGCAGACAAAAAACTTGTTTACAAGTGTACAACCACAACCTTGAACAGATGTTGTACAGCAGACACCATACAATGTAAATATACCACCATAATTATGAGTGCTTGAATACAATGAAATTATAAGTGCTCATCAGTAAACAATACACAGTTCATACAGATTGAATAGATATCAACAGAATAAAGTCTGTATCTATGTCATTACAATATGCCTGGAGTACACCATACGTAGTTCTTTTTATAGTGTCCCTGGATACTAAGAAAAGGTAGATAATTGACAATACATAAAAGAATATGATGCATTCAAGTATGTTTGACAAATAATGGGAATACAATCAGTAGGACTACAATTGTAGAAGTGCCCACTTTAACACACAATAAGTAATGATTATTTCACAAATTACACACAAAATCACTCTAATTTGCAAATTACAGAAATGATGAAGAAATACGAAAAAAAAGCAGCACAAAGAGATACACAGCAAATGACCTTTGATGTCTCAAGCACACTTTCTCAAGATACAGTAATTTACAACAATGTAATGCGATAAAGCTCTATTTTCTAACCCATTATTTCTAACATCAATTTTAGAGTACAATACAAAAGCTAAATCTGCAGTTAGTGGCAGAAATCGATAACTTGCTGAATACAGATCTACTGGAATTAACATTTCTGATTTTCAGCAACATCAACAGGAATGGTTTCTTCTTAAAAATGAACGCTCAGGTCCTGTTTAAGTTGTCGATTGATAATAAATTGTGTACAATAGATTCAGTATTTACTCTATCATAAAGGTTCACAAATTTGCAGCATTAAGGATATTTAATACAACTCTGTCCACTTCCCAATGTTTGTACATCAACACATTTAAAATCTAAGACAAGTCTAGTATTAGTGTGTTGTTGTTTTTTTTTCTATTCTTAACCATACACTACTTTGAAATAAATGCTGAAGAGTTGATGAACGTGGTATGAGAGTCAGAGATTGTGTGGTTTTTTTAGAGAAAATATCAAAAATACTGCCCCATATTTTTTTAAAGAAAAGAATACCTGAATGGACTTCAATCGAATCAAAATACCACTCAAATGAAAGAACTTGATAAGTTCAAGCATTTGATACTAAATTTGTCCATGTAGCTCATATATTTTTCAAATTATTACAGATTTATGATCTTTAGGAAAAGTTTTTGTTTAAATTGCCCCTCTGGTATCCCCTGACAGTTTTCTTTCACCAGGAGTTGACTTTTTTTTTTCCTCTTGCAAAACTACCCATACTGGCATACTAAACCCCTTGAGAATTTAATCTTAAATTCTGGCACTATTTCAGCTGGTACTTTTAACTCCAATGAATTTACCTCTATATACCTGTTTTACCTCTAGTGTTTACATATTATGCACCTTGTTGTTGCTGCAGTTGTTCTTGTTGCATTGTGCTATGTTTCACTCATAGTTTCTCTTCCTCAAACCAACCTAAAACACCAAGGTGATGGTTGCGTTTAATTGTGATGTGGACTGATATTTGAATAAACCCTACAATCCATGACAACTGCATTTTACAATGAAATTGTGTTCAGTCACTAGCTGCTCTTGATAAAAATGTGGAATATGCAGCCTTTTGATTTTTGCAGGGTTTTTTTTTAAATTATTTATACACAATCCTGACTTTTTGCTTCTCAGCAAGTATCAAACAAGAAAATCAAGCCATAATCATGAATGTCTGTTGTTTGTGACCACCCCTAGATACATTATGATTGATTACTGGTTCTTTTTTTCGGAACAAGTCATGCAGTGACTTGGAGCTGAATGAATTGATTACAAAAGTTGACCTTTGAGACCTACAAAATGTAATTGTACGTTTTTTAGAAATGCATTCTGTTAGTTGGTGCATCACGCTATTCAAGTTTCTTAATCTTTATAGTCCATCTTCTTTCAAATGGAACAAAATTCACCACAATTTCCAACTGCTAACCTCATTTTGAAAAGAACACCACAGAGCATGTGAATGAGACTGGCGGTTGAAAAAGGAATTTATACCACTTGCTTTCAATAAACATACGGTACACTGAAAAAATGCTCATGCACAATACATTTTCAAGACTTCTGTTACATATGGCAAGCAAGCACAGGTTGAGCACTGCTCTCCACTCTTGTAAAAGCGCACTGCACATGTACTTGATTTGTTTGTCGTTGCCCTGTGCTACCAGGCTTTGTGCAAACAGCAGAAGGTGAAGGGCAGGCAGGCATGCATGCAATATTGCTGGACGGTTGTCAGCTCAAGTTCGTGATCGCCACTTGACTGCGAATAAAGTGCAGGACACTTGTTTACCTTGTACTACTATCTTATATCCATTTATACGTTCATGATAATCATCATTCAATGCTTGATTATAAAGCTCTACCTATGTTTACTTTGATTGCTAATCTTAAATTTTCTCACCTCCTTTCTCAGTATCTCAGCCACATCAGCATTTAAAACACACTCTGAGTACCAATAAATCTGTGTGGTTCACTGAACACTGAACAAAAATTCTGACCTTGGTTCTATTGGACTGTTTTTTCTGATTTCAATTATTTTATTTTCTTACATCTTTATCAAAACCTTTATCTTTGCATGACAGGTTTGTAAAGACATACAATTGTACATCCTGCCATACATGTATGGTACTATGTTCCCAATAAACCAAGTTTCATAATTTTCAGTGGAAATTAAAATCACTCAAACAACATACACAGTGTAGATGAAAACTCAGGGTAGTATTAATGATCAAGAATACTCAAATAACTGACAATGATGATATTTGATATTGACCATCATCTATAAAGTCATATTCATCATTGACACTATTTTGTATCTTGAGTATTAAGAATGAAAACAATAACTGATTCTTAAATAGTGAAAATTGTGTAAAATTAAACTAGAACAACTGTTGTTTGAAACATGTTTAACATTTTGCAAGTATTCAAATGAATACCACACAATACATAGAGGGTGAACACAACAACAACAAAATGAGAAAAACAGTATCCATTTTGTGATAAACAGAGAACTTTGTTTATTTTATTGAGGGATTTTTTTTTTATTGGTATGTAGCTCATGTGAAAAAAAAAAGGAACAATCCAAGCGCCCAAATAATTTTGGTTAAAGGGTGATCTGTAGCCTTTTTTTTCTTTTTTAATCTCACGGAGCAGACCGTGTGTTCTTCACAAAATGTACTGCCTGTTGGCATTGTTAGCATACTAGACTACAATGGATGAGACTACCAAAATAAGGTCATATGAATATGGATTACTATTTCCAGGTAACCTTTCTAAAGACCACAGCGTAATTTTCAGCATTGGAACTGGTCAGAAGCCTGCTATCTTTATTCGAATGGTAATTCCATTTTATTGGCAACTGCCCATGCACTTATGGTTGGGGGCATGGTGGGCATGTACATGTATTACACCAGCATTGATAGCAGATACATACGTCTGTATGTAGTAATATTTCACAATACCATAGAGCTGATGACAGATGGTATCTCCTACCAAGTACACTACATGTATGTTCAAAGTATCAAGGTTCTGCTCTTGTTGTAGTACTTATTGTACTTCTTCTTTTTTTTTCTTCCAACCTACAATGTACAATGGAAATTCATCTATTAGGTCATCAAGATACCACAACTGCAAAAGTATCATACTGCACAAGTTTGTAAAACGTAATTGAAAGTTATGTGGACATTTTTTTTTTTTTTAATGCAGCTGAATCATAATATTTCAAAAGTACAGGTCCTCTGCTCTCTGCTTTGTGTATGTGTGTGTATGTGTGTGTGTGTGTGTGTGTGTGTGTGTGTGTGTGTGTGTGTAGGTGCATGCGAGCCTGTGTGTCTGATAAGTATTTTGACAATTCATCAGATCTTTCTTTTCCTCTTTCACTTTTGTCTGAGTCATCAAATACTTTATATTTAGACCGTTTCTTCTCAACTACGTTAATTTCAAGATGCCATTTAGACGTGTACATCGCTGATTTATTATTCCTTCCTACAGTACATCTAATTGCCATATTAGATGAAAATGGCCAAGTCATTCAATGGGATTCATGTGCAAATTTGCAGGAAACAAATCTTGAAATTTGCATCAAGATCACAACCTAAGATTTTTGCAAATGTGGACACAACCAATAAGCGAGACCAGCATTGCGACGCTAATATCTTAAGAAATCTTGCACTAATTTCTGAATATATATGTGCGCTTTTTATTCGGCCTGCGGTGACCATGAGAATGCTCTTGAAACCAATTACTCTTGAGTGTATTTTAAACCCGTCATTCGAAGCATTATCGCAACAGAGCACGCACCACACCATTGTGATGCACAAGAACAGGGGGCAGAGCGATAACTTGTGCATGCAGTTTGGCTGATGATGGGCTGGGTTGAGGATGGGCTGATTTTGCTGCAACACGCATAATCAGACACTTGCCCGAGTATACTCGGGACATGTCCTCAATGGGTTACATTATAATCATTCAGTGGGGCAATACAGAAGGTGGTGATCGCTGTCCCTCAGATAGGACATTGATAAAATCAAGGTCATGTGCTGGAGAGAGTCACAATTACATTGTATGCCATGCATGTAAAAGATCCAGCTTCATTCATACATTGTAAAGAGCAGGGTGCAAAATCCAGTGAAGTGGTCCATCCCAAATACAATGTGTACACAGGAAAATGTATTTTCTCAGACCAGTCAAACAGTTCTAAATAAAAATTACTGAAAAAAACAAACAGATTAGGTGTATACCATATTAGCTGTACCTGGAAGAAAAATGTGAAGTAAAAATGCACTGGTTAACACAGCATGCCAACACCAACTACAATTGTATACGTACTATTATGAATCACGTAACATGTGACATGTAATTTGAAAACTCCCCTTGGAGTCCACTATGTGGTCTGGTGTGATTCAAACATATTGGAAAGCATTCAGTGATATTTGATGCAGCCCTAACGGGGTGAACTTGGAACATTTGCTAAAGGATGAATTACAGTTTATAGCACAAGATCAGACCGAAACGTCCCCTTTAGGTTCACACCACTTTCCATCCATGACCATAGTGCTAGTTCCTATCATCATGCAAAATGCCAACTACAACTGTAATATTGAATTTCAAACAGACACAGGATGAGTAGTTCAACACTATATAAAAGAAGGGGGAAAAAGCTCATGGGGTAGAAATATGGGAGCACAATGTATTGCTGTCTCACTATAAAAGGGAAAAAACAGTAACTCTTGCTTTAATCAAATATACCACTGCACTACATCCAGTAGGCCCTACGATACATGTAATGATGTATTATACTATTGGTACCAAAGGCAAAGCTTTCATAATTCAAGACAGGAACATTGATTAATTTATTAGTAGGCCCTACAATTTAAATCTGTCTTTAGTTTGTTGACCTTCTACAAACTCTCAACAAACACAAATTCTGAAAGCATCTTATTCTTACATCATCATACAATTGAACTTGTTAAAATAAATGTCACTAGCTGTCAACTTAATTGAGCTGCAAAAACATACAATTGTAATGAAAAAATGTGCCGCCATATCTCGTGTGTTGAAGGCGAGGCGTGCGAGGATAAACTCAATACTCACAAATTGTGTTCCCAAACGGAGGCAAAGATACCTGTTAAATCCACGTACATTATCCATGCTACTACATCTTCCGCTGTCCGGTCCTACAACTGCATCATCTTTTATGTTTGTCTGTGGCTTGCATGAAATAGGTGCAACATTTACACTGGCACTTCTTTTGGCAATATCAATAAATCGAGTGGTTAAACTAGAATATACTTCACTCAGTTCGTGCAGTTGCAGTCAGCTCGATTGTTTTATAGCTCTAGCTGCTATCTCCACTGACTCCCAGCAATAGGCCAGCTCCGGTCGCTAACGGCTAGGTATGGGGTCACGGAGCGCTAGGAAACTAGGTTTACTTTACTACGCTCAGCGGCGTGACCAGACTGTGTAATCTCTCCCTATTTTTCTTCCATGAAAATGTCGTGTCATGAACAACACAGGCATTCATCCCACGAGGAGAAGTGAATAGATACTTACCGTTTGATTTTGCATGTCTAAAGCTTTCGGGACATCAGTCAATAATTCAATCGATTTTCCTCCTTCGTCAGACCTTCCGCCGGTCAGCTCCTTGTAGCAGAAGGTTTTGAGCCGTAGATAAACGTGCGTACATTGTACGTACAAGTACGTACGTACTGGTGTGCTTAGAACATAGAATCCTTATCAACACGACGCACACGCCGGGTTCGTAAGCCATCTTAGACTTATTACAGTCGTTTCATATAGCAGGTAAGTTTACGAGTATCTGATTTGTGAACTCCTGAAGTTGTAAAACAAACCAGAAATTTCGACTTTCTAGGGAGGTTTCCATTAAGAGATTATAAAATATTCCAAGTTCATCACGTTCCATGGCCCTTGGAGATGTACTTCGTTATTTTGTATAATGTGCGAGATAATAAAGAATAAAGGTCCAAGATCTACGATCAATAACATATTGAAAAGAATATAATTTCCTTTGTGAATCGGAATGAGAGTAAATTAACAAAAATAATGAGAAGAGATATATAAGGACTGCGATATGATATGTACCACGGAGTACTGCCATGTTATTATGCCGTGTGCTGGCCATTTTCCTGCGTGTATGTGTGTTATGATTTTTTAAATCAAAAATTTGTCCCTTTTTTAGATCATTATATCTCCGAGCTATCCCCATTGGAAACTACTGAATGTGTATTGCTGTCGTACATTTCTAATAATAATTATATGGGTCTTTTGTACAAGACGTATGATTATATATTGATATCTTATAGATGACGCGAAATAAAAGCTGAGCTCTATCATCCATGATGAAAGATAAGCCCCATATTGTGATAGAATTTAAGGCATTATTCTTTCGTGGTATCAATGTCTTGTCGACCAAATTTGAAAAAGGAAAATAAGAATTACAGGAAATGAAGTAGCAAAGACAACTTGTTGCAATATATCTTGGTTTTGTATTTTTCTAGAAAGAATAAATTTGTTATTTTGTGTGTGTGTGTGTGTGTATGTGTGTGTGTGTGTGTGAGTGTGTGTGTTTTTTTTTATATAGTAAGATTGCGCTTCTCACTTTTTTTTTTCATTCCGAGCATTAATATAAAGGCCCATAATTATGAAGAAGTTGAATAAACTAGTTAGCAGTTGAGAAAATCGATTATTCAAATAATTTTTACATGAAAAGTCCTAGCAGCAATAATGACATTGATGATAATGATAATAATAGAAACATTAATGATTAGGATATCATGATTATTATCATTATATTATAATGATTATTGGCATTATCATTATCATTATTAGTATTACTATTTATCATTATTATTATTATTATCATCATCATCATGGCATCGTTATCATTCTCATAACCTTTGCCTCTATGATCTAAGTCGAAATTGAGGCGGATTGGAGAAGGAAAGCATTCCGATAACATTATTCAAGTTCCTGACAAGATACATGAATTTGTTGGTGCCCCTAGTATATAAGGTGATGATTAAAACAATGTGTCAAACTTGTTTGCAGGCTGCCGTTAGCTCTGAACAATCAAGCATTTTTTTGACTCAACAACAACAACAACAACAACGACAACAACAATCTGTGTGTATTTGGCTATATCATTTTGTTTCAGTTTGATTAATGTTTCGTGTTGGCTTTTGTTGTTGTTGTTTTCATTTAGGTCTATATACAGTACACTCACACCCACGGTTTTACGTGCGCTCACTTGGCGGTACCTTTAAAACGGCTGGACAGAAAGCCTATCCAACTGTGGTCCAGAGCTGCATGCCCATTTTTTTGTTGAGTGTTTTGTTTGGGTGTTTGTGCTTGTTGTCAGTTACGGAGCTTTCAAGTATTGTCGGCACTGTGTCCGTCTCTCGCCAGTCGCTTAGTCCGTAGCGACCGACCGAGGTCGCGTAAAAAGGATAGGTAGATTGGCCTAAGCTATCGTTTTGCTGAGGATTAAGTATGTTTACAGCAAAATATCATGAGGGGCTTCCTTTCTACTTGTTACTGACATAATAGGCCTACTCTATATTTCTATCGTATAGATTTCGTCAGAAAAGCACCACTGTAAAGTTTCGCTACAAAGCCGGTGATAGACAAAAGTTGAGCCTCAATAGGGACTATCAATAGGCCCTATATGAGTTATCAAACAGATTTCTAAAGGATGGGGGAAATAATGATGTGACATACGTGGTGACTATCAATGTTACAAACAAAGGTTTTGAAATAAGATAGAAAAAAAATGGGAATCCCGACTTTATGTATTAATCTATATAGTTTCATATAGGGCCTACACATTTCAAATTCACAATCGTGTCATTACACAATTGTCAAAATTCGTGAAATTAGCAGCCTGAAACAAGAACAATAGTAGGCCTGGTACAATGAGTGAATATGAATAAAGAAAAAATATGTATCTTCCAAAGGGGTTCAGAAACGCTGGAAAGTATAAGGAATCGTATAGGCTCTTAGTAACTATATTTTTAAGAGCAACGAAACAAGGAAAAGAAATGAAAAACGAAAGATAATGGGACTATTATCCATTTCTTAACAAGTGATGGTTCGAGCTGTAGAAAAAAAGTGATTGAACAGAGGAGAGAGGGAGAGAGAGAGAGAGAGAGAGAGAGGGAAAAATAACCATTTTTGTGTTCACCGCAAGTTCTTCCGGCATGATCTCGCTGTCAAAGATTTACTTCAGCTATGTTGAAACCCATGCTCTTTGTAATTCTTTATCACAAAATGTACTGGGACTAAAGGATTCTTCTTCGTACAGTTTTTGCGTCAAGTGTTTTGATGTAATTAGAGTCAAACGATCATTCGCCATAAGCTTCTCTTTCTCTTTCTCTTTTTTTTTTATTTTTTATTTTTGCAATTGATTATTATGATTATTACTGTCATGATTATTATTGGGAGTGGCTCTGGTTTGTCCAGTTACATTGTTATCAGCGAACTACAATAATGATGTGATTATCACCAGTTGTGTTGTTTTGTTTACAATCATTATCAATATGTGCAATAGTGATAACACTTTCATCATCCATTCATTCTAATCATAGATACATTGTATACAGTAACGATATTATAAATATTAGCAAAGCATTTTCGGGGCAATTATGTTTAAATGCATTTAGGTTGGTTTGAAGACATGAAAATTGACAATCAATGGAAAGCTAGATTAGAATGTTGATAGCTGATGTTGATAGATAGAGAGATGTCGATCGATCGATTGATTGATTGATTTCATTGATTGGTTGATTGATTGATTGATTGATTGATTGATTGATTGATTGATTGAGTGAGTGAGTGAGTGAGTGAGTGAGTGAGTGAGTGAGTGAGTGATTGACTTATATAAATGCATTTATTTAAATTTCGACTTAACTCTCATCCTTCTCTGACGGTTTATAACGGCTGAGGAGTAATTAAGCAAAAATAAGGCATTTTCTTATTTCATTTGCCTTTTTATAGTATAACCATGTGTTAACACTGAAAAGTATTTGAAGGGGGAAAGTCTTGCATACAGAAATAAATTCATTTCGTAGATTGATTGAGTGATGACCAAATATAACTTATAGCTTTCATTAATCAGCCAGATTATATGATACTGAAATGACTGTTGGGTCTATATTGATGTTTGTGACTGGTTGCCATGGACACGATGGAAATATACACAGAGTATGAGATCTCGTTTCACCACCTGATGACATGCAAACAAGAGAGAGGTATTTTGTATTAATGACGGCCATCAATCGAAGCGTGATGTATTTTGTGATATATGCACTTGAGTTTCGGCCTGAGAGCAAAATCATCGTACAAGGTCTATGCAGCGTGAATGAATGAGGTTGTCTTATGTGCAATCATGCTTAATGTTTGTAGAGCAGAATTAAAGAGAGCAGCATTAACATGAGACTATGAACAGAACATTGATTCGCGTTATTGCATGGTTGGGAAGTATTAAACCCGCTGAAAAGGAATTCAAGAAAATTTATGTTTAAGCAGTGTGGTTAGATTTACCTCAAAGCATATAATACTAATTTTAAATTTATTTTTAAACTCTTTTTGTCATTCGTTAAGGCCTGGAATAAACTTGACAATACTAATTTAAGTAACACTCGTTTTCATTATCTATTTAGATAAAAATCTGTTCTTGTCATATCATATGGTATAATCATTCCGAACATCACCGTAGAGGCCATTGCTTTATTATACAAATCTCCAGTTGTCGTTAACTGTCACTTATCTTTTTTTCCTTTTTTTTTCCCCAGGCAAATTAAATCTTACCCTTCGCTGTGAATTATTGTTATACTACAATAAAACTATATATAGTAATGGCTTTTACGAAGAGAGGGGTTGCGGTTGCTATTCTATCTACAGATTATCAGCGAAAATCATGATTTGTCTATAATGTGAAACTTCTGTTTATAAACTGCCATGAGAATGAGTGCATGACTGACAACATAATTGCATTCAATTTCCGTGTGGTGTGGTTATATCCGGTTTCATTGTATAGGGTGGATATAATTTTAAACGAAAAAAAAATGATTAATGACTTTCTTATTTTAGGTCCAATTTAAAGAAACTCAACCACTCTGTATATTTGCCTGATTTTACCCTCTTTATCAAAAACAATTTGGATGATTACAAAGTGACTTCGTAGACGTAAACACTTAGATTACACTATGTAGGAGGACGCTTGGATAATGGAAGATGAAATTCAAGCCAGCTTTAGGTTATTCTTTTGCCTGTAGTTTCCTGTGAATAAAATATAATTCGAAGAGACTGCAGACATAAATAATACAAGTATAAACAGCATACATGCAGATGGTTAGATATCATAGGTATAAGATGAGACAAGCTTCTCAATGTAAATAGAATGACAGGGAGGCAGACCGACAAACATGTTAATCGATAGAATATACTGTATGATTATTTAAATGTATAAAGAGTATTAGGTACGTAGATAGATAAAAAAGATATATATATGTATATATACATATATATACATATATATATATATAGACAGATAATTAGATAGATAGAAATATAGATAGATAGATAGATAGATAGATAGATAGAGAGAGAGAGATAGATAGAAAGATAGATAGATAGATAGATAGAGAGATAGATGGATAGATAGATAGATAGATAGATGGAAAGATAGATATAGAGATAGAGAGATAGATGGATAGATAGATAGAGAGATAGATATATAGATAGATAGACAGACAGATGATTAGATAGATAGAAAGATAAATAGATAGACAGATAGATAGAGATAGATAGATAGATAGATAGATAGATAGATAGACATAGATAGATAGATAGATAGATAGATAGATAGATAGATAGAGATAGATAGATAGATAGATAATTAGAGATAGATAGATAGATAGATAAAGAAAGATAGATATATAGATAGATAGATGGATAGATATAAAATTAGATAGATAGATAGATAGATAGATAGATAGATAGATAGATCGATAGAGATAGGTAGCTACCTAGATAGATAGATAGATGGATAGATAGATAGATAGATAGATAGATAGATAGATAGAGATAGAAAGATAGATAGAGAGAAAGAGAGAGAGATAGATAGATAGATAGATAGATAGATAGATAGATAGATAGAGATAGATAGGTAGCTACCTAGATAGATAGATAGATAGATAGATAGATAGATAGATAGATAGATAGATAGAATCTATAGATAAATAGATAGATGGATGGAGATAGGTAGATAGATAGATAGATAGATAGATAGTTAGATAGACAGATAGATAGATAGATAGGTAGATAGAAAGATAGAGATAGAAAGATAGATAGAGAGAAAGAGAGATAGATAGATAGGGATATAGATTGATAGAGATAGATAGATAGATAGATAGATAGATAGATAGATAGATAGATAGATAGAAATACACATGTTCATGTTTTTTCATGTTCAAAAGCAATATTTATATAAGACGAGTGTGGTAATGAAAAAGGGATAAATTCATCCATCGTGTCTGCTGACTGCTCATCAGAGCGAATGGTGCAAAACCATTATACACATCGTACTAACAGGAGTAACTGGGTTTTTTTATGTATTCATATGTGATATTATGTTTGTATATGTGCAGGCTTGGGAGATATATTTGTGACAATGATTGACAGAATGTGAAATAATTGGGTCGTTACTATGGAGTGCTCATGGAGGAATACTACTAGCATTGCACAATGTTATTATCAATGGAAAATCTTTCATGAACATGTTAGTAACTTTTCTACGCTAATCAATGTCCTCGTATAAAAGCCTCTATCAGATCCTAATGAGTTATATCTGATGCTGGAAATTGATGTGTGACGTCCTTGGCTGTTCTGTTGCACTATTATATTTCTTATTAATCCTATCAAAGAGCACAGGATGTTTAATTCCTGGCTTTAAAAAAAAAAAAAAACGTGGGAATCTCAACATTAATTCCACGTTCGCATGCTCGTCAATTGAATGGGCATTGTTCGTGCATTCTGAAAGTTTGCCTATAATGTAGGCCCCATGTTGTAAAGGTATGTCCAGGACTTGTTCATTACTCTTCAATAATTTAATCCACATACCTTGAACTGTAAATGCATGATACAATTTCCATAATGATATTACATATACTAGCCTCTCAATATGCTTTCACGTCGCCTCTCTCGTTCAGATACTCATCATCCGGGGCCGTCTCGTCAGAGAATGCCCACAAGAATTCAATTACTCTAAGTAATGACTGCAATTGCTTAATTTGGCGGCAACAGAGCCAAATGCTCTCACCTTTTTGCTTGTGTTATTGTACCTGTAACATTTACGAAACACCGCAGTTCATTGTCAACTTCTATGAGTTAAAATGCATAGCAAAGAGTACAAGAGAGGGAGAGGACATACACGTCCTTTGAAATAATTATCATTAATGGATCAGCCCAAGATTTTTTTTTTTATGAAAGAGGGTGAGTTCGCCCCCCCCCCCATTATTTTTTTTTTCACCGAAACCTGAAAGTGGCACCAGAAATATTTTTGCACCCCTCCCCCTTACTTTGCGGAATTCCTGGATCCGCCAATGAGTGTGAGTCAAACCAAAGAATACTTACGTACACTATTGGTGGGAGACCGCTAGCCAAAGAGACAAGAGGTTTCTGTGACAAGAATTGAAACACCGCCCTCATGCGTTCTTTTCCAGAAATGATAACTGGCCTCTTCCTTCGTTCTCACTGCACGACGTGTCGTGTACGCTGCGTTCAATGACTTATCACTCAAAAGGTCCCCATGTACCATTACAAAAAGAGAATTAAAGGTTCGTATTCGAAAAGTATTTCAGCATAAACTGCTCTCATTTAGGGTGTGATGGACATCAAGTACACTGTTTAACGAGATGCCTGGTTCTCCATGGTCTGACGTTCTATCAAGTCAGAAAGAAAAAAGAAAGAAAGAAAGAAAACAAGATGGGGTTTTAACTTAACGCCGACACTTCTAACCGTGAAATAGTGTGATCGATGTTAGTTACCATGCTCAACTTTTGGAACCATGCAGGTTAAAGACAGTATAGTGTTAGAATACTATGAAACTATTTAGCAAGCGGTTGATTGGGATGGTTAGGCCTATAGATGTTCACGGATCTCTTAATACATGTATGTATTATAGTGACCAGAAAATTCTATAGCTTGCAAAGTTCGACAGTTTTTTTTTTTTTTTTTTATACTAAGCCGCCATAATGGCTAACGGTTCCTTTGATGGTATACACGGTTTTGTGTTTGTTTGGTTGTTGTTGTTGTTGGTTTCTTTTTATTTGCTTTTGTTTTTCATGCTGCTTCATTCAACCTCACTGGAGAAAGTGAAGAGTTTGTTTGCAAAAACCAATAAGTCCATATTTGCCAAATGGAGATATTTGCGATTAAAGGTCAAGAAAAATAAAGAGAATGATAAGAAAATTGTTGCTTCCTTTGACCATAACTTCAAAAATGTATCTTTATATGCAGTGACCAATATATCATTTAAAAGGTATTATTTTGTACTTTATGACAGAGACCGTATACTTCAAAATCTAAAAAAATGGACTTACCGGTTTTTGCAAACAAACTCTGCAAGTGTTGATAAGAGACCCTTTACCATGTATTTTGATCACACATCATTCATTTAATTGTATGATACTGGTAGATGGTGAATGAAAGAAGATAAGAATATTATCAAAAATGAGAAAATTAAAAGGAGTATAGGGAATCTGTCTCTATCCACCCCTACCCCCCCCCCCCCCATCTCTCCCTGTCCGTACTATTGTATTGTATTTGTCTCTGTGTGTACGTATGTCTCAGTTCTGTCTGTGAGTCTGTCGACCTGTCTGTCTGTCTTTGCAGACATGGGTGTTTCTGTGTAGATATATAGCCTAGATCACCAAATAAATAAATTTACACAATCTCCGCACATAAATACATACAGTACATCATACATATACCGAAAATAATTACAAAAGAACTATAGAATGAAATTTTGCTTATTTGTTTGTTTGTTTTGTTTTTGTTTTTGATGTTGTTCACAGTTGTTACTGTTATTGTTGTTGTTATTGTTGTTGTTATTGTTGTTGTTATGACGTTATAGGCTATGCCTGCTTTCGTGTTATGAAGTACCGGTATCTCCTTTTTTTCATTCATTGACAGGAAACCTACAAAATTCACAATGCAACTTACCGGTATTCCATTCCGATAAATAGTAAGAGCTACAAGACTCGATATAATAATTATGTCGGTTTGTTACAAACTGCAAAGTACTTTGCTACCTTCCGCCTAATACACTTTAAGCGAGTTGGCACTTTGGTATAGAGTTGAAAGCACGTTTTTGCCAAGCCGAGTGGAAGTTTGAGGGACGAGCGCCGCCTGTCGTCGATAATCAGACAGGCGTGTCTAAGCTGAACCCGCAACCCACATTTACTGCTGCGGGATAATGATTGTTCTTGAAGATACATATCATTTCTTGCTAGTGCTCTATTTTTTCCTGATGATAGAATGATGTCTGGTTACATAACTACGGCATGTGAATCATGCAATGGTTAAACCTAGTAAAAAAAAGGGATGAATCAAACGCCTGCGAGCGACTGTAACAAAAAAAAAAGACATCAGAATACCAATCGATTTGATGTGATAATAATGAAGACTCAATAGGAAGTAGGCAATGTGAGCATGTTCTATCAACCATATTGTCAACGTGAGCCTGATGTCCTGAGTTAAACCTTGAATGCTTTCTTTTTCATTCTCATGGAGATGTTATTGTGTTATTGGTCATTGAATTCCTCCCCCCCCCCCCATAGACGCAAAACTATTTAATTCTAGATGTGTTTGTATGTGTTTTGAGGCAGTGCCATCGCCATCACGTTGTGAAGCTTGAATGTGTGAAAGCGTGCAAGTGTGCAAGTGTGCAAGCGTGTAAACGTATTAGCGTATTGGGGTCATCATCATCACCATCATTATTATCATCATCATTCACATCATCAACATCATTATCATCACCATCATTCTCATCATCATCATCATCACCATCACCATCATCATCATCATCATCATCATCATCTTCATCATCACCCTAGTTACCACAGAATACTGATATCGCCCACATCCAAAGCGTTACATCGACACATTCATCACCACCAATTTAAGCTCATCATAGCCGTCTTTGTCATCATTAATCCTCTGTGTGCCACATTTACTCACTGTCCATGGATGTGTGTGAAAGTTGTGCACATTATAGAGTCATAAGCACAGAAAGGGTTAAGTGCAGTCGTAACTGATACCGTCAACACTCTTTGCTTGTAACCATCTCCTATACGTACCTACACAATGCGGGTGGGAAGCGGTGGAGTCATAATTATTGAAAAAACTCGGAATTACCTTTTCGCGGAATCTCCAGACAATCTGGGAGAGTGCTCAACTAAAAAATATCCTTTTTTTTTTCTTGCCGGGGGTAATCATAATTAGATGCATGTATTTATTTATTTATTTATTTATTTATTTATTTATTTATTTGTTTGTTTGTTTATTTATGTATTTATGTATTTATTTATTCATTTCTTTATTTCTTTATTTATTTATTCATTCATTTATTCATTTATTCATTCATTCATTCATTCATTCATTCATTCATTCATTCATTCATGAGATTACTTCTTTTGCATCTTAAGATGCAAAAAAAAAAAATCTTCCCTCATGCTTTCCTTCTTCTTCTTCTTCTTCTTCTTTTTCTTCTTCTTTTCTGGGTCGGTGAATTAAGTTCCCTCATCAGCTCCACACCAGCAATACCTCTGCAATAAACTACATCGGGTGTATCGACCATTAAGCACGACATAAGCTCACATTAAACTGACAGCCAAGAATAATAACACTCGCCAGATACACGTGCTAGCCCCAAGAAAAGTAGTCCTGAAAAGGTATAGGGAAACAACAGTTTGCACATAACGCCCTCAACGACAGGACTGAATGAAAATATTATGAACAATTTGATTGCAAAACAAATAAACACCATTCTTATCAACTTGGGCTATTTGCGAGTATAGATAGAAAACAAACAAACAAACAAAATAAAAAAAAAATGTTTTTTTTTGCAAGATTATCCCTTGTTGTATTACAAGTGACGTATTACTGAAAAGGTTTGTTCTGTTGATGGACTATTTATTTCATACAGAAAACATTATTCCCTTCACTTATTCATCAAGTAGGAAGAATCTATTCAAAATTATCATGTATAGAAGTTTGGCCGCTGTAAATGGTTTAAAAAGTGGTCTACGTTAAAAAAAAAATCCTTGGTTACAAGTCAACCAGTATAATGTCATTAAACAATGGCTTTCGACACATTTTATTTACTCTTTTTATTTGGTAGACAATACAGGTCTAATCATTTTCTTATAAGTAAGTTCTCAACAATATGTATTATTGTAGACAATTTTGGCAATATCTACTTTTCTCCTCATGATTAATTTCTGGAGCGACGTTAGAAGTAAACGATTTTGGAACCAAGAATAAATATTGCAAACACGTTGCATTCCAGACGAATAAGTAAAATGACTGATAAATGTGAATGTTACAACACAAACCTAACTCTTTATAATTAATAGTTATCATCTGTCAATAAAGTATAACTATGAAACTGAATGTTTTTTGCTAAGAGAATATACAAAAATATTATGACAATGATATACTGTGAGGGGTTATGATTATGAATTCACTGTGATTACTCATTCTATCAAATGAACATGAACATCATAACAAAATACAAACATAATATTTGGAAAACATTCAATTTTGCTCTCATTCATCATCGGAACATTTCCGTAAACGGGTGTAGTTTCTTGAACATAAATGTGAGTGCCACATCTATATTATGTTTAGATGTTAGTGTTACGTAACTTTGTGAGGGAAAGAGGTGAACTTCAAAGTTATGACTCTACTACGAGGTGAAAGAACATAATAGATGGGATTCAAACTCGGGAACTCTGACTGATTAGACTCTTGACTTCTAATCGGAGGTCCCGAGTTCGAATCCCATCGAGAGCCCAGTTCCTACTGGACAAGATGTTTGTAGCAACCATGTCCCTCTCGACCCAGCCGGTATGGGTATCTGGCAACGCTACGATAAGGATTATTGGATGACCCTACTGAAGAGCGGTGGAAATTCTGAAGAGGATAACCAGAATAGAGAATTCTAAGACCATTTTCCTCATTGGTGGATCTGCCGACTTCGTCACTCCAAAGCGGGAGTCTTCATTTGCAAACCATGGAAAGAATTGTGAGTATGACTCTCTTCGCACAATTTTGAAATCAAAGATGCGATGGGCATCATATCATACACTAGTCTTTTTAATAGATATTTCCTTTACGAATATCAAACTATTCATGAAGGCTGTTTTTATTCTTGCAGAGGCCTGATGCTTGAGCACTTAGAACAAATTTGATTAAAAAAAGGTAAATAAGTAAAATAATTGATGATTATATTTGTTTTGGTAAACTTTAAACCTGAAGCCTGATGTGCTTTAATAACGTTACAAAATATAGCAATATCGAAGGAAAATGATAATAATATGAACTCACATTTAAAACAGACACAAATAAGACCACGATCTAATGCTTTGCTGCATTTTTTATTTTATTTTATTTTTTTTTTGGGGGGGGGGGGGTGGTCAATGAAAGAATGGGGGGGAATGGGAGGATACGGAAAAAAACAGGAAAATAAATTGATAGGTAGGTAGGTCGTTAGGCAGACTGATTTTAAACAGACAGATCTACAAACAGATAAGTAACGACACAAACAGAAAAAAAAAACGATGTGAATGAAGTATAAAACATTCTGTACGATATAAATACAAAAAATCAGAGAGAAAGAGAAACTGTGGAGAGTTTGACGGATGTGCTGCATGTCACTGTTCATGAATTATACAGACATTGTCGTTGTTACTGTTTCGTACATATAGATAAAAATGTTTATACACGTAATAAATAACATCACCCTTTTAATAGCACCAGCATTTGGTGGTGGATTGCTCCTTTTAGATATTGGAAGAGTCCATGTTCATTATACGGGGGAATCCGGAGGAAGAGAGGGACGCCTCGGGTGAACAAATTCCTGATTTGCTCTCGGCGTCATGTTCCCGCGGCCCACGTTAACATACCCGTGATTTAATGGAGAAATCGCGGGCGACAAGGGACTCGTGACCTCCGGGTAACTGTTCCCACCTATCGACGTCCGAACTTCACTCAAGGACGCGTACTGCGGTGATTCCGGGCCGGGAACACTCTTTTGACCGTTCATAGGCATGTACTGGTTCTCGCCATTTGAGGACGTGTCTATTGTCAGTGGGGGAGGTCGATTCTCATCACCATCCACGATCGATTCCGAAGTTAGCCTGCGTTTGAGATCAGGCGGCAACGGTTTGGGTTTCCCAAGTGTGTCGTACAATGAGGTACCTCGCGATGCTGGCGTGCCTTGATCGTCGGACCCAGCTGAGGTATCGCATGGTGGTTCTGGCGTCCCGTTAACTTCGGATCCACCTTGTGCATTTGGGTCTTTGCTGGTGTCATCTATCTCTGGCTTAGAAGGGGATAGGTTAGGATCGCCTATGCTAGCGTAGAGCGGGGATTTGTCCCTGGGGTCATCTCTACGTGGCGTATCCCCTTCGTGATGAACATCGACCTCAAGCGGCGACAAATGAATGGACTGAGACTTGATAACATCTTCCGCTCCTCCAGATCGGTGGGGTGAAACTTCATCTACCGCTCTGTCCGCAGTTGACCCATTTACAGATGGATCTTCCGGCTGAGGGTTGGATAGATCCGTAGAGTCTTGTTTCGCCAGAGGGCTTACTGCGTGTACGACGGCTCGCTCCGTGACGGGCGAATCTTTCGCCATCGAACCCATTGACGGTGACGATCTCGCAGATGACTCGACGTCGTCGAAACCGAGGTTCACTCTCCCATCGTATTCCATCATGAGTGCGTCCAGCATCTCGTTGCTCTTGCTCGTCCTTAGTCCGCCGTCT
The DNA here is from genome assembly GCF_040938485.1 of Diadema antillarum. Classification (NCBI taxonomy): domain Eukaryota; kingdom Metazoa; phylum Echinodermata; class Echinoidea; order Diadematoida; family Diadematidae; genus Diadema; species Diadema antillarum. Next base: position 554,385 of record NW_027271363.1, on the reverse strand, counting down.
TCGGCTTGTCCATGGCTCCCTCCATCGGGCTTGAACACGTCGTCATCGTTGTCGAAAGACGGAACAGTCGAAAGCACCGTTGCCTTTTTACCCGATAGACTGGGACGACTCGCATTGTTCACGTTGTCATACTTCCCTCGCGATACGTTCGAATTTGCTCGCACTTCCCGAGGACTGTCGTAGATCCCTTCGGGCGCTCCCGAAGAGACGGGCTGGGATGAGGATCTCTTTGGATTCTTCTTCGGCGGGAGATCAGGACGGTTTCTGCTGAGTGTCACGCGCTTGACGAACTCTCGCTTTATTGAACTGAGGGAATTGGATAGAGTGGCTCTCTTAGATGCATCGGATCCCCCTTCCAGGTTATTTGTAGCATCGGCATCCAAGTTCCTGTTGCGTCTGAGTGTTCCACCTAACGTCCCAGTTTTCTTAACGTAACCGAGAACAACTTGCGGTACGTCACTCTCCTCCTCCTTTCGCTTCCTGTGTAGGGTGGGACATCGGTACATTGGTTAGGCAAAGCAATATAACTTTTACTTGTTTTATTCAACATACAATTATTATCTGTGCTTGAATCATTTTCTCCTTTTTCAATTGCCAAGCGGCTTAAAGCAACATCATCAACAACAACAACAACAACAACAACAAACAACAACACCGCAAGGGCACACAAACACACACACACATCAACATATGCCAAGATGATCACAAGCCCCCCACCCGATTTCCACCCCCTCACCCCCCCCCCCAAAAAAAAGAAGCAGCTAGAAAGGTAACAAAAAGATTGAAGATACTTTATCCTAAAGATCTGTCTTCTCCAGGTGACGAACACTAAAACCTCATGTTATTATGGCAGTTTCCCTGACAACCCAAACTGCCACTCACCTGTAACAGATGCAAGCAATGACGAGGACGATGATCAGGACAAGTGGAATGACGACCGCGACTGCGATGATCCATCCTGAACGTGAACAGAGCATGAAACTAGAGATTAGTCGAAGGGGACGACAAAGGCCTAATTTCCATGCAGACGAAATGGTTGGTGAAGTGGACTCTAGGAGTCTGTACCTCAGATAGAAGCAATGTCTTGAGCAGACATTGGTTGAATTGAATTGACAAGTTTGACATCTTTTATGAAAATTAATCATGGAGTTTTCAAGAAGAAGCTAAAAATTTGGCCCCAATGCGGCCCCGCCCCGCCCCATATCGAATTGAATTGAGTAGTATCATAATAACATGTTATTACAATTAATTTTATGTATCACATGCCAATCTTTTCATCCAAAACTTATTTAATGTTTATTAATTAGGATTTAGATCCGTTTCACCTCTCCCCTCTCAATTGTTTTTTTTTCTTCTTCTAACAAAAAACAATCTTGAGGGCAGATACATTTGAATCAAGAATGAGGGAAAGAAAATAGAAATGTCATTCTTTACTGGATTGAAGAGTTGTCACTTTATCCAGGTGAAGGAAAGGGGAAAAGGAAAAGTGGTTATGACCTAATTCTAGTTCGGAAGGTAAGCAGATATTCGCGGCAGTCTTTAACCTCTGGGTCATTCATCACCACGACCGGAAGCATCATTCCTCAAATATATATTGATATTTCCGCTCGAGATAGAGTAGATTTCCCCCTCTGAGAAATCATCGCAATAAGCTGACTTGCTCTCAGCAATAATTTCTCTTGCCCTCTCTCTTTCTCTCTCTCCTTTAAACACAGCTAATCACCAAATGGCTGCGTTTCCTGTGGTGCACTGTAAAACGAGTTGCTTGTTTACAGGTCACCATGGAAACCGGTCGATGATGCATCGAGGGAAATTTTCGCCAAACTCTGTTTGCATCCTTTTTCGTGGGCGGGTCATGTTGAATGACGTAAATAGACTATCCGTCTGATTGCAGGCTCGTTTTGAGTGCATTGATGAATAAAGGAAACATCTATTCTTGGCCACTGAAGAGAGTGACATTTCGGTTAACCCTAAAAAGACTGGGCTATTTTGGTAGCTCGAAAGACTGGGGGGGGGGGGGGGGGGGCCTAAAGGGCCCCCCCTTAAGATCTCGGCCGCGGATCGCGCGATCGCCGCGAAAATTTGCACAATGGTAGTGTGCGATGTAATCTACAAGATCGTATATTTAAATTTTCCAAAATAGTCTTCTTTTATTTTATTTTGATTAATTATGTTAATTTATCCGAGAAATCAGACTCTTTGATCTAAATCAGTAAATAAAGCTCCAAAAGTGCTCATTTTTGGTCTAATTATTCTTTGTGGCATTCTTAGCAAATGTACTTGAAAAAAAAATCGGTATCAAAATTAATTTCTTATTTATTTTATTGTTTTATGAATTTCTTATGTATTTCCTTGTTTTTTTCGACCTTTTATTTTTGTTGTTTTTTTAAACAGAATTTGTGGCAGACACTTTTTGAAGCATAATACTCCTAAAACAAATTAATTTTAGCCATTGAGAGTAAAAATAAGCATATTTATATGAACCATGTGAAAAAACTCAATTTGCATTGACTTTGTACACAAAATCACATTTTTGAGCCGTTTTCGGCCTCACGTGCATGTACAAAAAGTTACGTAACTTCAGAACCATACCCCCGGGCGTCACAAATTTGGTGTCAAAATGTGCGGGAAACTCGAAAGAAAAAAGTCATAGAGCATCGCGGCAAGAGCATTGCGTGTTGCAGAGTAATCGCGCGAAATGTCGAGGGGGGGGCCTTTTAGGCCCCCCCCCCCCAGTCTTTTTAGGGTTAAAGCTGACTTCATGCTCCTTGTTTTGGTATATTTTCCCTTTAATCTGTGATATTTACGCACAAAGGTTCATCCATTCCATTAAGGGAAATATATTGATTTTCCCTTTATTTTAGCGATTTTGCTGATTGTATAATCAGCAATGCAAACTTTTTATATATATATATATATATATACAATGATATTTAAATGCTGTACAAAAACAGACGTTTGGCATTGAAATGAAAAATAAATCAAAGGCAATCTACCCTGTTACACACAATGAACATATGTTTAAATCAATTCAGATCAAGTGTTTTTGTGTCTGCCAATTAATCGGCGTCAAAAAGATTCAAATTAGTTCATTATTATGATCATTTTATTTGAGTTGAAAAGGGGAAACGAAGATCTAAACGACGTTGAAAATAATGCGTCATAAAGGGTGGCTCTCTACAAGGCTATCAGCGCTTATCGCGAGCACAGACCGTTTATCTCAGCTGTGCAGACTACTATTCTATAACAGGAAACTTTCCAGCGGCACAACATACGCTCACCTGCACCGCCTTTTGTCTGACCGTTTGTTTCGCCGGGGACTCCGAGGGCAGTGGTGGTTCCGGTTGACACCGTGACCTTTGACATCGTGCGGGGATCCACGGGGGACATCGGGGAGGTGACTGCCGACCCTCCCTCACTGGACGCGGTTGGTGTCGATTGCGTCGTATCTGTACGAAGGATGACCAAGTTCATAACAGGTGTGATTTCATCCGACGTGTAGATGAACTGTCAGACTGCCTTCGACAGCAGGTGGACCAATGTATAACGATAACGATATCTATGACAGTTGTTCTCACTTTAATACTCATTAAGTCGTATTTATTCTGCTCTTTCTCAATCATTGAAGCTCTGCATGTGCATGTTACCACTAGGCAACAATTTTTAATTTGGGACAAGATGGATACCGTGGTTAAAATGGTTTATGCAATGATAACACTATAGTGTTGGCCAGGATTCAGATTCAGGATCTGTTTGCTGAGAGTAGAGCCTCTTCCTCTGCAACATACACATAATTATGCTTGTGCCAGATTCCAAGAGATACCCCCTTTACGGAAGGAAACGGGTTAGGATTTTGACCCCTTATAACAGGCTTTTGGAAGGGGAGCCATCGAAATTACCCCCCTATTTTAGGGTTTTAGAAGGGAGGCCAGCAGAATTGCCCCCATTACATGATTTTTGGAAGGGAACTAACAAAATTACCCCTTAGATGAAGGAAGAGTGCTGAGGTGAAAAGTGTCCACAATTTCAGCACCTGCATTGAAAGGAATACATTTAGGGACGTTTAGGGACGTTCTCATGCAGAATGTACCAGAGAAGATGTACTTCCTGCTGCATTTTTCCTTCACTCAGGGTCCAGGTTGGGATTTCTACAGATGAACATGTCTGAAACATGTTGGGAAAGATTTGTAAAGTACCCTTAATTAGAAATAATGATAAAAGACCCCCTATTTTAAGGAATATCGGGGATTTTTCCCCCCGAGCTGAGCCCCTAAAATATAGGCCTACCCCGTTCCTGAAAAATCGGGAACGCGTATGCGGTACGAATGACCACCTGAGTGGGGGGGGGGGGGGGGGGGGTCTGCACCACGGGGCGACCGTAAATCATAACAGATCATAGAATAGGACAATGGAATAGACGGGGGAATGATGAATGATGACATGGGTGAGGCGGGAGAGAACAAAAAGTAAGAAATATACAGATTAAGATGATCATGAAGAAGAAGAAGAACGAAAAAGAGAAGAATGAATAAGGAAAAAAGTAGACGGAAGAATGCACACAACATAAGAGAGGGGAGGGGAGAGGGGAATCGGATAAAAATGACAGATACAATTCTATGAGCATGTTGTTGACGAATATGATGCTGATAACGGTGATAAAAGAGGATGATTATGATGAAGATGAAGATGATGACGGATGATGTCGACGAGTATCGCCATCATCATCACCACCTTCTTCGTCGCCATCATTATAATCACCACCTCCATTGCTATCATTATTAGTATTATCATCATCATCATCACCATCATCAGATTCTCGTATACTTTTGTGATGACGATCATGACGAACAATGATGATTGATGGTGACGACTATCATCTTCATCATCATCATCACTATCATCATCGAATTATCGAAATGTATTTCGGTAATGATAATACACGTGCGCACTTACTGGGACATGCTATTCCAGAGATATTCCAACTACCGTCATCTCCGCAGGCAATTGTGAAACTCAGTGCTGCGTCGTCACACTCGAAGTTCAGTAACACACCAACGGGGTAATGTTGTCTCGTGGCGGAAGCATCGAGTGCGCCACCAATCGGCAATGTCGGCGAAGGATCCGGGCACGTCACCGGGCAATCGATTGGCAGCTCCCACAATCCCACACTGGTACACTCTGCCTGAAAAGTTGTCAGGTTCCCCGTGCACAGGAAGGTCTCCGTTTCGCCGATCCCGTAGCTGTCGTTGGTCCCATATGCGAAGTACACGTATGGCATCATGTCCGGACGGGAGCAGCGAATATCGCAGGACGGTGGCGCCGCTGACCACGCACTGCCGTTACAGGAGATCGTCGATGAGCCCCCAGCCAAGACGCTGGGATCTCGGCAGATCGTCGCATAGTCCAGGACATCATTCACGGCGAATTCTGTCCGCCCCAGAGGGGGGTAATGGTCCTCTCTGACGTTTAAATATCCCGGATGGAAGCAATCGGAAGTGGACTCTAATAGGCGCATACGGAAGTAAGATAGGGGAAATGAGACCAAACTGTTCACACGCCAGGTACAATGATGCTATAGTAATACAAAAATAGTAGTAGAAACGACAGAACAATTTACATTATTGACTTTTTCTAGTTGCTGCCTTTGATTATTTCAGGGTCAAAGAGTAAATACAAAGCGCGACTGCTCTCTTGAATTCAGTGCATGAAAAGCGGACATGACAGGTGAAAAAGAGTTTCAATACAGATAACTTAAGACAACACAGCAATAATGTATTACGAAGATGGTTATTCGTAGTCTACGTATTGATGATACAGATGTACTTCCATACATGATAAAGTGCGAAATGTCGCTGAATATGATTCTGGACGATTGCGCTCCTAACGCGAAGGCAGCCCGTTCATTCCTGCGTGAGAAGACATCTAATTTGGGACTGATCATGAGCGGTTCCGCACCATAACGTCTAATGGAGTACCTCGTCAAAACGGGCAAGCCAGCCGATTATAGGGCCTCTGTGAACCGTTTAAATGATGAATTGACGGGGTAGTCACGGTCTTTAATCTTGAACAGTTGGGAAGAAAAATTGTTACAATGATGGAACTTTACCCTTTTCAGCGAATAAATCATCCAAGGAATTATTGTTCAAGGAACATTAAATGATTGACATCCCATTTATTTCAGTAATGCTATAAGTTATTTCACACTGCTGTTTCTGTTTATTTGTATATTAATGTAAGTTTATCATGCCTGATATAATAGTTGTTTATGACATAAAGCGCTTTGTACCCCTTATAAATGCGCTATATATATATATTAAAAAAAATGACATTATAATGCAATGCCGGTAAATCAAGCAAAGCTTTTGATGCCTTTCTGTAAATCACGTGGCAGCTCCAAGCACGAAAAAAAAACCCAAAACAACAACAAACAAACAAAAAACCTCATATATCAATTCATGATATCTTTGCATTTTATCATTTATTGTTTTATCATACTCGCTGGATACTTTTCTTGAATGATAATAGGTTAGCTTAAAAGAGTCCTGTATACTTGCTACACGGTATTTCCCCTACCCCCCTCTTCTTATCCTATACAGAATGATGCACAGGACAGAGTGGATCCGTGATAATTGAACTGTTAACATGTAAACCCACGCGCAGCGAGTTTGTTTAACAATGTTTCCATAGTTAAACGAGAGCATCCAAATCTCACCGCTCCGCGAAATAGGCCTGTGCATCATTCGTTTTATAAAATTCATGAAATTCATGAAATTCATGAAATTCAACCCCATCATGCGTCCGGTATACCTACAACACTAAATAAGGCTTTTGAGCCATGCACTCGGATTTTACCGGACGCATGGCTCAATGTGGATCAGTAAAAGTCAATGCATTATTGACCAATCAGATTGCAGAGATTCTAAAGCCCATTTTATAATATCATTTTTAGGACAAGCACTACACCAACTTGTTCGTCACAATCGTTGCATCATTACTCGTTTAGCTATCAATGGGATTGGACGTCAAACCACGGAAGAGTCAACAAAATCATAAAACAAACAAATAAAAAAAAACCGAACAAACAAACAAACAAACAAGCATACACAATCACTTTTGATTATAGACTTTACCTTGGATTTCATACACACGCAGGGTGAAGCTGCCGCCACAACTCTGGGACGCGTTGCCCGTGCACGGCTTCTCGCACGCACCCCCACTCGTAGGCGATCCTAGGGCGTCGAAGCGCGCGAACGCGCCCCCGCATAGACACTGGCTCCCGTCCTGAAGGCCGAAGTAGCGCGCATTCTGACGGACGCAGATGTCGAAACACAACTCCACTGTCATACTACCGGATTGGCAATACGGGTACTTAGGGCTGCAGGCGCTACATGACTGATAGATGTCGTTGCCCGTGCAGTTGACGAGGTCGGGTAGGACATCGTAGTTAGGGTTGTCGTAGAAGCAGCCCGTGAATGTGTAGAGACCTGTTAGAGAGACAAGTCAGTGGCAACATTGTATTTGATAAATAACTCAATGGTGAAAATCAAGCCAAAAAAAAAAGAAGAGAAGTTTGCGTTAAACAGATAAACTTGTACAATTTAAAATGTTAGATGTGGACAGCACTCTTTACTGAACATGCTGAAACGACAATAACAAATACACTTGTATACCTGTATACGTTGTACAGAAGCTTCCAAAGCCTCTTAATTTCTGGATCAGTAAAACTAATTCTAAGACTGGAGTTTTTTTAATAGAAGAATAAAGTTCCTCTTTAAAATGTATACAATTGGCAGATTTCTGTAATCTCCTTTCTGAATATGTGCGGACTTAAAGGATCAAACCAGTCCCATCTAATTTTCCCCCGATATAGGATTGTCGGTGAAATGTATAGAGGTGCTAATTCAGTGATCCCAAGATGATAATTTCTGAAGCAAATTTCCCAACGGAATTTCTGGGTTAACAATTAGGAGCCTACACAAGGGCTCAGAAAAAAAAAAAAATGAATCAGCAATTCCTCACAGGTCGACACACCCTTAGACATGCCCCCGTATAATACACCTGACAATGGGATCCGTTACCTCCGAATCATGTGCGTTCGTGCGCAATCAAAGGCGGAGAGGTGTAAGCATTGTTGAATAATTATTTCCTTGTAAAAGATAGCGTGAGTTATAGTTATGGCTCTATATCTCCGCGATGAACGGATCGATATCCGGGCGATGGAATTTCGCTGTATAGCTGCAGTTTACTCACTTTTCTGGTGGGCGATTACGATACAAAGCATTTCTCATTTCACCGTACGGAGGTTGTTGTATTTTGAGTGTTCATGACACGGAACACAGTTTCCTCGACCGTAGGCACTTCTAAACTGTCAGAGAATAACCTTTATTACAGCATTTGTTGTGCGCTGTGTACTGCATGCAGAAATGAACGAAATACAACTGTAGTTGTATTGAGAGGGTTCAGCGAAGCATTGTGCATTATGTGTGCTTGTACACAGTGCGCGTAGTCTGCTTTGTATGATGTGTTACTGAAGGGAATTTGGCAAGATACACTGCAACAACAGACAACAGATTTGTGTATACCTAGACATCTGGTACTGCAATGAACAAAGTAAAACGCTGAAAGTATAGTCGACTGACGATCTGTGATGTTAGTTATAATTTCACTAATGATTTGGATGTATTCAAAAGAGTGTCGCATAGTTCATAGGCAAAGTGTCACTTTAAGTCTATCCGAACTAGTCGAAATGATTCGTAAGTATGAGGTATTTCATAAATGGAAATTGGATATATTCGAAATCAATGTATTTTGTAAATTATCCATTTTCCAGACTGATTGGTTCCCAAAAGATCCACAAGAGGATGCATGCGCGACATATCAAGACACGGGGTGTGAACCGTTGAAGGACCACACAAAGCTCCTCGATGATTCCTCAGCGAAAAGAAGTTATAGTGACTACGACCTGCAGACCTCCCCCAGTTGAGCTTATTAACCGGTTTTTGTGTGTTTGATTACTGCACCTGGATTTCTCCCTATTTTCTTTACAAGAGAAGTGATGTGGGTTCCTTGCAATGGCATGCCTAAGTGTTATGACTCTCTTACTCAACGGATAGACCGCGTATGCGACTCTCTTCAAGCAGTCTCCTCCTAAAGACTGAATTAACACCGCCGGCGTCACGTTTTTAAAGGGGGGAGGGGGAGAGTTCATATTTGTGATGCCACTTCCGGATTTCATTAGTTAACAAGTGAAAAAAGGAAAAGAAACTTTCTGTTGTCACTTCCGGGATTCTTCACCTAACAATTGCACGCACAATATTAAACCAGCGCTTCTTCTAACACTTCAAGGTTTCATCTTCGAATCGGATTTTCAGTCTAACATTTGCATGTCCAACGAAAAAAAAAAAAACCCAACGAAACAAAACAAAACTCTGACTCAGTTTACACACCATAAATAACCAATGATGCATTTATGCGGTTGAACTGAAACGACTCGTCTTGAAATCCTCTTTTTAGCTAATATGACCTTCCTTCAGTGATTAGAAGGTATTCAAACTGTACGGTCTTTTATTCGCGCTCAGACGCTATATATGGCAGAAGGCCTTCATACTTATGACTATAAAGGTCCACTTGTTAGGACAGATTTGAATAAGAAACCTCTGCCCTTTACGACATCAGCAAGCTATAGAGAATGTTATAAAGGATATTCACAGAAGATGGATGTTATAGACATGTAGGTTGATAGAAATATAGATAAATAGAGAGATGGATAGATGATAAATAGATATATAGATAGATAGATAGATAGATAGATAGAGATAGATGGATAGATAGATAGATAGATAGATAGATAGATAGATAGATGGATAGATAGATAGATAGATAGATAGATAGATGGATAGATAGATAGATATGGATAGATAGATAGATAGATAGATAGATAGATAGATAGAGATAGATAGATAGCATAGATAGATAGATAGATAGTATATATATATATATAGATAGATAGATAGATAGATAGATAGATAGATAGAGACAAACAGATGGACAAATAGAAATATAAACATAGATAAACATATGGACAGAGATGAACAGATAGGGAGAGGGAGTTGAGAGAGAGAGAGGGAGAAAGAGAGAGAGAGAGAGGGAGGGAGAGAGTACGTCTGTATGAAGGTGTGTGTGTGCGTGTGTGTGTTTATAAATACGTATGCATATTTTAGATTTGTTAGAATTATTGTTTAGTTGGTTGGACTTAAACTGATTTATAACCGTTTTTTGTTGTTAAGTTTATTTGGCGGGATCTTAAGTGATGTATTACTGATTGTGGATGTTAAAATGAAAATTGTGACAGTAAATACTGCAAAAACTATGTTAATCTTGTCTTTAACCATACTTGCTCCGGTTTTGTATACTTTGAACCTGAGAACGGATTGTTTTATCTATGTCTGATCTATGTCTGAGAGTAAAATCAATAAAAATCAAGGAAACATAAAACAACACCGAAAAAAAAGAGAGAACAAAACAGTACGAAAGAACAAGACATGAAGACTTTTCTCCATTATTTTTCTTCTACCTACATAACGATACCCGCTTTCTATAGTGCATGATCTTGGATGCACAACGCGACATTGTTTTTATGCTCCGAAAAGACGCATATTGTTCAGATACAATTTTGTCTATACAAATAGAAAGCGCATGAGGTGCATAACTGCATTGTTTTGGATTATTTTTTACATAAACGGAAAAGTATAATTGTCAATGAAGTCTTGATTTCCCATCTATAATTACATTATTGCAAAACTGCGAACTATCAAAATAGATGAATCGTGCTATAGTTCAGCCAATAAGAACACAATCGTGACGTCCGTTTGTGAGTATGTATCCTTCTCTCTACCCCCTCTTCCTCTTTCTCTCCTTCTCTATCTCTCCGTCTCTCTCTCCGAATGTATATTAATATTATATTAAGTCCTTTATAAGCTATTTCATCTATTCCATTTGACATTGTATGAGACTTTCAATGTCTCCAGGAGTACTGAGTGAAGTAGAAGCAGCTCCTTTCAGCCCACTACATTCTAAAAGTGAAATGATAAATCAACATTTTAAAATATTGTCACGCCTCCAACCTTTCCTTAACAACACTCAAAATACTAAATAGTATAGTTCCTATATCTATATTCAACACTCAAAATGTTGAACTACCATTTCAGGGCCCTGTATTATGAAGAGTTATAATTGATTATATAGATGATTTCTGTCATACCTTTAATGTCAGCCTGTGTTGTATTATTATAGAGAATTTTAAAACAGATTACATCTTTTGATAAAACGGTGTCCAGAAATAATAAATCTAACATTTTGAGAGTCAAATTTAACATTTAATTACAAAAAGGTTGGAAGAGTGACAGTCTTTAAGTTTTCAATTTAGCATTGCATATTTTGGGTGTAAAATGTCGTTATGATGTTATGATAATCATAATACATGATATATTGCTCAACCCCCCCCCCCCTCCAATAGATATACAATGATCTGCATTGCATTTTGGTTTCTTCATTCCAGAGGCCTCTGCAAAGTGAGCGTGTATTGCGCATGCGTGATTTGAACGCACCGACAACAAATACGTTCCAAGGCCCAGTGGAAGCTGAACGTTTATTTATCCACACTTTATTTGTATTTCCTGAAGAAGGTGAGAAAAGGGAGTGTTTGTTATAAGGTTAGACAAATCTGTGACTTATTGAAATTCGTTTCAAGTACTTCGAGTGTCTCAGTCCAGTGCCAAAGGAATGCCTACGACTAGCTGACCAGTGCATTAAGAACTGTGAATCTATTTTCGTGAGGAATGCAATTTGGACACAATTTGGAGTATTATTTTGACAGTTATCTCAATGTTAATCTGCAAAGGCTCCTCTACAATATCTGCATGGCAATAAAAAAAAACTTGATAATTGCAGTCACTTTCACATTTACTTCATTCAAACTCCTTTCTTATCTCTTTGTTGCTGCGAAAATGAGTTCAGACATTCCAAATTGAAAACTTATACACAGAATTGAAAGTACAATAATTCAAAGGAACGTTACTTTAATAAGAATTACCAACTGAATATGAAAGAGAATCACAGCATTGGCGAACAGCGTCAAGGACATCCAACCGTCCGTAAGTTATCTAAAGAGAGCTTTCTATATATGAAAAGATTTTCTCTATAAACAGCTCTCACGTGATTGTGCTTTCATCACGGTAAGTTCTTGCATTCAGTTAAAGAAAAAGGAAGAAGAAATGAATGAATGATATGATTGAATATTTAAATTAGTGCTGGAATAACAAAATAAGAAAAGAAAGAAAGGCAGAAATAAAGACAGCTTCATGTCTCTGCTCCACTCTTTTCTATTTCTCATGTCACGTCCAAACAGAAATATATACACCTGGGACTGATGTGAAACATTTAAAGTTGGCAGGACAGAATACATATTTCGATTTGAGATATAACGTACTCTAAATAAGTTTTCAATTATAATAATCTTATTCTAACAATGTCCATAAAATTTTCATTTTCTTGTTTTATATTGGTCCGTCCAAGTTTTGATAAAACTCTTTTCTCGTTAAAGTCAACAAGACTACAAAAATGCAGTTTCCACATGATAGGAATTTTTAATGATAAAACAGAAAATAGGTCGGGATATTCTATTCTTGATCGCACAATACTTCATGGTGATATAATATGGCCTTGTTTGTTTTTGACGGGAGACTGAAAGATACATGACATGAAACAGACAAAAACAAAAGTATTCGGAGAATGTTTTGTATATTCACTTGGCCATATCTGAAAGATGTTGTTTGATTGAACAAGAAATAAAATTTTGCTGACGTCAATGCAACTTACTTCCTGATTTCCAATTGTACCGTTCAGAGACAGACACTCGCTTGCTGCAACTTTTCATGAAGTGTTGGAGAGTGAGCGGCAACGAATTTCACGCGCTATTTCCTATAGATCTTATGCCAAAAAATAATGTAAGTACAAAGAACCAGTGCTGACACATAGAATGCAACATTCATAGTGGCACCTATTCTGTCAGTGTCTTTAGACTGAGATATAATGGCTGTAATATGACTGGATATCTTTCACATATTTCCGTTAATGCTTGTGTTTTCATTTGTGTTAGATTTTTTTCCATCTGCGCATTGCGCAAAGACTACAGTTGATATTTGATTTCCAATATAATGTACCACTGAAAATAAGATAAAAGCTTTCCTGTGTACGCATTTCGCTTGACGGAATCAGAACAATTGAGAAAATATGTTCCTGGCGCAATAATACTGTGCAGTGGGGATGATGCGCAGTGGTATACATATATAAATCAGATATATCCTCTCCACTCAGTGAAATATGTTTGCGTATAACAAAAGCACTGCCGTAAATAGGAGAAGCTGTGGTTAAAATGAAATTGGACACGGCAGGTAATTCTCGTCTGGGGCCTGTACATGGGCAAAGTTATTTCATGAAGATTGAAAATTCAATTTTGGGGGCAGGGAGGATTTCCTGTGAGTGATATCGTGGTCAGAATTCATAAGTGATTCCTTTCCACGATGTCTCAAACATCCTATGACACCATGACATAACCCCTCCCCCCCCCCCCACCTTCTTTCCCTCCGCCCTAATATCCACCTCTTTTATACTCCACAATTCCCAAGAATATCCCAACCTCGACTAGAATGGTGGCTCAAAGAGATACTCCGCACAGTGTAATTCGTTGCGACTGGTGTCAACGCACTACGCATGGACTATCAAACTGCCATTTTCTTTTTTTTTTCATGATATAACCGACGACATAAGAAGATAAAGAATTGATGTTGATCGTAACAATAAATGATAACAAGTATACACGTAACTTGTGACAGACTCCATACTTTGATTATAGAGTGACGTGTACACTGGGACCATTTTTTATGGTCGTCTATCAAGATGAACATTGTTTTTATACGCCGTTTTTGCTTTCATTACACGACGTCTGCAAAATAAAGATTGGCAATAGCCCATCACGCTTTTTATTGAGTTTCCTCCTTTTTTGTGTGAAATAAATGGCGATTTCGTAAAAAAACAAACAACTACAAGTCTTTCACTGGTTATTTCTTCGAAATGAATGCAAACAAAACCTGTCCAACTTTAAATGGTTTTGAGCCGCAAATGATAGTCTTATCACGACATTTTGATGAGCATATTATATTTGTTTCTCCATTCAGCTATTGATTCTTGAATTCATATATTTTTCTTCTCCGTTTGATGATTTAATGAATTCCTATTCCTAATATTTGAATAACTATGTTTTCCTTCCGTGTAGTTGACGAAGCCACAAATATGTTGCAAACATCCATGCACTTGGAGAGATATGGACACCATCATCATAATATTGTGTCTACACTGTCCGTACTAAAAATAACACTGAGCTTGATAGGCATGCACCTTCCGTCGTTGGTGAAAAAATATAATATGAGGCCATTTCATTCCCACTGTTCTGTTTGCGTGAAGCCAATAAGGTATATCAAGTCCCCGTCCCCCCCCCCTTTTTTTTCGTGTCATGAGAAAATGTTTGTGATATGGTGGACAAGTGGAACGTTCCATTTTACATCCCTGCGACATTCCCAAATCCCAATGTGTGCTATATATAAATACAAACAATCAGATTCTCTCGGACATGGGATTAGGTAATGCCTTCAAGGACGTAGTTAGAACGCCTATTTGTCAACATGTTGGGTTGTCTTTTCACCAGGGAGAGTGGTCATATTCTCTTAAATCGTGGTGTAACGTTCAGCCAAATCATTTTACACAAAATGTTTATTTACAGTTCTATTTCGGTATCATTTTTTTTTTTTTTTTTTGGGGGGGGGGGGAGAGACCGGTAAAGCTACGCTGAAGGTTTTAACTTTTAGTATATAGTAGCAACATCAAACTATTTTAGCTGACTCGTTATAATGTGACAACGCTTTCTTCTGTGACATTCAAAGTTGGCTATGTGGATGTTGGCTGAGCATAAAAGAATGTCTTCTTTGTTTTCGTAATGGTTCATGATGATTTTTAAAGTATAAGATACCAATCTAAGAACCACAATCTAGTCACAGTTTTTGCACTCTGTTCCGGAATCGAAGCGTCTTTCCTGTACAGGGAAATACTATGAAAATTATGAACCTTGGCTGAGTGACAAGGGGGTGACTTGGTAAAACTACAAAATATGATGTGACCACAGTTTGACCTTTCGTTGTGATTATGAGCAAAGCCGTCTTGAGTCCGTTAAGTACATTTTAATTCTGCTGACATTGTCAGAGATTTTGAAGTTTACTTCTCTGACATTGTGTATCGAAGGACTTGTGTGGCAAGCAGTTGCAACTTTCATTTGACATGGTCATACGTTGCCCACTGAATTTCAGCATTTCACGTGCAGAAATCAAGTTGCTTCAAGTGGGAACAAAGGATAAAACTAAGACATTATCAAAGGATGTCAACAACTTTACACGTACTGGATAGCACAGGACGCAAAACCTCTAGGCCTATGTGGATGAGACGTTTGTAAAATCTCAACTGTAGTATTTATCATGTCAATTTCATTTACAGATGACATTTGGCCTAATAATGACGTAATGAATCAAATCCATTGCTCAAGCAACAAATATGTTGGTATGTTTTTTTTTTTCAATCTTGTTTCTTTTGTTAGATGCATTTCTACAGCATACTGATGCGTCTGCTGGTGGGTTTCACAAGTAGGGATTTTTAAGTTTCATGAGTCATAGCGAACCGAAAGCCAGCTCGGTTTCATACCCCCAAGAATATTATTGGACATTACTACGTCCTGTTTGACAACTTTTCAGGCTTCGAGGTCAGCATGGAGAGATGTATGGTGAATATCAGAAGCTATATTGCAGGTTGATCACTGAGGATCACAAACCAGAGAAAAGTTAAATCAATCGAATTGGAACAACGTGATTACCTTAATCGATATCGACATTATCGCACACTCAGACGAGTGTCTCCCAAATGTGGAGACGTGATTGAACTAAAACGAGGGTTGATTTGCGCATTTCCACGCTTTCAGCATAAATTGGACATACTTGTACCACTTCTACTGCTGTAACATTCTCTTTTATGCCGAAATAAAAAACAAACAAACATACAATTGTGCCCTACTCTGGAAGCAAATGAAGCGAAAGTCACAGTTGCGATTTATTTTTATACAATTGTACATTTTTTTCTTTCTTTTCCCATCTTCTCTGTTCAGTAGGCTGTGATCAGGTTTGGCAAACCTAGGTGATTTGTGCTTATATCATTCACAATATGAACTACAGTGAGAAATATGAGGGTAAAATGAATTGAATTGAAATGAAATGAAATGAATTGAATGAGAACATCTCACAGAAAAATAACACTCGCATTTGATCGATGCTGTCTCTATCGCAAAGGGCATGTTCAACAAATATGATTCTTGATTCAATAATGCACAAGCACTAAAGTGGAAGGCACTACTGAAGTTTGAGGGAAGTCAATCAGTCCCTTCAATGGTTAGGATTTTTTTTTCAAAATATTTGAATAAATCCATGGGTGGCAATATCTGGATAAGAATGCTGCAATATTCTGTTATATCACATTGGTGAAACAACGTAAACATAAAAAAGAGATTGACACATGTTTTCCATCTTTTCAGCGTGAGGAAAGAGTACTTGACTTACCTCCTCAATAAGGCAGGGAAATGATAACAATCCTCAACGTACATCAGAAACAGGTTTGAGGGAATGTGTAATTGCCGTTTAACAATGAAATTTTGTGAAATCCACAACCATGATAAACTACTCAAAACTATATGGCCAATAATGTGAAACCCTTATCTGGGAATTAACTATAATGAGCTTCGCTTGACGATCAACTGAACGAATATCATGACATAATTATGTAGGCCTATAATGTATAGTCCCAGTCAACGTATCTAATAAGTAGGAAGGTGCGGTAAGTTGCAGTTCTTTATTTTGCTATGTTCTTCTCCTCAGCAACAGAAGTAAAAGTAGTTCAAAAACATGTATAAAATTGTGTATCTCTATGTACCTTTTCGTTAACCTAGGAGACACGGGGTATCTCTACATGTCGTCTGATGTAAGTTTTGCCCCCTCCTCCTTGTATCATTGTATACTCTCTACTTAGGCAA
The DNA here is from genome assembly GCF_040938485.1 of Diadema antillarum. Lineage (NCBI taxonomy): Eukaryota > Metazoa > Echinodermata > Echinoidea > Diadematoida > Diadematidae > Diadema > Diadema antillarum. Next base: position 537,206 of record NW_027271363.1, on the reverse strand, counting down.
TTGGCACAGAATAACATCAACTGAGTTCTTCACTGATTTGTTTGGAGAACCCATGATAATCCACACACTAAACTTTGGAAGCACCACTTGGACAAAGGGGGCCCCGTTATAAGTGTGCTCATGCATACTTACTTGTGTTGTTGTTAGGGGTGGCTTCCACGGCAGGTACCAATGCGTGGGTAAGGATGGTCGTAAGTGCAGCGATAAGGCAGGTACCCCAGCGGGCAGGCATTGCTCAACTTTACGTGTTAGTTTATGCAATCGCGTGAGATAGAAATATATACCGGGTGAGATATGATCCTGTGGGAATATATTCCTTTCGCGCACTGGGGGAAACGTGTATTACACTTCAGGACGAGTGGCCAAAGTCCCTCCGTCATAATTGGTCCAAATAATACGTCTGTGCGTGAGGGGGTGACCGGATCATCGGTGATTCAACGTTAGCTATGACGATGAAGTCGGATTACAGTTTAACCAGCGGATAATCTCGTTGTAGGTGTTTTTTCCCCTCACCGTGTTACACTCCGAAAATGAGGGAATCGGTGCACAGGCTTAGGACCCCTCACTTTATAGGGATTCGAGCTAGTGAATTTTCAAAACAATGTCGCCCTCGTACACAACAGAAGCTGGCAGCGGATTGTCGTGCGTAGCAGACGTCGGATTCATTATCACCCGAGACTGCCGAACCTGCGGATGAATGAGACAGCAAAAAAATAGAGATGACATTTTGATGTTGCGGTTACTAGGTTATGTTGTTATTGTTGGCGATGTTGTTTCCAACACTACCATCGATTGCAACTTAATGGCACTTTCATTTTTTCAAAGCGTAAAATGTCATCTACGGTTAAGATAAACTCCCGGTACTAAGTTGGCCAAATCATGCTGCGATGCGTGGCTCTCAGTATACAAAGTATCCTTCAGATGAAAAACAATGAGAATGATATCAAGAGAAAACAACAAAAACAACAAAAAAAAAAAACAAAAACAAAACAAAAACAAAGACAAACACAGCATAAAACAAAACAGCAACAAAAAGCAAAAACAAATGAAACACGTGTAAGAAAACGGTAGCAAACTCCCAAAACAACTTTGCAACAAAGCAATTCCGTTTCCAGTATAGATTAAGTTAACAGTCCTCCTTACCAAATGCGTATGAAGAACGTACGAATGTACAGCGATGAATCTGTGTGCCGTTATATGCAATTCACAATAACGTGTATGTATTCCTCAGAATATATCGTCCGCGTGGTAAGGAAAAGAGCGTATAGTCCTCTCCCGGTTTTGGTTTCCCTAGCGAGAACGGAGAAACGAGATCGAAAAAGTTTATGAGTTGGAGGTCGACAAGCTCGGAGTGTAGATCTTTCAAGGGAAAGAAACCCTTTGCCCCTCAGCACCGTGCACGTACAGTCACTGGCTCCAATGGGGTTTTATTGGTTCCTCAACACCGCTCTCAGAGTCTCCGCAGAAAGCACTGGCTACACACTACGCGTCAGAGTCACGCCACACAATTGACGCAACAGATTTTAGGGAAACAACCTTATCTCACACTCACTCCCACTCTCTCCTTTTCTCTCTCTCTCTCTCTCTCTCTCTCTCTCTCTCTCTCCCTCTATCTATCTCTTTTTTTTCACACAGCGTTAAGAAAAGAATTCTCGTCCGAAATCCACAAGCGCTCATCCGAGAATTCTACATTCACAACAGTACTGCCTCGCCTCCTTTTCTATAGCACAAATACTACGCTATGAGGACATTAACCCACCCAAACCTTCGTTCCACTATTCTTGCATGAGAGGCGCAAGAATACACTCGGGCAAGATCAACATTTTATAAGACTTTACCTCTATCTTGAAATAAGTACATCGATTCAATTATGATGACCATTGCAAAAGGTCTACCTAGCTACCTAATGAGTAAAGAATATCCATGCAGAAGTTGATAAAATCAGACGGGAGACTGCGGTGAAAATTACTGAGAACTTTGAGGTCATAAAGATATATGCTGTTAGTGGTGACTCTAGTGGATTTGGCTGACAGTTAAAGGGCTATGGGCTATATATTTTCTACTTTTCTTTTCTTTTTTCGAGCCAGTCAAGTTTCCGACTTCGGCATCCTGCCAAAATGGACATCGCTGATATCAGAGCGACCATGCCGACTATTTTTAGGGAAGTTTCGACCTCGACTAGCGGCGGGCAACGGATGTTGATTATGTCATTCTGTATGGACACTCGAGAACACGACAGCTCCGGGATAACCACAGTACATGTCACGCCTAAGTGACCTAACTTGCGGTACCACGTTTTTCGTTGGTAACACATTGTGTAGACTTAGAATTAGTCTACACTCATTATGATACAGTTTGCAATACTGAAATTAATATCATCGATGAACCAAATTTGGATTGTTCAAATGACCTTGTAAATCATTGAATCAAAGCCGTTTGATAAAACTACTGTAAATCCTTTATTACAATTATTTAACTTTTTGATCATGTTGAATGTCAAAGTTGTAGTCATTTTCATTTTCATTTGTTCAAGTCTCTGAGTAGAAGGCACAAGTAGAATTGTAGAAACATTATTGTTGTTTAAGATGTATATTTATGTTGTAATTAATGCTTATAGTATTATGTCATGAATGGTGATTATTGGACAAAATATTATGTCTGTAGCAATAATTGAATAGCAACGTTATAAGAAGCTGATCAAATATCATGCATCTCGCAGACTTGTAAACGAAGTGTATAATTATGTTCTTCGATAAAACGTGGTTAAAATCCTCCGACAATGAAAGAAAGACAAAAAGAAATGTTGAAACAAAGTCAAACAAACGTACAAAAACACACCTCGGTGCTTGAATACAAAAGTTATTTTGCTAACGCCAAGATAGTGTCGCTCGTTGTCCAAAAGTTCATGCTCTATGTCCCCTTGCCCCCTGCAGTAAGCATATTGAGTCGCTTAGTGGTTCAGGTTGATATACGATAAACTTTGTGAGGTATATTGCTGAATCACCAGCCCCCAAGCTCACAAAAGCTCTCATCAAATATATTGTAGTTCGAATCAGACGCGCTGGAGCATGGATACGCCACAACAAAAGAATCTTGCTGAAAACGAAAGAGCTCACAGGTGACCGGAATGGAATCTAGGAAATACGTCAAAAGAGGGTGAATATAAAACAACAAACATGCAATATGAGAACCCTTCTACCTCTAAGATCGACTGCGAAAAGTGCATGAACAAGGAAGAAATATTGTTATGCCAACTCACCATATATACGATTTTCTGTGATGTTTTTGTTCTTTTTCTTCTATTTTTAAAGATACTATTGAATGGAAAATCTTTATACCTGGAACTTCTAACTATAAAACCGGATGAAACCATTTCCCCATAATGATGTGTATGACATCAATTGTCATCATTGTTGAACAATGGGGCAACCTATTTTTAGAAACAAACACAATCTGATCTTTTCTCCCACTCTTGTTAAGGGCAGGATAGTAGCATATTATGACGGAATTACGTTTGCCCATATAGTTTTGTTTTATTTCGTTTCTGTTGTCGTCATTGTTGTTGTTGTTGTTGTTGTTGTTGTTGTTATTATTGTTTTGTCATTCATCCATGATATATTGCGCACAGTTCAGGCCAACAGACAGAAAAAGAACATCCTATAGCATTATCATTAGAATTCATCACTTTGCAGAACATCCCGTTCGAGCAACGAGAGGTCTAACCGATTGTTTTTAAAAATGGTGTCATCAGATGGACAATGCTGGAAACAAGTGCAAAAGACTCTTTCATGAGGTGAAAAAATGGAAACAAAAGTATTACCATTCTATTGAGTTTTTGGCACTTAAATCATCTGCCGTTTCTCCTTGTATGCTCTCTGTTGTTTAACGAAAAAATACTGTATATCTTATTCTATGTTTCTGTGTATCTACATTGCTCAATGAAATCACCTATGTGTATCTATTTATCAATGTACTATTATCGATTTATTTCACTGCACTTGTTATTCTTTGTCTTTGTACTTTTTGAAGTTTGTATTCAAATTGTATTTGATTGAATGCAGAAATAAAAACAAATAAACAAACAAACAAACAAACAAACAATAAATGATGCAACCCTTCGTATGCTTCGAGTGCTGATTGGCACACACACACACACACACACACACACACACACACACACACACACACACACACCAAAAAAAACCCAACAAACTCAGTCGCATTGTATACACTGTTCAAAGTCTCTGGCACAGAAAGGGGCAAAGGTCATAATGACAAGTGTTACTATTGTACTCGAAACTTTTTTTTTTCTAAATTAGAAATCTCCCGATTGCTGGATTGTGCAAGCACCCACTGCGCATTCTCTCCACTTCTAGGGAGGGACATAATAAATGATAGACTGGTTGTCTCTCTTTCTCTGAGGCATGCACCATGCATGCTACATCTAACCACATTTCATAATGTTCAGCTCCTATTAAGTTTTCATTTATCTGTGTCTTTTGGTGCAGATAAATGCACTATAAATGAAATATTTTTGCTTGAGGAGAACAGTGTCCTGGTAAGATTTGAACCCGTGACCCTCTGTTAAAAAAGGCAGTGCACTATACCTACTAAACCGTAACATCTTGTTATTCAATCATCTTCTCTAGCACTGATCAGAAATACTAACTATCAAAGAGGAGGATCAATATTTGAGCGTTCGCAATGTCGTGGTTTTCTGCGCAACTTTAAACTTGTTTGACCACGAGTTATTCATTGACCTTATGAGTAGTAATTGGGTCACGATATGAAGAGTTTGTTTGCAAAAACCGATAAGTCCATTTTTGAAGATTTTGAAGTACGGTCTCTGTCATAAAGCACAAAATAATACCATTTAAATGATATATTGGTCACTACATATTATGAAGGTACATTTTTAAGTTATGGTCAAGAGAAGCTAAGATTTTCTTATTATTCTCTTTGTTTTTCTTGACCTTTAACGCAAATATCTCCATTTGGCAAATATGGACGAATCGGTTTTTGCGAACAAACTCTTCATATATTTATGTGAGGATAAATCAGATTCCCTATGCAGCATTCCCAAACTTTTAAGGTTGTAAATGTATATGCACCAAATGCATGTATGAATGGATGAATGACCGAATATATGAACGAACGAATGAATGAATGAATGAATGAATGAATGAATGAATGATTGAATGAATGAATGAATGAATGAATGAATGAATGAATGAATGAATGAATGAATGAATAGATAAATAAATAAATAAATAAATAAATAAATAAATAAATAAATAAATATATAAATAAATAAATGTTTGTGTAAGATTATTTGTATCTATGAACGTACACTGCAAAAAGTCCGGTGTTAAATATGAAACACCGAGCTGGTGTTATATTTCCGGTGCTCATTCATGGTGTTAGATTAACACCTCCGGGTGTCATTTCAAAATATAAAATTGTTTTTTTTCTAACAGTTTCTTAGTTACTGCACTTCTTGTTAATTTTGAACTTCAACAAGACGATAAAGAATTTTCCGATAAAGTACTTGATTTTCGAAAAAATGTGAAAACACATTTACGCCACAGTAACACCAGGTGGTGTGGTCTCCTATTGAAGCTGGACGGGTGTTATACCATTGAAATCAACACCGCCAGTATCAAATCAACACCATGCGGTGTCATTATTGAATTAACTCTGGCGCAGTGTCAAAAATATCACCAGCCACAGTGTCAAATTAACACCACGAAGTGCCAGGTGAACACTTTTTAGCACCATCACAATACATTTTCTACACCTGTGGGTGTGGTCCGCTATTGAAGTTTGACCGGTGTTAGATTTAACACCCATGGCGTTAAATCTAACACCGATGTTTTTACAGTGTATGTAATATCTATGTATATTTGTGAGTATAATGTGTGTATGGGTGTATGCTTGTGTAATATGCGTGTGTTTGTACGTATGTATTCATATCTAACTATCTGTGTGCATTGCATTTTCTAGGTTTTTGTTAATAAGCTCTTTTACAACTTATTTTGTCACGATAAACGACATATGCACAAACGGTTTCAACATTTACATAAGCCTATTTTTAATATGTCATATTTTTCTTTGATTTGTGTTTTTTTCCCCGTACTCTAGCCATCATGCCGAAATGAAAAACCCTCCGCCTTAAACAGGAGTCGGCACCAACAGGGAATCAAAAGGATTCCCGTACGATTCCGTGAATGTACGTATACCATTATTTACACCAAGTTCACGGGCAGTGTTTGCACACGGCGGGTTATTTGTAGGCTTAATTCAACAAGCCATGCTACAATATCCGTCTCATGCATCATCAAATTCGTTCGACCGAAACCGACGGTGTACTTTTCAAAGTTCAAACTTAAAAAGCAAACACAATTTACATATCAATAGATTCAAATATGCCTACAACTTCAAGGACATGTTTTACGGGGAAAAAACAAACTCAAAATGCTCTGAATACAATATATGGAGATACACAACACAGGGTGGATATGTGATCCTCGATTTTTACTGAAAAAAAAAAACAACAAAACACACACAATAAGCATATTTTCATGACTTGAACACTAACAGCTGAAGTGGAGGCTTGGGTCGTGGAATTACCTGATAAGCTGATTGGCTGAGAGTGGACATGTGACTGGCGTAAATATTTACAGTTTTTGTAGATATCCAGCAAGTGGGCACGGACATGTAATGTCAATATTCAATTTTAGTATATGCTCTGCGGGAAAAGAGGTACTGTTTGATTTAATGCGAGATTCCATCATACTGTATAATTTTTCACTTTCTTCACATGATCAGGGGAACAAAAGATATCAGCGCTTTAGCATTCTGTTGCCTACAAATATGAAACAAACGTCCCCTTAAACTATTATCATAGAAAGAGTAACTTGACCTGATCCCCTCCCCACACACAAGGCAGAGCAGTTCAGCATCAATATGAGCATACCTTGGTACCTAAAGACGCCAGCAAAATCTGTGATTATTAGACACACAATATGGCCTTCAAAGATATATAGAGTTACACTCTAACCTATGACCAAACTATTCATTAATTCACGAAATATGCGTACTGATAATTGCTGATCAAGTCATATATATTATACAAAACAAAAATATCCCTACTGGAAAGAACACAGTGTCCCACAGTGTGTTGACAATGTGGTCACATAGACGACTATGTGAAAACGCTCGAAATTAACAGTGTGGAGAGGATTTCACACTGTGGTTTGGTTTTCACAGAGTGTTCACATGGTAATGTTCTGTGTCACACTGTGAACTAAAAAAATCACAATGTATTCACAATGTTAAAACGTTCGAATTTACCTGTGTTCACACTGTGTTTCTCACACTGTGGGACATTGTGTTCTTTCCAGCAGGGATTCCTGACATGTGTGGCCAGCTCTTTCGTATTTTTAAGCAGAATTAGTCTTGCCTGAGTGAGTCCGACTTGGCTAAGCTTGCATTCCAAATTATTTGTGCATTTTCCCCTACTTTTTTCTACTTTTTTTGAACTGTAAAGTCGTGACACTTTAAAGGACAAGTCCACCTTTATATACATAAGGATTGAGAGAATGCAGCAATATTAGTAGAACACATCAGTGAAAGTTTGAGGAAAATTGGACAATCCGTTCAAAAGTTACGAATATTTTAAGTATCTGCGCAGACACTACTGGAAGAGAAGACTACTACAGTGTATGATGTCACATGCATACCACTATATAACACTGTAAAAACATCGGTGTTAGATTTGACACCACGGGTGTTAAATCTAACACCGATCAAACTTCAATAAAGGACCACACCCACAGGTGTAGAAATGCACTGTGATGGTGTTTAAAAGTGTTCACCTGACACTTCGTGGTGTTAATTTGACACTGTACCTGGTGTTATTTTGACACTGTACCTGGTGTTATTTTGACACTGTACTGGTGTTAATTAAAAAATGACACCACATGGTGTTGATTTGATATTTGTTGGTGTTAATATCAATGGTTTAACACCCGTCCAGCTTCAATAAGAGACCACACCAGCTGGTGTTACTGTGGTGTAAATTTATTTTCACATTTTTTCAAAAATCTAGTATTTTAATGTAAAATTCTTGATCGTCTTGTTTAAATTAAAAATCAACAAGAAATGCTGTTACTAGGAAACTCTTCCAAAAACAGTTTAAAATTTGAAAATGACACCCGGAGGTGTTAATTTAACACCAGAAATGAGCACCGAAAATTTAACACCAGCTCGGTGTTCACTATTTAACACCGGACTTTTTGCAGTGAAGGAAAATAAAAAGAGAATTTCCCAAAATTTACTTTTTGAATAAAGTGCGCAGTTCTTCGACTTGCTACTGACGTATGTTAAGGGTGATATTATTTCCCCTGCCTTCTGAAAGAGAGAAGTCGAGTGTTCTTTTGTTATGGGAGAAAAATGGAAATATGTTGAATTTTCTTTATTCTTTCTTTATATCGTTGTACTCATATTTGACATGTGACATCATAAGCTATAGTAGTCTTTTCATCCAGCCGTGACTGAGCAGAAACTTCAAAAATTCATAACTTTTTAACGGATTGTCCGATTTTGCTAAAACTCTCACTGATGTGTTCTACTAAAATTGCTGCAGTCACTCAACCGACATGTCTACGAAGGTGAATTGTCCTTTAAATAGTATATCAGTACAAGGACTAATGGAGCTGTGGTTATCTACAGGTGCAATAATGAATGCGAATCTAAGCTACCGTACTCCTAAAGTCCTAAATCCTATAACTATATCTACAACCTATTCCTTAGTAAAGTTTGCATGATAAGTTAACCTTGTGTTAAGACGATTCCCTTGAAATCGAAAACGATGCACCACGTGTGTAGGAGCTCAATACCAAAAAGGGGACCCAAATGATTCCTTACACTGATCAATTCAATGTACAATGGTCTTTGCAAGAGAAGGTGGGGGATTCGCTCAGGTCTGGCACGTTTACTATATTCTCGCAATCCTTTAACTGCGAAAAGCACTACCATTAGGAGTACAAGGACAAAAGTGCTTAATTATTGCAAGAAGTTTGGAATGTACAAGCTTACATACCTGCAACAACGGAAATTTCTTCAAGCTGAATTGCTTCAGTTCAAGTTCAAGTTAAGTTCAAGCTCATTTTCATTTTTCCATCTCAACATAATCAATAACAATGTACATAGAAGTGAATGTTATGTAAGTAAAGTTTATGGAATAGAAAGCATATGGGGAAATAGAATAAAAGGAAGTAAAAGAAAGAAAAAGATCGAACTGCTGCAATTTTACGCCTCTGAGCATGCACGAATATTGTTCCTACAGCGACTTTGATATGGGCCATTCATGATTCATTCGTCATCATAATATCATTCTTCGAAATCATTGACATGGATCACTAAGAAATACAAAAGGAAAAGACAAACATGAAAAGTGCATAATGAAACTTATAAGCAAGGCAAGTAGACATAATATACAAGCTATCCCCATCAGATTAAATCAAAATATCTTCATATCCTGTGTGTACATTCATAATAAATCATCAATTGAAATGGAGGTCTTCTTGATTATTTCGACCACGTAAAATGATATGAAAATGTCAATTATTAGGCCTATATTGCATGGTATTTTAACGTAAAATTGCAATATCGTTTAAATTTACAATATAGGAGTCGTCCTAGT